>NC_138224.1:24913726-25513726 GCF_964197995.2 Scardinius erythrophthalmus | reverse complement strand
GCTATAAGATAAACTGGTCCAAATCTGCTTTAATGCCAATTAACAATGTTAAGATTAAAGGGGCATTTCACCCATTTGAACATTGCTTTTTATTTAAAGTGGGTCATATATGTAGTCGAAATGTAAAAGAAATTTTGAATTTGGTGCCTTTGTGACCGAGAAAAGACAAAAAATAACTTTAGGACGCATTTGTATGAAAGACAACAACTCCCACAATGCACCATATTGCACAGCTCCGCAAGCCACTCCCACTAATCCAGAAAGCGCATATCTGCCTATAAGAGAAATCACTCTTCCGTCTACAAGGCTAGCTACCACCAGAGCTTGAAATTAATTTCACATTCACACAAAATGTCTAGTTAGTTGGCGAACTCATATAGTACATTACTCCTCGATTGTATTTCTTTCGAAAAGGTGAATTATTGCATGGTACCTGGATGTTCAGTCAGAACATTATGCGGTGCGAAACTAGGAAACTTGTTCACAACACAAACGTCCGTGTCCTCGTCTGATTCAGAGATTTCGTCCAGGAGAAATTGTCATCGTTGAAATTCTTTGCCGCAGACGGACTCTATCTCTGTGTTCGTAGTTGCATAGTGAGATCACCGGCGCCACCGGTCCGCCCTAACTCGAGCCAGTCCGGGCTCCTCGTCCGCGGCAGGCAGGTCTTCTGCCTCGGCTGCTCTTCGCTATAATGCAGCTTGTAAAGGTAGCCACAAACACCTGATTCAAGCATCAGACTTCCGAAATCCTCTTCTTCTATATCATATTGAGCACTCTCCTCCGCTATTGTCATAACTTTACATCTGTCTCCACAGCGCCTGTTAGCTTAGCTTCAAACAAGATGGAGGATATTGCTTTCAGTTTCAGAGAGTAAAGTCCCACCCACTGATCTGTGATAGGTCTGTAGCGTGAGCGGGTCCCGCCCCCTGGGAAAGATGAGGAACTAGTGCTTGTAGTCTCAACAGAAATCCCCCCCTCTTACACTTCCTCCTACAATGACGCAAAATGACGATTTTTGCGTCATTGTAGGAGGAAGTGTAAGAGGTAAATAACAGATTTCTCCCATCTCAGGGGAAAATGAGAGAGTGTTGCATGACCATTCAATAGAATGACTGGGTTTCTAACAATGCAAAGCTTAATGCAAATGGGTGAAGTGTCCCTTTAAGTATCCTATCCCCTCATTCATCCCTATTAAAGACTCTTTCATCTATTTGGGTATTACTGTATATAAAAACATCCACAAGATTGCCAGGGACAATTTTAATAACATGCTAGGAAAGATCAAGAGTGATACTCAAAGATGGAATAATCTTAAAGTCTCTCTTCAAGGCCGAATTTCCACAGTCAAAATGAACTTGTTACCCCGGCTTAATTTTCTTTTTTCTATGCTGCCACTTTCCCCCCCTTCAGGTTATTTTAAGGAGATCAATTCCATACTTTCCCAGTTTATCTGGAATGGGAAGCGACCTAGAATAAAACTTGCCACATTGCAGCATCCTATACTGTCAGGAGGATTGGCTGTGCCAAATTTTGAGTTATATTATTGGTCATTCCAACTTAAGGCTCTTCATATCTGGATTGACCCTCAATCCAAAGTTTCATGGAGAGAAATTGAAGCTGACAAAGTTAAACCACATAGGCTTCAAGACATTCTATTTGCTGGTACAGGAAATAAAAATAAGTATAAATTTGGCCCAGTGGTGGACAATTCTATTAGAGTCTGGAAAAGGGTTGAAAGGCTGATGGGAGGACCTTTCAAATTTTGTAATGCCACACCCTTGTGGCACAATTTTAATTTTTTATGTGGAAATCGGCCATTTGTCCAGCCTTCTTGGTCTTCACTGGGCATAAACACATGCGGCGACTTATATGATAACCAGGGGCTCTGCGCGCTTCAAGAACTAAGAACGAAGTTCTGTTTACCAGCATCCTCATATTTTGTCTTCTTTCAGTTACGCTCAGCCCTCAAGGCATATGGAGTTCCCTGGGCATCCCCCATTTCCTCTCATCCTATGTGGGATTGGATCGCACCATCCTCTGGTCGGCCTTCTGTTTCTTTAATATATGGTAAACTTAATGGTCACATTGCTAAGCCTCTTTCTGTTAAATCTATCTGGAATCGTGAATTATCTGATTTTAATTTATCTGTCGACTGGGAGAGGGTGTGGTCTAATCTAATCTTAACTTCTAAAAATTTGGCTCATCGTCTTATTCATTTCAAAATCATCCTCATCCAAATCGGCTTACATAACCCCTTATAAGAGGTTCAAAATGAAACTGCAATCAGCTTATAACTGCCATATCTGTAACACCTTATCATCAGGTACTTTTCTTCATATGTTTTGGGAGTGTCCAATTGTTGTCAACCTATGGACTAATGTAAACTTGGTTTTGTCCTCTTTACTACAAATTGATTATCTGTCTAATCCAGGTTTATGTCTTCTCAATGATGATTCTGATCTCTGTATAAGTTCATTGCAAAAGAGAATGTTGTTTGCTGGGTTTACAGCTGCAAAGAAGACAATAATACAGAACTGGTTTACTCCGCACATGCTTACATAAAATAGTGACTTGTGAATGTACAACAGCACGAGTTAACAAAGCTAAACCTAGTACCATAGATGCATGGCAATGTTTTTCTTCCAACATATTGGACTATATAAAGGAATGACTTTATAAGGTGTTTTTTTTTGTTTTGTTTTTTTTTTCTTTTTTTTTCTCTTTACTCTTTCATATTGTCAAATGATGGATAATATGTCTGTTGCTCCCCTTTCCCTGTCTGTTTGTTTGAATGGATGTTACTTCTAAAGACAATAAAAAGTTGATCACAAAAAACAAATGTTACATTGCAATTATGGAAACTTTGGACCGAATGAGAGATGCGCAAACTCAACGTCGGTAGGCTACAGTTTCAGTTTCGATTAAAATAAAAAAATTTAGGCTTGGTGTTTAAAATAGGCTAAATGTTGTTTGTAATAAGTCAAGTCAAGTCAAGTCAAGTTTATTTATATAGCGCTTTTCACAATACAGATTGTATCAAAGCAGCTTCACAGTATTAAATTAAAATAATACATCAATGTTTGTTTCTAGTGGAAATCGTCCACGTTTGGTAATGCTGATCAATAGTATTGTTGATTGATTAATTAAATTAAATATCCCCAAATATCCCCAACTGAGCAAGCCAAAGGCAACAGTGGCAAGGAACCGAAAAACTCCTTCAGGTGACCTAATGGAGAAAAAAAAAACCTTGGGAGAACCCAGGCTCAGTCGGGGGCCAGTTCTCCTCTGGCGTTTATAAACTAGAGGTCGGATTTAACTGTAAGATTAAAAGATTTATATGAATGCCTGGCTGAAGAGATGCGTCTTTAATCTAGTTTTAAACTGGGAGAGCGAGTCTGAGCAACGAACAGTTTCAGGAAGACTATTCCAGAGTTTTGGAGCTAAATGTGAAAATGCTCTCCCTCCTTTGGTGGACCTAGATATCCTAGGTATGACCAAAAGCCTAGAATTTAGTGATCTTAAAGAGCGCGATGAATTATAGGGCGATAGAAGATCCGGACTGGAGCTAAGCCGTTTAGGGCTTTATAAGTCAGTAGCAATACTTTGTAATTAATACGGAACTTTATAGTTAACCAATGTAGTGATGATAAAATCTGTGTTATATTATCATATTTTCTTGATCTAGTAAGAACTCTAGTGGCATCTTGGACTAACTGTAGCTTGTTTATTGAGGATGCAGGACAACCAGCTAATAAAGCATTACAGTAATCTAGTCTCGAGGTCATGAACGCATGAACTAACTTTTCTGCATCAGAAACTGATAGCATGTTACGTAGCTTAGCAATGTTTTTAAGGTGGAAAAAGGCTGTTCTTGCAACATATGAAATATGATTTTCAAAAGACAGGTTGCAGTCTAATATAACACCCAGGTCTTTTACTGTAGAGGATAAAGTAACAGGACATCCTACTATGTTAAAGTTGTAGTGTGAGAGGTTTTGTGGGCGGTTTTTTGAACCGATGATTATTACCTCTGTCTTGTCTGGATTTAATAAAAGAAAATTGCGCGTCATCCAATCTTTTATATCTTTAACACACTCTGTCAATTTGGATAATTTAGCGTTTTCGTCTGGCCGTGATGAAATACAGATTTGAGTGTCATCAGCATAACAATGGAAACTAATTCCATGTTTCCTTATAATATTTCCCAGTGGCAGCATATATATTGAGAATAACAGAGGGCCTAACACAGATCCATGCGGCACTCCATAGTTTACTGGAGTTATGATAGATTTTTCTCCATTTAAATAGACAAAATGGTAGTGGTCAGATAATTATGATCTGAACCAGCTTAATGCTTGTCCTTGAACACCAGTATAATTTTGTAGTCGATCTAAGAATATTGTGTGATCTATAGTATCGAACGCAGCACTAAGATCAAGTAAAACTAGTATTGAGATACAGCCTTGGTCAGAAGCTAATAGTAAATCATTTGTGATTTTAACGAGCGCAGTTTCAGTGCTATGATGCGGTCTGAATCCAGACTGAAACTTTTCATAGATGTCATTTTCTTGCAAGAAAGAGCCCAGTTGGGCGGATACAACTTTTTCTAGTATTTTAGACATAAAAGGAAGATTTGAAATGGGTCTATAATTTGCTAGATTATGTTGGTCTAATTGTGGTTTCTTAATGAGAGGTTTTATAACTGCCAGTTTAAATGTTCTTGGAACATGATCTAAAGATAAAGATGAGTTAATAATATTGAGGAGAGGCTCTTCCACTATAGGTAACACTTCTTTCAGTAGTTTAGTTGGTATAGGATCTAATAAAAATGTTGTTGTTTTAGATGAGGTGATACGTTTATTTAACTCTTTTTGTTCTATAGTTGTAAAGCACTGTAATTGTTCTTGCGGGGTGATGATTAAGGCTGAATTATAAGGCGCGATTGAGGATTGAACGTTTACAATTGTGGTTCTGATGTTTTCTATTTTCTCAGTGAAGAACTTCATGAAATCATTACTACTAAACTGTAACGGAATATTTTGTTCAGGTGACATCTGTTTATTTGTTAGTCAAGCCACGGTGTTAAATAAAAACCTAGGATTGTTTTGGTTGTTTTCTATTAGTTTGCGGAGGTGCTCAGCCCTGGCCGCTTTTAGCGTATAACGTGACATACTGTCTTTCCATGCGATTCTAAAGACCTCTAAATTAGTTTGTTTCCATTTACGCTCTAAATTGCGGGTTTCTCTCTTTAGAACATGCGTAGTATTGTTGCACCATGGTGCTTTACTTTTCTCTCTGACCTTTTTAATCTAACGGGTGCAACAATATCCAATTTTCCAGAGAGAATGGTGCTCATAGTGCTAGTTAATTCCTCTAGTTCATCTGTTTGTTTGGGTTCACTGAGCAGCTGAGACAGATCAGATAAGCAATTTGAAAAATTATCTATGGTGGATGGAAGGATTGTTCTGCCTGATCGATAACGCGGCGCAGCATGATATATTACAGGAGTACGTAATATGCAAGTTACCATGTAATGGTCAGTGACATCATCACTTTGTGGAATGATATCTATATCGGTTGGATCGGTTGCATGTGATATAATTAAATTGAGTGTATGATTAAAACGATGAGTTGGTCTGGTAACGTTTTGCTTGACCCCAAAGGAGTTTAATAAATCTGTAAACGCAGCCCCTAACGCATCATTTGGATTATCTATGTGTATGTTAAAATCTCCAACAATTAATGCTTTATCGACATTGACTAATAGGTCTGAGAGAAAATCTGCAAACTCTTTTAGGAAATCAGCGTAAGGCCCAGGCGGTCTATATACGGTAGCCAAGGCTAGAGATAATAGGGATGTTTTTCTTACATCTGAGAGCGTAACATTTAGTATAAGTACTTCAAACGAAATAAACTTATAACCCGTTTTCTGAGTAACATTGAGAATATATCTATAGATTGTTGCAATACCGCCGCCACGACCAATCAGACGGGGCTCATGTAAAGGAGTATCCTGATGGAGTAGACTCATTTAGACCGAAATAATCATTTGGTTTAAGCCAGGTTTCAGTAAGGCAAAGTACATCGAAGCTATTATCTGTGACTGTTTCATTTACAATAACTGCCTTAGGTGTGAGTGATCTAATTTTTAGAAGACCTAGCTTTAGAAATTGTTTTTGTTTACTAATAGCAACATTTTCTGTTTTAATAACAATTAGATTTTTCCTAGATCCTGCAGTAAATTTATTATTTGATCTCACTAAACGAGGAATAGACACAGTTTCTATGCAATGTTCTACACTAGTATTTATATATGTGGCAATTTAAGACTTTAGGTGAATTCCGACTACGCCACCCAGATGTAATCCGGGAACCCAGAAATAGTTTGAGTACATAAAGCACACAGATAAGTAATGGCTGAGTCAGATACCAGACAATGGTGAAAATACAAACAGTTTATTGGAAAAGCATAATTTATTAAACACACTCTTTAATAAAGAATCTTAAAACCAGACAAGTCACACGTTACACACACACACACACACACCACTTCAGAACCTGGGGATTTGTCCTGGCTATCAGATCAACACTGCAACCACTCGTGCTCTCTCACAACACTACACTCACTGTGAACACTGCAGACCGTCAAACCACCACCACACCCAGAAAACTTCAGGAACCACGGATGGCCCCAGATTCTGAAGGGAAAAGATAAAGAATATTCAATACAAAAAAAAAAACGATACGCGAAACATGCACTCTCAAATCACAATTTGTCAAAGAAGCATATAAAAATCACACGCACGGCCAACCAGGCCAGTTTCTCAATAATGACCGTGCTCAGCACGATAGCGGGAGATTCTAGACCACCCCGCAAACTTCCGGACAGAGAAATGAACAACAATGTCACAAACAGTAAATCATTTCGTCACAAATCATGAATGCAGAATTCAAATTAAACACACATATATAAACTATATAAATGCGAGGGTGACATAGAGAATGTGTCAGTGTGCAATTACTTCCCCCAGCCTCAGTTCAACAGTCGAGGAATACTGTCACATTAAGGATAAATTTTAGAGCATCCTGGCAGGCTGTACGTTCGACGCGTGCTTCGATCGGCTTGAATACAGTCCACAACCGGATGGAAACAGTCACACTGTTGAAATAGAGTACAGCTTCACAAAATAATAGTACAGTTTGAGCAAGAGACGGAAGTGAGGGCGAGCACGGTAATTTATGCGTAAAACGCCATCCCATCCACTTCAGGGTCGTTTAGTGTCACACGTAGATAAACAGTCAGTAAATAGCGTGAGCCGACAGCGTCTGCCAGCCTCCAGAGTCTGCGAAGCCTTCAACGGCTGCCAAGCCTGCTGCAACACCTCCACGCTTGTATCACTATTAAAATATAACATTAGATTAAGGAGATGATCCTCCCACTTTAGTCGTTAGCTTAGGCATAAGAAAATATCACATACCTGTGGTAAATGACTCGCGGTGCTCAATGCACTCAATAACGTGCCAATACGAAAAAGCTCATAGTTTGCCTCTCGTGTCTGCTAATCTCCTCTGCCGCACTGCAAGGTAAACGAGTCTCAAATCACCCTTCCTGATCCGATCATTCAAGATGCGTTAGACGCAAAAAGCCCTTACCTCCTGAACTGAAACCGGCGCCCCGAAAATGGCGTCACTTCCCAGAAACGGAATAAACGCTTACCCAAATGTCCGTCGCATCTCCTTTTATCCTCGCGGAAACGCCATATTTGGGGATTAACCCCATGATGGCTAATAACATCACCACATATAAGTTAAATTGGTGCAGCAGAGACTATGATTTGGACTTTTGGTTACTAGTCAAAGGTATTTAACATTTTGGAGATGTTATCCGACAGAAGATCCGCTCCGAATCTGCTTGGTTGTAAGCCATCAGCACAGAAAAGCCTAGGACACTCCCAAAACAGATTCCAATTATTTACAAAGAGCAGTTTCTGCTCATTGCACCATGACATTAACCATTCATTTAGCGCGAATAATCTACTAAACTTTTCATGTCCTAGTCGGTACGTGGGAAGCGGTCCTGACACAATGATCGTTGTTTCAGGCGATGTGCTGCGTACCGTATCAATCAGATTCCTGAAGTCTTTCTTCAGAACCTCCGTCTGGCGCAGCCTGATGTCGTTCACTCCCGCGTGCAGGACCATAGTTCCGACGCGCTCGTCATTGTTCAGAATCTCGGGAACGCGAGCGGCGATTTCAGAAACACGAGCACCAGGAAAGCAGTGACTGTGCACCTTACTTTTACCTAACGTAGCGTGCACGTGCCGAACGATGGAATCACCGATGATCACAGCATCGCGTTCTGTTTCGCGAAGAGGGGAGAAACGGTTTTGGGTGGATATCTCGAAAACCGGGAGGGTCAGAGAGAGTCTTGGTCTAGACCTGACTCGCATCTTCCGCTGCGGAACCATCCAGGCTTCGTGGTGGTGTGTTGGAGCCGGAGTGAACGAGACCATGGCTGATCGCGACCTCGGCGCTCGGGACCGATGCTGAGAAACGCACGGAGTAGACGAGGTCGGAGTCAGCGGGTTAGTAACGTTAATCACTGATTTGTGTGCATCGGCGCGTGATGTTTCAAGAGCTAAACGCCGGTCTCTCAGCTCGGCTTGTCTCACTAAAAGGTCGTGGATCTGTTTCTCAACAGCTTCCAGTTCAGACGGCAGTGCGTGCAGCTCAAATGTGTCCTCACCTGCACCAAAAGGTAGACTACTTACATCTGATATATTCGCCATTTTAACAGATGGACAGTAAGTTAGCAACGACGCTACCAGTGATGCTATCAATATTAATACTAATTTATGACTTAAGTCTTGGATATAATCCGTCTTTGTAGTGGTACGGGTGTAGAGTAGACGCACGATAGGTGAAAATTTTTTTGTTTGTAAGTGAGTGTGGAGAAGACGCGTTCAGCCGTGATCCACAGGAGTAACCTGTAAGAGTATCCGATGTTGGATCACTAATAGGCTTGAGACGCGTCTGCTCAACAGTCCGCGTTGTAACTGTGAGGTGAGGAAAAGTAGAAAATGTTAGTTGTAAGTGAGTTTAAAGAGAAAAATCAAGAATTATAAATCAAATTGATGGAGCTCCAAAGACAACAACGCGTTCAGACGCGACGCATGCACATTAAATAATGAAAAAATATATTGTGCCCTTTATTACGCATGCGCAATAAAGGGCACAATAGGCTATTTTTATAGGCTAGGCTACTATGTATATATATATTTTTATTATACTTGGCTACTTATTTTTCATTCTTGTTGTTTTCTGCAATCTTTTAAGGATTTGTCATACAGTAAGGGCTCTATTAAAAATAGCCTACATGTTAATACTGTTTATAATGTTAATGTTGTATTTTATTTACCAGTCTTTTACACTATTAGGTACATTAGGTACAATATAGGCTAATAATAAAATGTTTTTTTTTACGACGATGTGACACGTGCGTTTCTCTCTCGACATGATCTAGTGTGACTTGCACTCAGGTGCATGTGATTTATTTTCTGGCAAATACGGCCAATTAAAAAAATGTTGCTGCATTATTACAAAATGCAGAGTGCAGACCATTTGGGCAAAAAAAAAAAAAAACAACCTATTGTGTTCATTACCCCCACCCACATGCATTTGGGGCTTTATCACTGTTATTCTTAGAGCGTCCTTGGAAATTTATTTTTGTGTAGACAAATTCACAGAAATATAGGCTAGGCTATTATAAGTGTTTATTTCATAAATATGAATGTACCTCGATCTCCCGGACACTAGCCATTAGTCTTTGGCCTATTTTGTTTAGCTGGCCAACTCTCAAAATCTGTGTGGAAAAGTTGCGGGATGCACTGGACAGCGCAGAGAGAACACACAATGACTTTGCTTTGGAAGTTTATTTATTTTATTTTTTTATTTACATTTTTTTTGGAAGTTTAGTTGGCAGAGAAAATAACACACATTGTTTTGTTTGACATCAATTGATACTCAATATTAATGAAATAAATAAATGTAATGTCAAAGAATGCACAAAGCGCATCCTTTTGAGATATAAATTATAATACATTTTTAGAAAAATAAAACACAAGGCCTACATCATAAAACTCAGAAGATTTTGTATTTTAATATCTCTGATAGTCAGTCTGACTGACAGTTCATGCGTGAAAGTTAGGCCTATTATATACCCAAGTCAATGCATTATTATTTCCTTTTATTAGTGTTGTTACAAGCCTGGCTCAAAGCAAGCAACAGAGAAGGGAAAGACCACACGCGGAATAACAATTGATATTAGATTTATTAAATAAATAGAATTTAACAGAATAGATTTTATACAGTCAGTAATG
The DNA here is from genome assembly GCF_964197995.2 of Scardinius erythrophthalmus. NCBI lineage: Eukaryota > Metazoa > Chordata > Actinopteri > Cypriniformes > Leuciscidae > Scardinius > Scardinius erythrophthalmus. Next base: position 25,503,344 of record NC_138224.1, on the reverse strand, counting down.
AAGTTGGCTTTGAAAAATAAAAGTGTAAGCAATCAGTATAGTGAAGTGCAGTGAATAAACAAAAACAAAAATCCTAAACGGTGCGGGAGAGATGGAACAGCGGCAGATCTCCTCTCGGTCTCATCTGAAGCGTCTTTAAAGGCCTAAACCAGGAACTAATTAGCACAACTCCAAACACCTGCGCCCAGCTCACCTGTAGGAGACAGACGCAGCACACAGACAGGATGAGGAGCCCGGCAAAGCCGTGACAGTGTTTAAAATGTTTAATTTACTACTAATTATATTGATTTATATCTTAATTATTCTTATTTTCTACTTACTGGGCGACCATGCAGGCTATGACAGCCGTCATTTAGCCTACTGATGCAAATTGTAGATGAATCCTCGGTTTGAATTTTAGAAAACTGAATTTGAAGTTCCGAATTTCTTCTTCATCTTGAAAACTTGAATCTGTATTTTTTAAAACGGAATATTTGCAGTCTAAGAATTCAGAACAAAAAAATATATAGCTGTTTGAAATTACATGTCTATAAAATTCAGCTATAAAAACATTTCAATTTGTTAAATTTCAAATGCTCAATATTCGTTTAAAGAAATCAAATTCAGACCTATTTAAAATTCCACATAATATTACATTTTGTTAGATTACACTTGTCAATAATTCAAATTCAAATCATTTTGTCATATTATAAGTTCCATACATCTTTAGATTTTGATCTGAGAGGTATGACAGACATTCTCACACTTAGAGTTAATATTGATGGTCTACCTTTATTCCGCAGCAACAATGTAAGTTTGTGGCCTATTTTGGGTAGGATTAAGGAGATCCCAAATTCAAATGTTTTTGTGATTGGCTTATACTCAGGTGTGACAAAACCATCAAATGTGCAAGAGTATTTAAATTAATTTAATCAAGATGTTAAAGTTATTGTACAGGAGGGTATTTATTCAGTATAATGATGTGCATTTCACAGTTGCTGCTCCTGATGCATTCATATGTGATGCTCCAGCACGTTCGTTCCTCAAATGTGTGAAGGGTCACACTGGGTATTACACGTGTGAGCGTAACTCAAACTCAAAAAGGTGTCCATGTAGAGAATGTCTTTTCCTGAGTTGTCTGCAGAGCTAAGGACTGATCAGACATTTAGGGAAATGGGTTATGAAGAGCACCAAGGAGTTTCACCCCTGTCTGAGTTAGGTGTGAGGTTAGGCTCAAGTTTTGTGCTTAATTATATGCACCTTGTGTGTTTGGGGGGCGATGCGCCAGTTGATTTATTTTTGGTTAAAAGGGTTCTGAAATGCAGGCAGTCTGTTCAAAATCACACTTCGATTTCAGCATTAAAGGATTAGTTTATTTCGAAAAAGAAATTAAGGTTTTTGAGGAAAACATTCCATGATTTTTCTACACAGAATGGACAATTGCAACCAACTATACCAATGTTCAAAGAAGGTTCAAATGTCCGTCTCAATGCAGCTTCAAAGTCTCTACACGATCCCAGTCGAGAAATAAGGGTCTTATCTAGCGAAACGATCGGTCATTTGCTAAAAAAAAAAAAAAAAAAATATATATATATATATATATATATATATATATATATATATATATATATATATATATATATATACTTTTTAACCACAAATGCTCGCTGTGTACCATCTCTGAGATGTGCCACGCATTGCGTCATCACGTTGGAAAGGTCTGCACTGAATTTGAAGCTGCACTGATTCTCTTAGATTAGTTAAATACCATCTTAAATGACTGTAAAGAGTTGTGAGGAAATGAGATACGTCAGATCAGCGTCACGTATGGCAGCGGCAGATCTTAAAGTGACAACAGCCTACACTGTAAAAAAGGATTTGAGGCTTTTGCTACCTCAACTCATTTTCATAAGTCAGTTCAACTAAAATGTTGAATGTACTTAAGATATCAAGTTTACCTGTGCCTGTACTCCGTTTAATCTGAGTAGTTCAGGGAACATAAATTTCTTAGTTGTATGAGCGGCCCCTGCATAAATCGGTAGGGAAACCCCACAGAGCACCCACTTTCAACGCGTGCGTGCCACCTACAAGAAACTTCCATTTTGGATCAAGAGTTCATGAGGTAAGCTTGAACTTCTATCTTACTTGTTTTTATGAAAATACTTGTTAAATTAAGTGTAAACTAGATACATATTACGCAGGGTTGTCAGTGGCCACGATAAATATATATTTGTCCGCATGTCATGTCCGGGTGTCCGTAAAACACTGCTGCTGCACCTGCAAATGACATGCGGTCAAAAATATAGGCATATTTACCGTGGCCACGAATTCGTTCCCTCTTTATTAAGTCTTCTCGACGAATTAAGAATTCATTCACTTCACTTATTAATTTCTTCCCTCGTTTTATTAAATTGTGGCCACGTTGTACTACGTTCACTCATTTTTAATTAAAACGAGTAAAGGAATTACAATGCGGCCACAAGGAAATTAACGTTATTTTTTAAAGTGTGGCCACAATTTAATTAAAACGAGGCAATTAATTAATATGTTGTAGGAACGAATGTGGAATATGTGTATAATATAGAATACGTGTCTCGTTTAAGTGCTGTTTCAACCCTTATATCAATAAAACAGCTTGTAAATAGTCACCTAATGTTAAATTTACCTCAGAAAGTAAATTTAGAGATATTTTGCTAAATATATGTGATGTATTACATTTTCATTATACTTTTATCCCAGCTAACACAAAACGTAACGTAATTCACATGTGCTTGAAGAGTGGGCTTTGCGCGCGGCGCACTGGGTTTTTGCTCTGGCACTTTTCACTTAAAGGAACACTCCACCGTTTTTTCATATTAAAATGTTATTCCTTTAACTAAGACGAGTTGATACATACCTCTCTCGTCTCAGTGCGTACCCTTAATCACTCTGGCGCGCGGTGACACTTTGATAGCGCTTAGCTTAGCCCACTTCATTCATTAGGGACCAAACAGAGATGAAGTTAGAAGCGACCAAACACCTCCACATCACAGAAGACTTCTTCCACTGATGATTGGTGAACTAATCCCAGAAAATGACATAACATGGGGTGTTATTCTTAAATTAAAAGACCTAGTAGAACTTTTGCCAACACCATCTTTTACCAATCAGTCACTATGCTATTTGGAAGAAAACATCTCAGTCCATAGGCAGTTGCTCCAGGAGGCCTTTCCAGACTGTAAACTAAGGCCGAAACACCATTTCATAGAACACTATCCCTACCTCATCAGGTGCTTTGGACCTTTGCTGGACTGTTGGACAATTCGTTTCGAAGCCAAACACAGCTTTTTTTAAAAGTTGTGTGTCATGTGAACAATTTTAAAAACATTTTATTAACATTAGCCACAAGACACCAGCATATAGCTTACTTCCTTGACATGCCCAGCCTTTTTAAGCCACCAGCGGAGGTTAGCAGAGTATCTCTGGTTTCTCTGGACATTTTGGATAACTCTGTCAAAAAGGCTATCAGAAATAAATACAAGGATGTTAAGACTGTGTCTCTTGCAACTAGTGTGATTCTACATGGCACTAAATACTCTGAGGGGATGTTTGTTTCTGTTGGGAGCACAAGCGGGCTACCTGATTTTAGCAAAATTCTCAAAGTACTGATTGTGGGCAACAGGCATCATTCATCATTGAATGCTTTTCAGCATGGTACTTGGAGCACTTCAGATGCTATGAATTGACAAGGAAACTTTCCACAGACCTTCAAGTTGCAGACCCAGAAGAACTGAATTCCTTCCACCCAGTGGCTCCTTACATGGTGCGAGGAAAACGTCTCGGTTACGTATGTAACCCTCGTTCCCTGAGTAGGGAACGGAGACGTTACGTCGGATGACGACGAATGGGGTTTCGCTTAGAAATCCTATCATCTTCGAGCATTAAAACACGAGCCAATGGCAAAGAAATGCCATGGGTCTGCGGAATTTACATAGCGTAACTCCGCCCCGCCCTGGGGGTATAAAGGAAGTCGCTGGCAACATGCAGATATGTCTTCTAGGGCTGTTTTCGACTAAGGATTTTCATAGTCGAATCTGATTCGTTAGATTTTGCCGTAGTCGACTGATAGTCGAACCTTTTTTTTTTCTTTTTTTTTTAGATAGCAGCTAGATTTTTTCCATTTCAAACAAAAGAGCTAAAAAACACATATATATCACACATATATCATAACATTTCATAAACATGAGGAGCAATATGAGAGAGAAATTTGGTGATGGTTGTTTAGGTACATTAAACCACGTAAAGATTTTTCACGCCCATGAGAACCGTGTGGAGTCAACTCACAGCCGCTCCTGCCCTGCTGAAAATGTGAAGCAGAAACGCTTAATATCAGATAACGTCCATAATAATTGGACACTGGGTTCGATTTTTTTGACCATTTTCAGTGGTTATGAGGAGAAATATGATAGGGAAATTTGGTAATCGTTGTTTAGGTACATTAAACAACGTAAAGCTTTTTAACGCACATGAGAACCGTGTGGAGTCAGCTTTTTAACGCACATGAGAACCGTGTGGAGTCAACTCACAGCCGCTCCGCAGCCCTGCTGAAAATGTGAAGCAGAAACGCTTAATATCAGTTAACGTCCATAATAATTGGACTCTGGGTTCGATTTTTTTTACCATTTTAAGTGGTTATGAGGAGCAACATGAGAGGGGAATTTGGTAATCATTGTTTAGGTACATTAAACCACATAAAGCTTTTTAACGCACATGAGAACCGTGTGGAGTCAACTCACAGCCGCTCCGCAGCCCTGCTGAAAACGTGAAGCAGGTTTTTGAATACATTTTTATTTATTTACATTAGTAAGCTACAGGACATCTTTCAAAACATAACCTGCAAGCAAGCGAAAAAATAAAATAAAAATGGTACCCAGCCCTTCTGAAAATGCGAATGCGTCTCTGTCCCCAGCACATTTCAAACCAAACTGACGCCCATGTATTTGACTATGAGGTTCATAGTCGAATCAGACCTCTCCGAATCGAATCGTCGAATCCTCGACTATTAGAAGTCAGCCCTAATGTCTTCGCTGAGGAGCCGAGACTGAACTCAGGCGTTCCAGCGGTACAGCAGAAGTGGCAGGGAGACGTAACGTCTCCGTTCCCTACTCAGGGAACGAGGGTTACATACGTAACCGAGACATTCCCTTTCGTTGTCACTCCGAGTTACGTCGGATGACGACGAATGGGGTTCCCGTATAATCACGCCACCTCTCGACTGTCTTCCAGTGCTCTGCGTAAGTCTGAGCTCCCTGTCGTAAGACTAGCACGGACGAAGGAGTCCTACCTAACACAGGAATACCAAGGTACACTGGGAAGCATATCCAGTGGAAATATGCAATCATGCCCAACCCGAAGGGGGGGACTTGGAATACACATATGACCCCGAAGGGCTGCATATGGAGTAACACTGGGGTGTCCAGCCGCAGGTGGAATATTTCAACCCCAGGGGTGGCAAGGTGGCTTGCCAAGGGAAAGACACATGCTCAAAGAGGCTTACAGTGGAAATACACATGTGGGGGTCGCCCGAAGGTAACCATGCACATGGAGACACCTAGCCAAGCGCGAAGCTGCCAGTGGCATAACTCTGGCGTTGACGTCGTCAGTGCTGGAGGAGACTCAGGGCTTATGAGGCTCACCTGAGGAATATTGCACGTATCCCGTCCGTGGAGAGGAATGGCGAGCAAGCGAAGACACCTGAGCAGAATCTAGCACCGGCTAGTTGAAGCGAGTACATGAGAAGAAACTGGCTCTACTCGGAGATTGTAGAATCTCGCAAATGTGTTAGGTGTCGCCCAGCCTGCAGCTCTGCAGATGTCTGTTAGCGAGGCGCCATGCGCTAGAGCCCAAGAGGATGCCACACTCCGAGTGGAGTGGGCCGTCACACCAAGGGGGCACGGTCGACCTTGCTGCTGGTAAGCCAAAGCAATGGCGTCCACTATCCAGTGAGACAACCTTTGCTTGGAGAGAGCCTTTCCCTTCAGCTTCCAACCATAACAGACAAAGAGCTGGTCTGAGGTCCTGAAACACCGCGTTCTGTCTACGTAAGCACGAAGGGCGCGTACTGGACAGAGCAGTGCCAAGGCTGGGTCTGCCTCCTCCAAGGGCAGCGCTTGCAGGTTCACTACCTGGTCTCGAAAGGGTGTGGTAGGAACCTTGGGCACGTATCCAAGCCGGGGTCTCAGGATCACGTGAGAGTTAGCCGGCCCGAATTCCAGGCACGCTTCGTCAACCGAAAATGCCTGCAGGTCCCCTACCCTCTTGATGGAGGCCAATGCAACCAGGAGCGCTGTCTTCATTGACAGGAACTTAAGCTCCACTGATTGCAGAGGCTCAAAGGGAGCATTCTGCAGGGCAGTTAAAACCACTGAGAGGTCCCAAGAGGGTACGAGGGGAGGACGAGGAGGATTCAATCTCCTGGCTCCCCTCAGGAACCTGACGATCAGGTCGTGCTTTCCCAAGGACTTACCATCAACTGCGTCATGATGTGCGGCAATGGCGGCAACATACACTTTCAGGGTGGAGGGAGACAGCCTTCGCTCCAACCCTTCTTGCAAGAAGGAAAGCACGGCACTGATGGGGCATTTCGTGGGTTCTAGATTTTTAGAAGAACACCAGTTGACGAAGAGGTTCCACTTCAACGCATAGACATGTCTCGTGGATGATGCTCTAGCGGAAGTGATGGTAGCCACCATCGCTGGTGGTAGGGTACTCAAACCTACCTCGTCCCTTCCAGGAGCCAAACGTGGAGGTTCCATAGATCAGGACGAGGGTGCCATAAGGTGCCCCGTCCCTGAGAAAGCAGGTCCTTCCTCAGGGGAATAGGCCAGGGAGGTGCTGTCGCGAGGAGAACTAGTGAGAACCAGGTGCGGTTGTGCCAATACGGGGCAACCAAATTACCTGCTCCTCGTCCTCCCTGATCTTGCACAAGGTCTGCGCAAGAAGGCTCACTGGGGGAAACGCATACTTGCGGAGGCCCCGCGGCCAGCTGTGCGCCAGTGCATCAGTGCCGAGTGTGCCCTCGGTCAGGGAATAAAACAGGTCGCAGTGGGACGAGTCGTGGGAGGCAAACAGGTCTACCTGTGCGTCGCCGAACTGATCCCAAATCAGCTGGACCGTCTGGGGATGGAGTCGCCACTCTCCAGCGAGAGGCCGAACTCGAGACAGCTCGTCGGCCGCCTGGAGCCTCTGAAACAGTTTCAGTGGAACCGCACTCTTGCCCTCGAATTGGCGAAGACAAGTCAGCAGTGACTGCGCGTGCTCGCTCGTAAGCTGCACGCACATGGTGACCGAGTCGATCTCCATACCGAGAAAAGAGATCCTCTGCATGGGGCAGAGTTTGCTCTTCTCCCAGTTCACCCGAAGGCCCAGACGAGCTAGGTGCCGGAGCACAAGATCCCTGTGTTCGCAAACCTGATCTCGAGAGTGAGCTAGGAGCTTCTCGTAGGGGACCAAGGGCTGCCTCGACGACCTTCGTGAAGACGCGAGGAGACAGGGCCAGCCCGAAAGGGAGAACCGCATACTGGTATGCCTGCCCCTCGAAAGCAAACCGAAGAAACGGTGTGTGTCGAGGAAGAATGGAGACATGGAAGTAGGCGTCCTTCAGGTCGATCGCTGCAAACCAATCCTGTGGCCACACACACTCGAAAATGCGTTTGGCCGTGAGCATTTTGAACGGCAGCCTGTGAAGGGAGCGGTTCAGGACGCGCAGGTCCAGGATCGGTCGTAACCCACCCGATTTCTTCGGTACAATGAAGGAAGGGCTGTAGAAGCCGGACCTCATTTCGGCTGGAGGGACAATCTCGATCACACCCTTCGCCAGTAGGGTGGCGACCTCCGCTCTAATGACAGGGGCATTGCCACTGACCATAGGGAAGCGGACTCCGCTGTAGCGGGGAGGAGATCGCGCAAACTGAATCGCGGAGCCGAGCCTGATGGTTCTCGCGACCCAGCGGGACAGTCTGGGAAGCTCTAGCCAGGCCTCCAGAAAGTGCACCAGCGGGGTCATACAAACCACAGACGTACCGTCGGGGGTGCAGCGAGGCGGAATGACCGGCCCAGGCGAGGGTGGCATAGCGGCCCGGTGCGGGGGCACGGTCATTAGCCGCGTCCTGCCAGAGGAGGCCAGGGGAGGACCAGCATCCCACGGGGACGTGCTCTGGCAGGGGTCTGGCGACGAAGGGGGACGAGAGGAGCGTGGCCCGTGGGCGGCGCGTGCTGTCATCCACAGCCTCTTGGGGCTCAGAGAAAGAGCATCAGTTCTTTTGTAGAGATTCTGCCCCAGCCCTCCAGCAGGGGAAGGAGTGGTCCTGCTACCAGCTCCTGAAGAACTGAGCCCTAACTCCAAGCTGCCTGTCTCAGGTTTGTGCTGCTCAGCCAGGTGTTAGCCGGCTAAGGGGCAGAGACAGGCAGTGCCAGCCTCTAGCGACCTCCTTGTGCTCAGGCCAGTGAAGGCTCGAGGGAGGAGCCGCAAGGAGGCGGCGTCGGCGGGAAGCAGACTAAGCAGACCACACCGACGGATGACCGTCAGTGCAGGAGCCTCAGTCTGCTTCTGGATTGATCGAAGACTGTTGGGCACAGTCCTCAACTACTCCGCCGACCAGGCTGCCCGCCTCAAGGTGCTGCTTAGGCTGACGTGCAGTCTAAGGGGCAGAGATGGGCAGCGCCGCCCTCCTGCGGCTTCCTCCTGCTCAGGTCCGTTTGCAGGCCAGAGGGTAGCAGCCGCATGGAGGGGGCTTGGCGGGAAGCAGACTGAGGAGGCCGCACGGATGGATGACCATCGGTGCCGGACCCGAGTCTGCTTCAGGTGGTCGAAGCCACACCGCCAAAGAGCTCAGCCTGGGACATGGGGGAGCTGAGAAAATGAATTCTCAGACCCTGCCACATCAACCTGGCTAAGCCCATGTCTGGACCACATAGTGGACATCACCTGACTCAGGATCACGCAGGTACCGATGTCGCCCGAGAGCGAGGTCAGTAGTGTGCGCGGCGGAACAACCAGGCCAGGCATGGGAGGCATAGCATCCCAGCATAAGGGCGTGGTTAGAATTTCCGCGTTCTGCCAGGGTTGGCCATGGAAGGACTAGCGTTCCACTGCGGCCGGTTCGACGGAACTCCCAGGACAGCAATGCATCGAAGACGCAGACGACACCCAGCACTGCATGACCGTGCCACGATAGTGACAGGGAACATACAGACCATGATCGCCGTGCGATCGAAAGCAGCGAAGGCGGAGGACACCTGCGGGCCGCGAAAGTCACGTGGAGTCTCGCGCAGCGCAGGCGTCCTGATGCACGTCCGGGAAAAGCTTACAGCGCTCGGGGGGAGGGCGGGGCCATTCCAGCCGATGCTTTCAGCTGCCCGGGAAAGCATGGCTGACAGCTCTGGATCGGTCCCGGCAACGATGGCACTCCCGTGGGAGGCAACACAGTCGAAACTTCATTTCCAGAGGAATCAAGCCCGCCTTGTGATGCTGTGAGTGCATGGTCTGCGATGTGGAGGGGGGTGTGGCCCGAGGAATTGACTCGTCGGTTGTTGTGCCACACCAAACCCTCAGACCACCCTGGCCACCAACCAAAGTATCCCCTCTCGAGAAAGAGATAAATTGGGGTGTGGCAGAGGGGACTCTACTCACATGGAGATCATTGAGTCTTGATCTATAAACATTGCGATGGTCATGTTCCCGCAATGAAAACATGACTCATCAACGAGCGCTGCCAAGCGTGATTAAGCCCAACACGCAAAACAGCGCTCGCAACCGTTAGGCAGATGACTCACGCACACACATCCAGAAAATACACGGGCGAACCGTCTTGAAAAAGACGTGCCGCGTGCAGCTCTTTTAGAGAGTGGAAAAGCTCAGCAGAGTGCTGAAGCACCCAGGGAGAAACACACTCACTGTCGGCAGATTACTGCACAAATCAGCAGCAGGAAATGCGATCTCGCTGGAAAGCGCCGTCACACTGAAGAGCCGCTCGTCTCGAAGAGATTTGAGATGACACTCAAAAAGCTTGTGGAGTGAAGTACCGAACTGTTCCGAAGCGAAAACATATCTGCATGTTGCCAGCGACTTCCTTTATACCCCCAGGGCGGGGCGGAGTTACGCTATGCAAATTCCGCAGACCCATGACATTTCTTTGCCATTGGCTCGTGTTTTAATACTCGAAGATGATAGGATTTCTAAGCGAAACCCCATTCGTCGTCATCCGACGTAACTCGGAGTGACAACGAAAGGGAACTAATGGTGTCACCCAAGGTGTTTTTACTTCACTGAGGTAAGTCTTTTTATTGTAAACGTCTTGCATGATTTGGTTAATCAATGAATGTCAAGCCTTTTTTTGCTAAAGAATTTCTCATTTTAAATTTGTTCAGCTGTTAAAGTGATACTTTGCATTTTCAAATTGAAAGGATAATTGGTGTTTATTACACATTGGGCCTTATTTTGGAGTTTTGGCCCCTTTTGTCATCTTATATGGATGTTCCCAGAACTCAGCAGTAACTTGATGACTACAATTTTATCTTACTGAAAATGTGTGCCAAAAATAGGGCCCTTACCAAAACTGGCAATAAAATTAATTATTTAGTTAATTTATTAAGTTAAAACATAGTTTAACCCAGTAGTACTCCTCTTCTGTTAAGCTTCCAGCATGCTGCTTCACGTCATTCTTGTGGATGATGACATCCGTAGAGTCCAGATTTAAAGTCTTCCAGAGACGGTGGATGAATTGAAGACTACACTCAAGAGCAAGCTCGATCTAGAGGGCGATGTCATTATATGAAGTTTTATGTAACAAAGTTCGGGAGGAGCATGTTCAGGTAATCATCCAATCAGTACAAGAAGAAGCCAGTATAAATAAAGCCTTCCCTTACCTCCTGTCTCATGACAAATTTCTCAGCATCCCGCCACCACCCCATCACCTCACATTCAGATGGGTCTGCTCATAGATACCTATGATCTATACATTCATAGGGGGGAGTACTCTGGGGTCGGGCCGAATTCCGAGCTCGGAGCCCTCCCCCCGGACAGCAAGCCAAATACGCATTATAATATTACATCAGATTTCATTAACATGTGAACTCGTGAACCAGTTTCAAGATCCAGAGTTCAACAATGAATTTTGCAACTTGACTGAAATGTCTGAACTACCCACAGAGAAAACAAGGCTGAAGGTAATACTAAAGGTACCACCCAACATGCCCCCCTCCGTATCCTCCTTGGAGCAGTTGTTCTGACACGGCCATTGGGGCCTCTGCATCCTTTGTATGTTCTCTGTCAAACCCTCACTCTAAGCACTGGCCTTTTATCATACCAACTTTCTCTTTATGACGTTGAACTTAAGCTCCAAAAGGGTAATGAGACTTATGAAAAAGATGGGTCCCTACTTACTGTTAATGCTGCAATGAAGAGAGACATACTTGACAAAGTAGGGAGTGCTATGTATGAGCACAATGCATATCCAACAGCAAAACAAATTGAGGATGTTGCCAAAGCCCTTATCGAAAAGCATCCCTGTTTGAGAGAGCCAAGTTCTTCACATGGGTGGTACTGCTGGAAGTTCAGCCTCACCTTTAAGATGGGTAACCTCCGTCAGAAGTACCGCATTGCTGGATGCCCAGAGCTTGCAGTCAATCAAAAAAGGTCAATAGACACATCAACTGGGAACAGGACAATGAAGAAACCAAAACGCTCAACTTTTTGCCAGATTTTCCTGAAGGGAAGACTCCAGACTGTCTTGAAAGAGAGAGAATAGCTCTGACGGAGGAGATGAATAAAAGGAAGAGTGACAGGAAAATGATAGATTCTCTGATGGCGAGCACCTTTGCCTTGTGAAGGAAGGAGATTGTTCATGATGAGCCACCTGTGTCTGAAATCAAAGACAGATGTCCAGCACTGTTTTCAAAAAAACTTTGTAATTATGTATTTGTACAAATATGAAGCTTTGGAGTCATTCAAATTTTAGATTTGTATTTGCGTTTTGGTTCAATATGGTTTGTTTTCGCTTTATGCGTTTGTTGATTTAGGAATTTGTTTTTCTTTTTTAGTTTACCCAGGTGCAATTTTTATTTTATTTTAATGGCCTACAAGAGCCAAAGCCGAACCAATGCCAACCTCTTTGCTCAACTTACTGTTATGTACTGACTTTTTCTTTGGATTTTCTCTTAATAGATTAGTGCTGAGTTGTGCGCCTGGTTTCTACTGATCTCCACCAGTCTTTCTTTGATGGACTCGACAAGTATGTCCCAAGACTGTTACAGATGTACAGAGTGCGAACTAGTAGCAGTTCTGACCTGCGCAGTCTCCTTGAGCCCCTTGATATGTACAAGTAAGGATAATCTGATTTACCCAATCCTTGATCGCAGTCCCTTAACAAAAAAATAACATTGTCAATTGTAGAAGTAGTCAATCATTGTCAAATCTAATGTAATCAAAAGCCGTTATTGTCATTAGCTTATTTGCAGTTCAGTTTAGGGTTCACAAAGTTTTGTGATAGTAAGTGACACATCAGCAGCATGCTTGGTCCTACAGTTGTCACAGTTTGTCTAACGTTCTTGTTTTTGTTGTGTGTTGAGACTTCAAACCAGAAGAGAAGAGCAGCTGCTTTGCTTGGACTTCCATATTACCTAAAAGAGGATCCCAACAGTTTCATCCGTGTCTGTGAGGTGCGTGAGTTGATTTCAATATGACATGGGTAACTGTTGTCACAGTAAAAAACATTTATTAAAGGTATAGTTCACCTAAAAATAAAAATTTGCTGTTAATTTACTCACCTTCAGGCCATCCAAGATGTAGGTTTTTTTTAAACAGTGGTCAATATATTACATGGTGTAAATATACTGAAAAATATATGAAATAATATATTGCATTAATATATTGTAAAATTTAAGGCAATCGTTTTCCACGTTGTCTAAGTACACTCAACTAATGTAAATATATTGTAAATACATTTTTCAATATATGAAAAGTAGCAATTCCTTATGTATTATTCAATATATTGTAATACTGTACATAATACAATATATTAACGCAATATATTATTTCATATATTTTTCAGTGTATTTTCACCATATAATATATTGATCATAAAAATATGGAAATATATTTTCGTTCCATAAGGGTTAACACTGCTCAACTCCGCACTCGTTTCCCCGCTGCAGACCTCACTTTATCACGCCCCCGTCACCACACTATTCTACTGAAGGAAAAAAGTCACCTACATGTTGGATGGCCCGAGGGTGTGTAAATTAACAGCAAATTGAAATTATGGGGTGTTAGACAAAGCTAAATTACTGTCTTTTACAGTTTTTTTCAGTCGCTAACAAGCGTTTGTCCAATCAGTTGTCACATTTTCAAAACTCTAAACACAATTAGCACAGCATCGGTCTTTTGTGGCCATACCATTCACACATTTCTTGTCGTTTTCACACAATATGCAGTCAGTGAACACATTTCCACAATGCTTACATTTTCTTAACAGACAAGCTATACCTCCCAACAAAATGATGGATTGTTTTTGTAGTATTTACAAATGTTAACACACAACATCCCACAATAGCAAAAACAATATTCCAAACCTTAGATACAGTATGGACTGCATTTATTTATTTACCATTTACATGAAACTTTTACCATTTTTGTAAATTTCATGATTTTAGCAAAATGTGTTGCTTTTGAACAATGTCATGAAGAAACAAGCTTTTCTTCCTGGAGTAATGATGCTGAAAATTAAACTTTTCATCACAGGAATAAATTACATTTTACACAATTTATTACATGACATACATATTTTTACAGTTTTTTACGATTGCTATGACAGATTTTTCAATACTTTTAACAATTTTCCAAAACTCTTAACACAGTTAGCACTACATCCGTCTGTGTAAGCTATACTATTAACACATTTCTTGTTGCTTTAACACAAAATGCATACAATTAACAGAAATTTAAAATGCTTGAACTTCTTTTACACACAAGCTCAAACAAGAACAAAACAATGGATTTTTACTGCCAAATTTACCAATGCTTTAACACTGTATGTCAGAACAGATAACACCATGTTCTAAACCTAACCTTACAGGTTAAAGTCAAGGTAAACAGCTGTTTATATTGTGAATTGAAACACAAATATATCCCCTGTATTTTATTCTATTTTTTACTGAGAAACAGCTGATTGAATTATGCAAATAATTAGAAGATGACTCTTTTTTTTTTATTCTTCTGGTGCTTTTTCTGTTCGTATATTTTGTATTTTCACATTACAGTATTCCATTGCTAGTGAGAAACAGCTGATTGAAGTTATGCAAAAATGGGACAATGTGGCATTCCACCATTCCCGTCTAGTCACAGCCTGATTTGACGCCCATCAGAGGATGATGTCTATTTTCCTTGCCCCTTACTTCCCTTTCCTCAACCCCATTGAGGAGTTTCCTCAGCCTGGAGATGAAAGGTTTTTGACCATAGTCCACAGGACCAAATGTCCCTCCTGTATGCAAAAGATGCTGCATACCAAGACACCACAGCTGAACACTGCCAGGGGTGGATAAGGCATGTTACTGTAGATTCTTCCCAATAATCTTCCCAAGATTCTACTGTAAAGATTCTTCCCAAGATGCCTTGCCAGGGAAGATATCAGGTGTGATGTGGATGAGAACATGTGGACAACGGCAGAAGACCAGACAGATTAGAAGATGGCCTTTTCTGTTTGTATATTTTGTATTTTCACATACAGTACTGTAATACTGTAAATGGCAGCTATATTGCAGATTTTTGTTATCTTGCAGAAATGTCCTGTTGCAAATAAAGCCGTTACTGCAGCAATTCTGTCTCTGTCTTCTTTTTTTTACAAACCATACATTCTATAAAGCTACTCTAAGAACGGTCATTTATTTTGTTGTATTGAATTTCTGCTGCAAAAAAACAACAACAACAAAATGCATGCATTTACATTACAAACAAAACAAAAATGTAGAGAGACTTCAAAAAAAAAAAAAAACTGCAGTGAAAAACACAATCTATGATCAGTACAATATACTGTCTGTTGTATAAGGTCAGACCTGACACATATAAAATAATGTAGTTTCTGTAATTCCATCTGATGTTAGTGTTTTTTTTGTCATTGTGTTATGATTGACTAAATGTTCCTGTTGGAAGAGAACATGTGTTAGTGTTTTGAATAATGATTTGATTTTGAAACATGTTTGCAGTGTTTTGTTAGACATTGTGTATTGGGTTAGTGTATTATTGTATTTTGAAAATTAGTTTTGGAGTTTAGTTTACAATGTGTGATTTTGAGCATGAAATTAACCGTTTTGCCAATTGTGTGTTTTAGGTGTGTTGGTGCGTTAAGAGTTTAGAAAATTTGTTAAAAGTATTGAAAAAAATGTCATAGTGATTGTAAAAAACTGTAAACAGAAATCAGTTATTTCAAATTGTACTACAGTAATATTTCACAATATGAAAGTTTATAAAAACCTCTGCTTCTGCAATGATATCAGTTCAAAAACAATATATCAGTGAGAGAGTCAAGGAGCTACAACAATATGTCCAGGTATAGTGTATATTCAATTCAATGTCCAGTTCTATAAGCTTTGCACTTTGCAAGTAGGTAACCTACACAGCAATACTGCCGTGCAAAGGCAAAAGACCGTAACTTCGTTTTTGGTCGAAAATGAGTTATTTATATTTTTGGCACATTCAAGACCTTCTTTATCATGTGGATAAGTATCTTGAATCAATTCCGTTTATTTTTCGAGAAAATAATGATTTGTCTTAACAGTAACTTCCAAAAGCCCATGAGAAACCAAGGCAGAACACCGTAACATCAGTTACCGCTCTTTGGCTTTGTTTTGGAACGCTCAAATTACGAGTTACGGTGCTCTGCCTTTGTTTAGCCGCGCGTCAATATGAAGTTACGGTGCCGGTGTTCAATCAAATGATGCTACCTACCAGATTGTAAGGTTATCTGCCTTTGTTTTAATGTCCATTAAAATTAAAATTACGGTGTATCCTGTGTACTTTGTACAGCTGCCATCAGTCGCTCTAACTTCTGATGTCCTCAGAGCGGTCAGAACATTTAGTATGGTCTGCTCCATCGACAAACGTGCGATTACGATCGCGAAGGATTATGCAGAGTTGACAGAAAAACGTTACACATTGCCGTATCAGATGAATACATCCATGAATTAAAGCTCGCAAACTAGCTGGCAGAGTGCCAAAACTTCGCCTTCAGCCCCGCCCTAAACGCGGTCGAGTCAACGCTGGACTAATAGGAGGTATTTTGTCATGTCAAATGTATTAATAATGCCATCAGAATGCAACCAAAGCACAGGATAGCAATAAGTAGATGGCTATAAATAATTGTAAATCATACAAAATAAATACCATGATCACTAGATTTTATACAGGTGTGTACTATAATGATTTTGTTAATGGTGATCAGCAACTAAATATTGATAATGTGGAAGTTACTGCCTTTTGCCTTGGTATGACCTCTCACTTTTTGCTGACAATACAAAGGCAGAGTACAGTAACTTTAAAATAGTGGTCAAAAGTCAAGTTTGAGCTCAAGATTTTTTTATGTATATAATTTCCATTACTAAAACATCTATTTGCCAAATTTCCAGTGTCCTACCTATAATTAATTAAGCGGGACAACTAAAAATCTTTAAAGTCATTTTTCTCAGTTCCACACTCTAGCGACTTAAGGTCTTTTGCCTTTGTAGGGCAGAATAGGTTACAGTACAGTATGGTATACAGTAAATGACATGATTTACATAAACTTTGTTTTGAGAATTATGGAATTGGAGGCCAACAGGCCCCTCATGAATTCATATACATAGATGAGGCAGGATTCAATCTGGCCAAAAGGCGTCAACCTGGACAAAATGTAATGTGGAGGTGGAAGGTTTATGACCATCAGCCACATGACCAGATGTCCCTCCTTGAAGCCATGGATGCTGGCTCCAAGGGTGGATCCGACATACCAAGCAGTTTTATCCCAGGTGCATCGCCTTGGATGATATCAGATGTGATCTTGATGAAAACATGAGGCCTAACCCTGAAGATCGCAGAGATTAGATACAGTAATTTTATGTTTTTTTTTGCTGTTGTTTTTTTGTTCAGAATGCTCTTGTGTGTTTCATGGATATTTTGTTCACTGTAAGCAATACTGTAAAACTTTTTCTGTTCTATCAAACCGTGTTTCTACTGTACCTCCTGTAGTAAACAATAAAGGAATAAAAACTGATTTGCTTTTTACTGGAATGATTATGAATGTGAACAGTACTGTACATGTGGACAGTTCCCAACCAAGAATTTAGTGTAAAATGGTGGATTGCACGTTTTGCATGCAAATACCTGTAAAACTGAAACATAAAAGTCTATGCAGTTTTAGTAATGTCAACAATAGCCAGGATTTTGAAACCTGGTGTACTTTGATTGAGTGCATGTAACTTGTGAAGTGAAACAAGTGTTATTCTTTGACAGAATAATCTTATTTTGAGTCAGATTTCCAGTGTTTTGGTAAAGTTAGTGTGTGCGCAGAGAAACATGTTTTCTGTTTTGAAATGAAGAGTTAGTATATATTTAACAAAATGTGTTTTTGAGAAGACAATTAACCATTTGGCCAATTGTGTTTTGTAGGTGTGAGTCTGTGTTAAGAGTTTAGAAAAAGTATTCATATAATAATAATAATAATAATTTGTTGCAGTACACAGACAGACAGACACAGACAGATGTGGATTTAAATTCATGCCACTAATTTTCTCTCTTTTTCATTTATTATTATTATCACATGTAGGTATTCCATCAAAGAGGCAGCAAGTCCTGCCCCCCGCTGAAGAAATGGAGTGGACCATCCTGGACACTTTACTGGATACCACCAGCGTGGACAGCTTATATGATGACATTACAGACCTAGATTATGTCCCAACCCCTACGATGACACAGACTGAAGTGGAACTTGAGAGCCATGTGGTGCCAAATGTCGAAGAAGGTGTTGTAGCGTCTGGACCAATCGGACAAATTATTCATTTATTTAATGAATAATCCAGCAAACTCACTGTGAAACCTTCAACAAAAACTAACATCCCAAATGAGGCTAACACACTGGCAGGACGGTGTCTTGGTACAGGGAACACAGAGAGTTTTTACGATCAGATAAGGTTTTATGGGTGTTAAAGAATGTGGCCAAATGCAAGAGAGAGACCATGGAAAGACAGAAACAATCTGCAAAACAGACTCTCCTGCATTTATTTATTGATGAATTGACTAACATGAAGTTAACATGCATTCCAGAACATTTTGAGAATGATTTACTGTTATGTGTTTTGTCTTTTAATAATTCTGTTGAAACTATGATCTCTTTGACACTGTGTAGTTATTACAGGACCAACGGTCAATGTAACCCACTTATACCATGTTTGGTCTCGATAAATTGGTACTCTGAAGATCGAAATGATTGTGTACATGATATGCCAATAGCTGTGCAACATATTAGTATTACAAGGATCTTTCGTAGTTGTGTCATCAAACACCAATTCAGCATGCCAGCCCGAGTGAGCACACTTAAGACAAAGGCTTGTAAATCCTGGTGACAGAGGAACTCCCGCCAGAAATTCTACCCTTCTCATTGGGTGAACCAGCCTGCATAGGGCTGTCCTGTGTCAAGCTTTATTTTTTTTAATTTTTTTAATTTTTTTTCTTTAAAAAGGCCTTTTCACTAGATCAGCCCACTTTTTGTGTTTGTGCTGCTGGCCTCCACTGTACTCCTCGCGTTGGGGGCCCCTCCCCCACCACTGGGGCCCATGGCCCTGAATCCAGCAGGCCAGAGCACTGCCTGCCATGCTTTCACGCTCCCCAGAGGGTGATAGACTGCCTTTTCTTCAATCCAGAAAAACTGCAACTTTACCATCTTTGAATTGGCAACGATCAACTCCTGGCCTTCCTGGCACTTCAGGAGGCCGCACCGGCCAGCGTGCACTCAGTAGGCCAGGACAGCAGGCTTCGACTCACCACAGCCATGTGCTCGAAGCCACCATGCAAGCTCCGACCCACAACAGCTTCAGAACCACAAGATAGCAACTTGCACCATGACTTTTGACCCTCACGGACCCACCAACGGACTCATTTTTCAACCACTTCAAGAATTGTCCACGATTTGCAACTGACCATGCAAGTATTTAGTGAGGTGCTATGAAATAAGCTGATGGTTCTTTTCATACTAAAATAGATCTTGCTCCATAGTTCTATTTCCTGTTTCCGGTTCTATAACACTCACCTATTGACCTATGCATGTATGGATGGATGAATGTATGTATGTTTGTTTGTTTGTTTTGCTTAGTTTAGTTATGTTTGTGATTTAGTTAATAAAACTTGTGCATAATTATGAATTTGGTTTCTGATCCTCTGTTTGCATTGTTATGGAAATTTTATATTTTACTCTTTCCCATTTAATTCTCAGATACTGTGTGGGTTTTCCTTTGATTTAGCTTGTGATTCTCTCTCAGTGTGCATGTATGTCACCTGGCATGAATGAGTTCCTATTCAGGAAAGACAGAGAGGGTTGAAGAACCATTGTCTCGATCTGGTTTTACGGGGGGGGGGGGGGGAGCAGGAAAATAAACTAGCTCGATCTGGTTTTACGGGGGGAGCAGGAAAATTACAGGAGAAGAGACTGTATAAAAGACTGTCTGGTTTCTGTGTGATTAGGTCTTGTTCCTATCACGAGGTAGCTGTCGTGGTATTTTTTTGTGAACAAACCTCTTAAAGAGAAACTACTTCTCTTTAATACAAATTGACTTTGAATGTTTCTTATGCCTGATGCTGTTTTGTTAACTATTGTTTTTGCCACGACAGCATGCAAAGTCCCTTTTACGATCTTTGATCTTGTTACATGCTCTAAGCGCTGTACAGGCTAAGGAATAATTATTTTTCAGTGACCATGAAAGATACATTGTTCTTAGAATAAATAATAATCAATCAGTTCGGTGGAACAGATTAATTGATTGTAATATTAATTTGGCTTACCTCAAAGTTAATCTAATTAACTGACCTAAATATTAATAATTAATCATAATTGGTAATTATGGATTATTACTAATATTTCCCCTTTGAGCTAATATCCTTACAGTGTACAGACCATATTTCAGAGGAAAGACGGAGGGAGATATGGAGTCAATACTGGGAGATGACCTTCACAGAAAGAAGATCATGGATGTTTTACTCAGTTACCCCAATGCCACCCAAAAGAACAACAACCGGCCCAGAAAGTCGCCGTGGCCGCTCGTTCATCTACCGCCTGCAAAACCAGAAAGGAGAGCCAAGACAGGTCTGCAAAATGTTTTTCCTGTCATCATTGGGCTACCACCCTAAAAATGACAGTCTAGTAATTTCCATGATGGGGAAGTCGAACACCAGGCCCCTGGTTCCATCCAGGGACCAGGGAGGAAAGCAGGCTGCAGTCAACAAGATGGACGTGAAGACCCTTGATGACCACATTGAGTCCTTCCATCCTTGTGTGAGCCATTACAGACGGGAGCATGCCCCAAATCGACGGTACCTGCCAAGTGACATCACAATAAAGATGATGCATTCAGACTACCTGGATAAAGGAAACACCTGCTCCTATGAAGCATACAGGAAGATTGTAAAAGACAAAAAAATCAGCTTTGCCAAACTTGGGGAGGAGCAATGTGAGGACTGTTTGGAACATGCTGAACATGCGAACTGCCACACAGGGGAGACTGAAAGCTCAGATTGCCCAGAGTGCCTAAGGTGGAACAAACATAAGCAGTCTGCCCTAGAGAGCCGCAAAAGCTACCAGGCAGATGCAGAGAGGGACTGGCCAGACATGACCTCAGTTCGGAGCGTGGACCTCCAGAAGGTGATAATGCTGCCACGCATGCCAGGAGTCAAGTCAGCAGTATTTACTCGTCGCATCGTGGCATACCACGAAACATTTGCCTCAGTGAAAGAGAAAAAAAAAAAAAAAAAAAAAAAAATTGTGGCACGAGGGAATGGCTGGGCAAAGTGCAGCGGAAATTACATCAGCATACACAACTGCATTGGAGAAGGAGCGGGATGTATGCCACACCATATTCTGGGTGGACAACTGCAGTGCACAGAATAAGAACTGGTGCCTTCTATCCTCACTCGTCACTCTTGTGAACAGTGACACCATTTCACAGGAGGACATCACACTAAAGTTCTTTGAGAGGGGACACACGTTCATGAGCGCAGACAGTTTCCACCATGGTGTCAAGCAGCAAATGAGGAGCCGACCATGTGGTGTGGTCTATGACTTGTGTGTGGTGTGAGTGTTGTGGCAAGCTCCATCTCCAGGAAGGTGGATGTTGTTAAATTGGAGAATGCCAATGTGCTAGATTGGAGGGATGGCCACTCCACCGTCAAGGTCAAGAAAGCGCAAGCACCAAAGCTTGGGGAGATGGCGGAGATACAGGTGCGGCGTGGGTCCAAGAGCCTCTTTTACAAACTATCCCATACGGAGAATGAATTTATGGAATTGGACTTCCTCATGCAGAAATTCTCGCTGAAGGTGCCCACTCTCTTGCGAACACAGAGTAGAGGGGTTGAGGAGGTCAAGAAGAGAGACATCATCTGTAATCTTTGTCCTCTCATGCCACCAAACAGGAGAGTGTTCTGGTATTCCCTGCCTGTGAGCAATGTTGTGGAGGATGAGGAGTAATAACCATATGAAATGTGGTGTTCATCAATTATTAAGTTGGCTTGAGAAAGCCAACTTACTGAAATCCTATTTAAACTTATTAATGGTGCTTGCTGAAAGCAAGGCATCATTAGTGTTCTCTTGCATACTTATTATTATTAATGGTGCTTGCTGAAAGCAAGGCATCATTAGTGTTCTCTTGCATACTTATTATTATTAATGGTGCTTGCTGAAAGCAAGGCATCATTAGTGTTCTCTTGCATACTTATTAATGGTGCTTGCTGAAAGCAAGGCATCATTAGTGTTCTCTTGCATACTTATTATTAGTGGTGCTTTTTTGAAAGCATCACTATTGTTATTGCTCATACTTATTATTAATGGTGCTTGCTGAAAGCAAGGCATCATTAGTGTTCTCTTGCATACTTATTATTAGTGGTGCTTTTTTGAAAGCATCACTATTGTTATTGCTCATACTTATTATTAGTGGTGCTTTTTTAAAAGCATCACTATTGTTATTGCTCATACTTATTATTAGTGGTGCTTTTTTAAAAGCATCACTATTGTTATTGCTCATACTTATTATTAGTGGTGCTTTTTTAAAAGCATCACTATTGTTATTGCTCATACTTATTATTAGTGGTGCTTGCTGAAAGCAAGGCATCACTATTGTTCTCTTGCATACTTATTATTATTATTCTTCTTATTATTCTGGACAAAGTTTGGCGCGTAACTCGCCCCGCGCCGTTTGTCTCAGACCCCTGAGTGAGGTGTCAAATCGACCGGCTCATTGAGGAGAGGTGTGGTATGACTTTTATAAGCGATCGGGGGTGCGGTGTTCACCCCAGGGGCGAAAAAGCGGCCAAAAAAGTCCCATTGACTTAACATTGCGACGAACTTTGAACACACGTAGCTCTGAGCGAGGATTTCGCAGAAACGTGTGATTTGCCACATTTGAAGAGGCTGACAGGCTCTGTAAGAACATACCTCACAATGGGGTAAAAGTTGCACCCCTGGGGGGCAGGAGATGCCCAAAGTTGCCCCATTGACTTACTATGGGGAAGGAACGTCCTGTGAAACACACATGCTTTTCCTACTATGGTAAATTGCATAGGGACTTTGTATTGAACATAGCTCTGGATCACAATGTCATAGAGACAAGGGGGAGGGCTCATTTTACTCAGATGACCAATCAGTCTCTCAGGATCATTGTGAAGCTATCAAGCCACGCCCTAGCAACCATTTAGAGCCCCTTAGCAACAAGTTCCATAGACTTCCATTGAAAGAGTTCAAAGAGATATCTCCGGACTGAATTGTCATAGAAACATGGGGGTGGTCTCATTTGACTCGGGGCAGCAAACAGCCAATCATGAATCACCTCAACACTTCCAAGCCCCTCCCTAGCAACCATTGTCGAGCACCTTAGCAACCAAAATCCAAAGAGGGATATCTTCCATTCTGAATGTCACAGAGGCATGGGAGTTGGTTTATATCATTCATAGTGACAAGAAGCCTTTGGAGTTTCATGATTGGCAGCTGACAAGCCACTCCCTAGCAACCAAACAGAGTACCCTAGCAACCAAAATCCAAAGAGGGATATCTTCCATTCTGAATGTCGCAGAGGCATGGGAGTTGGTTCATATCATTCATAGTGACAAGAAGCCTTTGGAGTTTCATGATTGGGAGCTGACAAGCCACTCCCTAGCAACCAAACAGAGTACCCTAGCAACCAAAATCCAAAGAGGCATATCTTCCATTCTGAATGTCGCAGAGGCATGGGAGTTGGTTTATATCATTCATAGTGACAAGAAGCCTTTGGAGATTCATCATTGGCAGCTGCCAAGCCACTCGCTAGCAACCAAATAGAGTACCCTAGCAACCGTTTAGCAAAACGTATATCTCTGCATCAGAACATCGTATAGAGATGGGGGTTGGCTCATTAGTTTCAGTTGGAAAACAGTCTGTAAATATCACCATGGTAACTGTGTATTCACACCCTAGCAACCATTTAGAGCCACCTAGCAACCATATTGCAACATATAGAAGCCATATTTCAGCTCCACAACATCGTACAGACATGGTTGTTGGCTCGTATGCAATCATGTACAACACCCTAGCAACCGAGTGGCGAGTTTTGCCACTGCAAGCACCACTTCACATTTTCTTCAGGAAATGTACATTCTAGTTAGTGGTGCTTGCTGAAAGCAAGGCATCACTATTGTTCTCTTGCATACTTATTATTATTATTCTTCTTATTATTCTGGACAAAGTTTGGCGCGTAACTCGCCCCGCGCCGTTTGTCTCAGACCCCTGAGTGAGGTGTCAAATCGACCGGCTCATTGAGGAGAGGTGTGGTATGACTTTTATAAGCGATCGGGGGTGCGGTGTTCACCCCAGGGGCGAAAAAGCGGCCAAAAAAGTCCCATTGACTTAACATTGCGACGAACTTTGAACACACGTAGCTCTGAGCGAGGATTTCGCAGAAACGTGTGATTTGCCACATTTGAAGAGGCTGACAGGCTCTGTAAGAACATACCTCACAATGGGGTAAAAGTTGCACCCCTGGGGGGCAGGAGATGCCCAAAGTTGCCCCATTGACTTACTATGGGGAAGGAACGTCCTGTGAAACACACATGCTTTTCCTACTATGGTAAATTGCATAGGGACTTTGTATTGAACATAGCTCTGGATCACAATGTCATAGAGACAAGGGGGAGGGCTCATTTTACTCAGATGACCAATCAGTCTCTCAGGATCATTGTGAAGCTATCAAGCCACGCCCTAGCAACCATTTAGAGCCCCTTAGCAACAAGTTCCATAGACTTCCATTGAAAGAGTTCAAAGAGATATCTCCGGACTGAATTGTCATAGAAACATGGGGGTGGTCTCATTTGACTCGGGGCAGCAAACAGCCAATCATGAATCACCTCAACACTTCCAAGCCCCTCCCTAGCAACCATTGTCGAGCACCTTAGCAACCAAAATCCAAAGAGGGATATCTTCCATTCTGAATGTCACAGAGGCATGGGAGTTGGTTTATATCATTCATAGTGACAAGAAGCCTTTGGAGTTTCATGATTGGCAGCTGACAAGCCACTCCCTAGCAACCAAACAGAGTACCCTAGCAACCAAAATCCAAAGAGGGATATCTTCCATTCTGAATGTCGCAGAGGCATGGGAGTTGGTTCATATCATTCATAGTGACAAGAAGCCTTTGGAGTTTCATGATTGGGAGCTGACAAGCCACTCCCTAGCAACCAAACAGAGTACCCTAGCAACCAAAATCCAAAGAGGCATATCTTCCATTCTGAATGTCGCAGAGGCATGGGAGTTGGTTTATATCATTCATAGTGACAAGAAGCCTTTGGAGATTCATCATTGGCAGCTGCCAAGCCACTCGCTAGCAACCAAATAGAGTACCCTAGCAACCGTTTAGCAAAACGTATATCTCTGCATCAGAACATCGTATAGAGATGGGGGTTGGCTCATTAGTTTCAGTTGGAAAACAGTCTGTAAATATCACCATGGTAACTGTGTATTCACACCCTAGCAACCATTTAGAGCCACCTAGCAACCATATTGCAACATATAGAAGCCATATTTCAGCTCCACAACATCGTACAGACATGGTTGTTGGCTCGTATGCAATCATGTACAACACCCTAGCAACCGAGTGGCGAGTTTTGCCACTGCAAGCACCACTTCACATTTTCTTCAGGAAATGTACATTCTAGTTAGTGGTGCTTGCTGAAAGCAAGGCATCACTATTGTTATTGCTCATACTTATTATTCTTATTATTATTATTATTATTATTATTATTCTGGACAAAGTTTGGCGCGAAACTCGCCCCGCACCGTTTGTCACAGACCCCTGAGTGAAGTGTCAAATCGACCGGCTCATTGAGGAGAGGTGTGCTATGACTTTTCTAAGCGATCGGGTGTACGATGTTCGCACAGCGGACGAAAAAGCAGCCAAAAAAGTCCCCATTGACTTTACATTGGGCATTCTAAAAATATTTGAATCCCAACTGCCGTTTTCACACACACAGACTCAAAAGGGCCTGACACCCCTGCATCTCTCCCTCTCTCTCTCCCTCAGAGGATTTATATTATCAAGCAGCCAATAAGTAATGGCCTAAAATCTTCATAGCCACACCCTAGCAACCAGTTTCAGCACCCTAGCAACCACTAAGAGCTCCCTAGCAACCACCCTAAACTAAAAAAAATTTTTTTTTACATTTTATTGTATTTTTTAAAGCAATATTACACTCGTGGCCTTGCGATATCACTCCATGTTTGTGCTTATTCGGCCATAGGCACGAGGCCGCAGGCCGAGTGCCGTACATAAGGCACTCGCAACCACCCTGAACACCCTAGCAACTGCCTAGCAACCACCCAGAACACCTAGCAACTGCCTAGCAACCACCCAGAACACCTAGCAACTGCCTAGCAACCACCCAGAACACTCTAGCAACTGCCTAGCAACGCCCTTGCATCCACCCAGAATACCATAGCAACCACCAAGAATACCCTAGCAACTGCCTAGCAACCACCAAGAATACCCTAGCAACTGCCTAGCAACTGCCTAGCAACCACCAAGAATACCCTAGCAACTGCCTAGCAACCACCCAAAACACCTTAGCAACTGCCTAGCAACACCATAGCAACCACCCAGAACACCCTAGCAACCACCTGGCAACAGCATCTTGCTAAAAACATCCTAGCAACATGCTAATCATGCTAGCATCATGCTAGCAACATGCTAATCAAGCTAACATCATGCTAACATCATGCTAATCAAGCTAGCATCATGCTAGCAACATGATAATCATGCTAGCATTATGCTACCAACATGCTAATCAAGCTAGCATCATGCTAACATCATGCTAATCAAGCTAGCATCATGCTAGCAACATGCTAATCGTGTTAGCATTATGCTAGCAACATGCTAATCAAGCTAACATCATGCTAGCAACATGCTAATCTAGCTAGCATCATGCTAACATCATGCTAATCAAGCTAGAATCATGCTAGCAACATGCTAATCAAGCTAGCATCATGCTAGCAAAATGCTAATCATGTTAGCATTATGCTAGCAACATGCTAATCAAGCTAACATCATGCTAGCAACATGCTAATCTAGCTAGCATCATGCTAATATCATGCTAACCAAGCTAGCATCATGCTAGCAATATGATAATCAAGCTAGCATCATGCTAGCAACATGCTAATCATGCTAGCATTATGCTAGCAACATGCTTATCAAGCTAGCACCATGCTAACATCATGCTAATCAAGCTAGAATCATGCTAGCAACATGCTAATCAAGCTAGCATCATGCTAGCAACATGCTAATCATGTTAGCATCTAGCTAAAAACATGCTAGCAAAATGCTAATCATGCTAGCATCTTGTTAAAAGCATGCTAGCAAAATGCTAAACATGCTAGCATCATGCTACCAAGATGCTAATCATGTTAACAACATGTTAATCATGCTAGCATCATTCTAACAACATGTTAATCTTAGTAAATCATGCTGGAATGTGATAAATCATAGTAAATCATCTTAGAAACATGGTAAATCGTGGTAAATGATGCTAAAATGTGGTGTATCATGGTATCACAACATGTCAATTGTGTTAGCATCTGCCCAGTGGCGAGTTTTGCCACTGCAAGCACCACTTCACATTTTCTTCAGGAAATGTACATTCTAGTTCTTATTATTATTATTCTGGACAAAGTTTGGCGCGAAACTCGCCCCGCACCGTTTGTCACAGACCCCTGAGTGAAGTGTCAAATCAACCGGCTTATTGAGGAGAGGTGTGCTATGACTTTTCTAAGCGATCGGGTGTACGATGTTCGCACAGCGGACGAAAAAGCGGCCAAAAAAGTCCCCATTGACTTTACATTGGGCATTCTAAAAATATTTGAATCCCAACCGACGTTTTCACACACACACCACTCCAAAGGGCCTGACAGCCCTGCGTCTCTCCCTCTCTCTCTCTCCCTCAGAGGATTTATATTATCAAGCAGCCAATAAGTTATGGCCTAAAATCTTCATAGCCACACCCTAGCAACCAGTTTCAGCACCCTAGCAACCACTAAGAGCTCCCTAGCAACCACCCTAAACCAAAAAAAAACATTTTTTTATTTTTTTAATATTTTTTAAAGCAATTTTACTCTCGTGGCCTTGCGATATCGCTCCATGCTTGTGCCTATTCGGCCATAGGCACGAGGCCTGCGTTATTAAAGATTTTAATAACTCTATAAAAACTCCATAGTAACCATATTTGACAACTACCAACCACCTAGTAACACCATAGCAACTAACAAAAACACCTTAGCAACCACCCTGAACACCCTAGCAACGTCTAGAAATGCTCTAGTAACCACAAAAAACTCTAGCAAGCACCCAGAACACCCTAGCAACTGCCTAGCAACCACCTAGAACACCTAGCAACTGCCTAGCAACCACCCAGAACACCTAGCAACCACCCAGAACACCCTAGCAACTGCCTAGCAATGCCCTAGTATCCACCCAGAATACCATAGCAACTGCCTAGCAACACCATAGCAACCACCCAGAACACCCTAGCAACCACCTAGCAACGCCCTAGCAACCACCAAGAATACCCTAGCAACTGCCTAGCAACCACCAAGAATACCCTAGCAACTGCCTAGCAACCACCCAGAACACCTTAGCAACTGCCTAGCAACACCATAGCAACCACCCAGAACACCCTAGCAACCACCTGGCAACAGCATCTTGCTAAAAACATAATGGCAACATGCTAATCAAGCTAGCATCATGCTAGCAACATGCTAATCAAGCTAGCATCATGCTAGCAACATGCTAATCATGCTAGCATTATGCTACCAACATGCTAATAAAGCTAGCATCATGCTAACAACATGTTAATCAAGCTAGCATAATGTTAGCATCATGCTAATCAAGCTAGCATCATGCTAGCAACATGCTAATAATGCTAGCATTATGCTAGTAACATGCTAATCAAGCTAGCATAATGTGAATCAAGCTAGCATCATGCTAGCAACATGCTAATCATGCTAGCATTAGGCTACCAACATGCTAATAAAGCTAGCATCATGCTAACAACATGCTAATCAAGCTAGCATAATGCTAGCATCATGCTAACCAAGCTAGCATCATGCTAGCAACATGCTAATCATGCTAGCAACATGTTAATCATGTTAGCATCTAGCTAAAAACATGCTAGCAACATGCTAATCATGCTAGCATCTTGTTAAAAGCATGGTAGCAACATGCTAATCATGCTAGCATCATCCAACCAACATGCTAATCATGCTAACAACATGCTAATCCTGCTAGCATCATTCTAACAACATGTTAATCATAGTAAATCATGCTGGAATGTGTTAAATCGTAATAAATCATCTTAGAAACATGGTAAATCGTGGTAAATAATGCTAAAATGTGGTATATCATGGTATCACAACATGTCAATTGTGTTAGCATCTGCCCAGTGGCGAATTTTGCCACTGCAAGCACCACTTCACATTTTCTTCAGGAAATGTACATTCTAGTTCTTATTATTATTATTCTGGACAAAGTTTGGCGCGAAACTCGCCCCGCACCGTTTGTCACAGACCCCTGAGTGAAGTGTCAAATCGACCGGCTCATTGAGGAGAGGTGTGCTATGACTTTTCTAAGCGATCGGGTGTACGATGTTCGCACAGCGGACGAAAAAGCGGCCAAAAAAGTCCCCATTGACTTTACATTGGGCATTCTAAAAATATTTGAATCCCAACCGACGTTTTCACACACACACCACTCCAAAGGGCCTGACAGCCCTGCGTCTCTCCCTCTCTCTCTCCCTCAGAGGATTTATATTATCAAGCAGCCAATAAGTAATTTCCTTAAATCTTCATAGCCACACCCTAGCAACCAGTTTTAGCACCCTAGCAACCACTAAGAGCTCCCTAGCAACCACCCTAAACCAAAAAATTTTTTTTTTTTACATTTTTTTGTATTTTTTAACGCAATATTACACTCGTGGCCGTGCGATATTGCTCCATGCTTGTGCCTATTCAGCCATAGGCACGAGGCCGCAGGCCGAGTGCCGTACTGAAGGCACTCGTTATTAAAGATTTTAATAACTCTATAAAAACTCCATAGTAACCATCTTTGACAACTACCAACCACCTAGTAACAAAATAGCAACTACCAAAAATACCTTAGCAACCATCCTGAACACCCTAGCAACGTCTAGAAACGCTCTAGTAGATCATAGAAACACCAAGGTGGTCTCGTTTCACTCAGGGCATCAAATGGCCAATCATGAATCACCTCAACACTTCCTAGCCCCTCCCTAGCAACCATTGTCGAGCACCTTAGCAACCAAAATCCTAGAGGGATATCTTCTATTCTGAATGTCACAGAGGCATGGAAGTTGGTTTATATCATTCATAGTAACAAAAAGCCTTTGCAGTTTCATCAATGGCAGCTGTCAAGCAACTCCATAGCAACCAAACAGATTACCCTAGCAACCAAAATTCAAAGAGGGATATCTTCCATTCTGAATGTCACAGAGGCATGGGAGTTTGTTTATGTCATTCATACTGAAAAGCAGCCTTTGGAGTTCATCATTAGCAGCTGCCAAGCCACTCCATAGCAACCAAACAGAGTACCCTAGCAACTATTTAGCAAGACCTATATCTCTGTATCAGAGCATCGTATAGAGATGGGGGAAGGTTTATATAATTCAATATTGACAAGAAGCCTTTGGAGTTTCATGATTGGCAGCTGCCAAGCCACTCCCTAGCAACCAATCATAGTACCCTAGCAACCAAAATCCAAAGAGGGATATCTTCCAGTCTGAATGTCACAGAGGCATGGGAGTTGGTTTATATCATTCATAGTAACAAAAAGCCGTTGCAGTTTCATCAATGGCAGCTGTCAAGCAACTCCATAGCAACCAAACAGATTACCCTAGCAACCAAAATTCAAAGAGGGATATCTTCCATTCTGAATGTCACAGAGGCATGGGAGTTGGTTTATGTCATTCATACTGACAAGAAGCCTTTGGTGTTTCATGATTGGCAGCTGCCAAGCAACTCCATAACAACCAAACAGAGTACCCTAGCAACCAAAATCCAAACAGGGATCTCTTCCATTCTGAATGTCACAGAGGCATGGGAGTTGGTTTATATCATTCATACTGACAAGAAACCTTTGGAATTTCATCATTGGCAGCTGCCAAGTAACTCCATAGCAACCAAACAGAGTACCCTAGTAACCAAAATCCAAAGAGGGATATCTTCCATTCTGAAAGTCACACAGGCATGGGAGTTGGTTTATATCATTCATAATGACAAGCAGCCTTTGGAGTTTTATGATTGGCACCTGCCAAGTCACTCCCTTGCAACCAAACAGAGGACCCTAGCAACCAAATTCCAAAGAGGGATATCTTCCATTCTGAATGTCACAGAGGCATGGGAGTTGGTTTAAATCATTTATACTGACAATCAGCCTTTGGAGTTTCATCATTGGCACCTGCCAAGTCACTCCCTGGCAAACAAACAGAGGACCCTAGCAACCGTTTATCATGACCCATGTTTCTGCATCAGAACATCACATAGAGATGGGGGTTGGCTCTTTTGTTTTGGTTGGGAAACTGTCTGTAACTATCACCATGGTAACTGATTTCACACCCTAGCAACCGTTTAGAGCCACCTAGCAACCATATTGCAACATATAGAAGCCATATTTCAGCTCCACAACATTGTACAGACATGGTTGTTGGCTCGAATGCAATCATGTACAACACCCTAGCAACCAAGTGGAGAGTTTTGCCACTGCAAGCACCACTTCACATTTTCTTCAGGAAATGTACATTCTAGTTAGTGGTGCTTTTCAAAGCAACACTATTGTTATTGCTCATACTTATTCCACACAAAGTTTGGCGCGTAACTCGCCCCGCACCGTTTGTCACAGACCCCTGAGTGAGGTGTCAAATCGACCGGCTCATTGAGGAGAGGTGTGCTATGACTTTTCTAAGCGATCGGGTGTACGATGTTCGCACAGCGGACGAAAAAGCGGCCAAAAAATCCCCATTGACTTTACATTGGGAGTTCTAAAAATATTTGAATCCCAACCGACGTTTTCACACACACAGACTCCAAAGGGCCTGACACCCCTGCGTCTCTCCCTCTCTCTCTCCCTCAGAGGATTTATATTATCAAGCAGCCAATAAGTAATGGCCTAAAATCTTCATAGCCACACCCTAGCAACCAGTTTCAGCACCCTAGCAACCACTAAGAGCTCCCTAGCAACCACCCTAAACCAAAAAAAAAAATTTTTTTATTATTTTTTTATTTTTTAAAGCAATTTTACTCTCATGGCCTTGCGATATCGCTCCATGCTTGTGCCTATTCGGCCATAGGCACGAGGCCGCAGGCCTCGTGCCGTACTGAAGGCACTCGTTATTAAAGATTTTAAGAACTCTATAAAAACTCCATAGTAACCATATTTGACAACTACCAACCACCTAGTAACACCATAGCAACTAACAAAAACACCTTAGCAACCACCCTGAACACCCTAGCAACGTCTAGAAATGCTCTAGTAACCACAAAAAACTCTAGCAAGCACCCAGAACACCCTAGCAACTGCCTAGCAACCACCCAGAACACCTAGCAACTGCCTAGCAACCACCCAGAACACCTAGCAACCACCCAGAACACCTAGCAACTGCCTAGCAACCACCCAGAACACCTAGCAACTGCCTAGCAACACCATAGCAACCACCCAGAACACCCTAGCAACCACCTAGCAACGCCCTAGCAACCACCAAGAATACCCTAGCAACCACCTA
This sequence comes from Scardinius erythrophthalmus, assembly GCF_964197995.2. Taxonomy (NCBI): domain Eukaryota; kingdom Metazoa; phylum Chordata; class Actinopteri; order Cypriniformes; family Leuciscidae; genus Scardinius; species Scardinius erythrophthalmus. The sequence continues at coordinate 25,470,796 of NC_138224.1, read as the reverse complement.
GCAACTGCCTAGTAACCACCCAGAACACCTAGCAACTGCCTAGCAACCACCCAGAACACCCTAGCAACGCCCTAGCATCCACCCAGAATACCATAGCAACTGCCTAGCAACCACCCAGAACACCCTAGCAACTGCCTAGCAACGCCCTAGCAACCACCCAGAATACCCTAGCAACTGCCTAGCAACCACCAAGAATACCCTAGCAACCGCCTAGCAACCACCCAGAATACCCTAGCAACCACCTAGCAACACCATAGCAACCACCCAGAATACCCTAGCAACCGCCTAGCAACACCATAGCAACCACCCAGAATACCCTAGCAACACCCTAGCAACGCCCTAGCAACAACCCAAAATACCCTAGCAACCGCCTAGCAACACCATAGCAACCACCCAGAACACCCTAGCAACACCCTAGCAACCACCAATAATACCCTAGCAACTGCCTAGCAACGCCGTAGCAACCACCCAGAATACCCTAGCACCCGCCTAGCAACACCATAGCAACCACCCAGAACACCCTAGCAACTGCCTAACAACGCCCTAGCAACCACCAATAATACCCTAGCAACCGCCTAGCAACCACCCAGAATACCCTAGCAACCGCCTAGCAACACCATAGCAACCACCCAGAATACCCTAGCAACCGCCTAGCAACACCATAGCAACCACCCAGAATACCCTAGCAACGCCATAGCAACCACGCAGAATACCCTAGCAACCGCCTAGCAACACCATAGCAACCACTCAGAATACCCTAGCAACCGCCTAGCAACACCATAGCAACCACCCAGAATACCCTAGCAACGCCATAGCAACCACCCAGAATACCCTAGCAACCGCCTAGCAACACCATAGCAACCAGCCAGAACACCCTAGCAACCACCTAGCAAAGCCCTAGCAACCACACAGAACACCCTAGCAACACCCTAGCAACCACCTGAACAACATGATTAAGCCATATCTCAGCACCAGAACATCGTACAGACATGTTTGTTGGCTCGTATGCAATCATGTACCACACTCTAGCAACCGAGTGGCGAGTTTTGCCACTGCAAGCACCACTTCACATTTTCTTCAGGAAATGTACATTCTAGTTCTTATTATTATTATTCTGGACACAGTTTGGCGCGAAACTCGCCCCGCACCGTTTGTCACAGACCCCTGAGTGAAGTGTCAAATCGACCGGCTCATTGAGGAGAGGTGTGCTATGACTTTTCTAAGCGATCGGGTGTACGATGTTCGCACAGCGGACGAAAAAGCGGCCAAAAAAGTCCCCATTGACTTTACATTGGGCATTCTAAAAATATTTGAATCCCAACCGACGTTTTCACACACACACCACTCCAAAGGGCCTGACAGCCCTGCGTCTCTCCCTCTCTCTCTCTCCCTCAGAGGATTTATATTATCAAGCAGCCAATAAGTAATTTCCTTAAATCTTCATAGCCACACCCTAGCAACCAGTTTTAGCACCCTAGCAACCACTAAGAGCTCCCTAGCAACCACCCTAAACCAAAAAAAAATTTTTTTTACATTTTTTTGTATTTTTTAACGCAATATTATACTCGTGGCCTTGCGATATTGCTCCATGCTTGTGCCTATTCAGCCATAGGCACGAGGCCGCAGGCCGAGTGCCGTACTGAAGGCACTCGTTATTAAAGATTTTAATAACTCTATAAAAACTCCATAGTAACCATCTTTGACAACTACCAACCACCTAGTAACAAAATAGCAACTACCAAAAATACCTTAGCAACCATCCTGAACACCCTAGCAACGTCTAGAAACGCTCTAGTAGATCATAGAAACACCAAGGTGGTCTCGTTTCACTCAGGGCATCAAATGGCCAATCATAAATCACCTCAACACTTCCTAGCCCCTCCCTAGCAACCATTGTCGAGCACCTTAGCAACCAAAATCCTAGAGGGATATCTTCTATTCTGAATGTCACAGAGGCATGGAAGTTGGTTTATATCATTCATAGTAACAAAAAGCCTTTGCAGTTTCATCAATGGCAGCTGTCAAGCAACTCCATAGCAACCAAACAGATTACCCTAGCAACCAAAATTCAAAGAGGGATATCTTCCATTCTGAATGTCACAGAGGCATGGGAGTTTGTTTATGTCATTCATACTGAAAAGCAGCCTTTGGAGTTCATCATTAGCAGCTGCCAAGCCACTCCATAGCAACCAAACAGAGTACCCTAGCAACTATTTAGCAAGACCTATATCTCTGTATCAGAGCATCGTATAGAGATGGGGGAAGGTTTATATAATTCAATATTGACAAGAAGCCTTTGGAGTTTCATGATTGGCAGCTGCCAAGCCACTCCCTAGCAACCAATCATAGTACCCTAGCAACCAAAATCCAAAGAGGGATATCTTCCAGTCTGAATGTCACAGAGGCATGGGAGTTGGTTTATATCCTTCATAGTAACAAAAAGCCGTTGCAGTTTCATCAATGGCAGCTGTCAAGCAACTCCATAGCAACCAAACAGATTACCCTAGCAACCAAAATTCAAAGAGGGATATCTTCCATTCTGAATGTCACAGAGGCATGGGAGTTGGTTTATGTCATTCATACTGACAAGAAGCCTTTGGTGTTTCATGATTGGCAGCTGCCAAGCAACTCCATAACAACCAAACAGAGTACCCTAGCAACCAAAATCCAAACAGGGATCTCTTCCATTCTGAATGTCACAGAGGCATGGGAGTTGGTTTATATCATTCATACTGACAAGAAACCTTTGGAATTTCATCATTGGCAGCTGCCAAGTAACTCCATAGCAACCAAACAGAGTACCCTAGTAACCAAAATCCAAAGAGAGATATCTTCCATTCTGAAAGTCACACAGGCATGGGAGTTGGTTTATATCATTCATAATGACAAGCAGCCTTTGGAGTTTTATGATTGGCACCTGCCAAGTCACTCCCTTGCAACCAAACAGAGGACCCTAGCAACCAAATTCCAAAGCGGGATATCTTCCATTCTGAATGTCACAGAGGCATGGGAGTTGGTTTAAATCATTTATACTGACAATCAGCCTTTGGAGTTTCATCATTGGCACCTGCCAAGTCACTCCCTGGCAACCAAACAGAGGATCCTAGCAACCGTTTATCATGACCCATGTCTCTGCATCAGAACATCACATAGAGATGGGGGTTGGCTCTTTTGTTTTGGTTGGGAAACTGTCTGTAACTATCACCATGGTAACTGATTTCACACCCTAGCAACCGTTTAGAGCCACCTAGCAACCATATTGCAACATATAGAAGCCATATTTCAGCTCCACAACATTGTACAGACATGGTTGTTGGCTCGAATGCAATCATGTACAACACCCTAGCAACCAAGTGGAGAGTTTTGCCACTGCAAGCACCACTTCACATTTTCTTCAGGAAATGTACATTCTAGTTCTTCTTCTTCTTCTTCTTATTGTTCTGGACAAAAGTTTGGCGCGTAATGCGCCCCGCACCGTTTGTCACAGACCCCTGAGTGAGGCGTCAAAACGAGCGGCTCATTGAGGAGAGGTGTGCTATGACTTTTCTAAGCGATCGGGTGTACGATGTTCGCACAGCGGACGAAAAAGGGGCCAAAAAAGTCCCCATTGACTTTACATTGGGAGTTCTAAAAATATTTGAATCCCAACTGCCGTTTTCACACACACAGACTCCAAAGGGCCTGACACCCCTGCGTCTCTCCCTCTCTCTCTCCCTCAGAGGATTTATATTATCAAGCAGCCAATAAGTAATGGCCTAAAATCTTCATAGCCACACCCTAGCAACCAGTTTCAGCACCCTAGCAACCACTAAGAGCTCCCTAGCAACCACCCTTAACAAAAAAAAAATGTTTTTTACATTTTTTTGTATTTTTTAACGCAATATTACACTCGTGGCCTTGCGATATTGCTCCATACTTGTGCCTATTTGGCCATAGGCACGAGGCCGCAGGCCGAGTGCCGTACTGAAGGCACTCGTTATTAAAGATTTTAATAACTCTATAAAAACTCCATAGTAACCATCTTTGACAATTATCAACCACCTAGTAACACCATAGCAACTAAAAAATACCTTAGCAACCATCCTGAACACCCTAGCAACATCTAGAAACGCTCTAGTAACCACCAAAAATACCGTAGCAACCACCCAGAACACCCTAGCAACTGTCTAGCAACCCCCAGAACACCTAGCAACTGCCTAGCAACCACCCAGAACACCCAAGCAACTGCCTAGCAACGCCCTAGCATCCACCCAATATACCATAGCAACTGCCTAGCAACACCATAGCAACCACCCAGAACACCCTAGTAACTACCTAGCAACGCCCTAGCAACCACCAAGAATACCCTAGCAACCACCTAGCAACTGCCTAGCAACCAACCAGAATACCCTAGCAACCACCTAGCAACACCATAGCAACCACCCAGAATACCCTAGCAACCACCTAGCAACACCATAGCAACCACCCAGAATACCCTAGCAACTGCCTAGCAACGCCCTAGCAACCACCAAGAATACCCTAGCAACCGCCTAGCAACACCATAGCAACCACCAAGAATACCCTAGCAACCGCCTAGCAACCACCCAGAATACCCTAGCAACTGCCTAGCAACACCCTAGCAACCACCCAGAACACCCTAGCAACTGCCTAGCAACCACCCAGAACACCCTAGCAACTGCCTAGCAACGCCCTAGCATCCACCCAAAATACCATAGCATCCGCCTAGCAACACCATAGCAACCACCCAGAATACCCTAGCAACTGCCTAGCAACGCCCTAGCAACCACCCAGAACACCCTAGCAACCGCCTAGCAACCACCCAGAATACCCTAGCAACTGCCTAGCAACACCCTAGCAACCACCCAGAACACCCTAGCAACTGCCTAGCAACCACCCAGAACACCCTAGCAACTGCCTAGCAACGCCCTAGCATCCACCCAATATACCATAGCAACTGCCTAGCAACACCATAGCATCCACCCAGAATACCATAGCAACTGCCTAGCAACACCATAGCAACCACCCAGAATACCCTAGCAACTGCCTAGCAACGCCCTAGCAACCACCCAGAACACCCTAGCAACCGCCTAGCAACCACCCAGAATACCCTAGCAACTGCCTAGCAACACCCTAGCAACCACCCAGAACACCCTAGCAACTGCCTAGCAACCACCCAGAACACCCTAGCAACTGCCTAGCAACGCCCTAGCATCCACCCAATATACCATAGCAACTGCCTAGCAACACCATAGCAACCACCCAGAATACCCTAGCAACTGCCTAGCAACGCCCTAGCAACCACCCAGAATACCCTAGCAACTGCCTAGCAACCCCCCAGAATACCCTAGCAACCGCCTAGCAACACCATAACAACCACCCAGAATACCCTAGCAACTGCCTAGCAACGCCCTAGCAACCATCCAGAATACCCTAGCAACCGCCTAGCAACATCATAGCAACTACTCAGAATACCCTAGCAACCGCCTAGCAACGCCCTAGCAACCACCCAGAACACCCTAGCAACCGCCTAGCAACACCATAGCAACCACCCAGAATACCCTAGCAACTGCCTAGCAACAACCCTAGCAACCACCCAGAACACCCTTGCAACCACCTAGCAAAGCCCTAGCAACCACATAGAACACCCTAGCAACACCCTAGCAACCACCTGAACAACATGAATAAGCCATATCTCAGCACCACAACATCGTACAGACATGTTTGTTAGTTCGTATGCAATCATGTACCACACTCTAGCAACCGAGTGGCGAGTTTTGCCACTGCAAGCACCACTTCACATTTTCTTCAGGAAATGTACATTCTAGTTTTTATTATTATTATTCTTCCACACAAAAGTTTGGCGCGAAACTCGCCCCGCACCGTTTGTCTCAGACCCCTGAGTGAGGTGTCAAATCGACCGGCTCATTGAGGAGAGGTGTGCTATGACTTTTCTAAGCGATCGGGTGTACGATGTTCGCACAGCGGACGAAAAAGCGGCCAAAAAAGTCCCATTGACTTTACATTGGGAGTTCTAAAAATATTTGAATCCCAACCGACGTTTTCACACACACACCACTCCAAAGGGCCTGACACCCCTGCGTCTCTCCCTCTCTCTCTCCCTCAGAGGATTTATATTATCAAGCAGCCAATAAGTAATGGCCTAAAATCTTCATAGCCACACCCTAGCAACCAGTTTCAGCACCCTAGCAACCACTAAGAGCTCCCTAGCAACCACCCTAAACCAAAAAAAAAATTTTTTTTAAATTTTTTTTATTTTTTAAAGCAATTTTACTCTCGTGGCCTTGCGATATCGCTCCATGCTTGTGCCTATTCGGCCGTACTGAAGGCACTCGTTATTAAAGATTTTAAGAACTCTATAAAAACTCCATAGTAACCATATTTGACAACTACCAACCACCTAGTAACACCATAGCAACTAACAATAACACCTTAGCAACCACCCTGAACACCCTAGCAACGTCTAGAAATGCTCTAGTAACTACAAAAAACTCTAGCAAGCACCCAGAACACCCTAGCAACTGCCTAGCAACCACCTAGAACACCTAGCAACTGCCTAGCAACCACCCAGAACACATAGCAACCACCCAGAACACCCTAGCAACTGCCTAGCAATGCCCTAGTATCCACCAAGAATAACATAGCAACTGCCTAGCAACACCATAGCAACCACCCAGAACACCCTAGCAACCACCTAGCAACGCCCTAGCAACCACCAAGAATACCCTAGCAACTGCCTAGCAACCACCAAGAATACCCTAGCAACTGCCTAGCAACCACCCAGAACACCTTAGCAACTGCCTAGCAACACTATAGCAACCACCCAGAACACCCTAGCAACCACCTGGCAACAGCATCTAGCTAAAAACATGCTGGCAACATGCTAATCAAGCTAGCATCATGCTAGCAACATGCTAATCATGCTAGCAAACATGCTAATCAAGCTAGCATCATGCTAGCAACATGCTAATCATGCTAACATTATGCTACCAACATGCTAATAAAGCTAGCATCATGCTAACAACATGCTAATCAAGCTAGCATAATGCTAACATCATGCTAATCAAGCTAGCATCATGCTAGCAACATGCTAATCATGCTAGCATTATGCTAGCAACATGCTAATCATGCTAGCATCATGCTAGCAACATGCTAATAATGCTAGCATTAGGCTACCAACATGCTAATAAAGCTAGCATCATGTTAAAAACATGCTAATCAAGCTAGCATAATGCTAGCATCATGCTAATCAAGCTAGCATCATGCTAGCAACATGCTAATCATGCTAGCATAATGCTAGCAACATGCTAATCATGCTAGCATCATGCTAGCAACATGCTAATCAAGCTAGCATCATGCTAGCAACATGCTAATCATGTTAGCATCATGCTAACAATATGCTAATCAAGCTAGCATCATGCTAGCAACATGCTAATCATGCTAGCATTATGCTAACAACATGTTAATCAAGCTAGCAACATGCTAATCATGCTAGCATTATGCTAGCAAAATGCTAATCAAGCTAGCATCATACTAGCAACATGCTAATCATGCTAGCAAAACATGTTAGCAACATGCTAATAAAGCTAGCATAATGCTAGCAACATGCTAATCATGTTAGCATCTAGCTAAAAACATGTTAGCAAAATGCTAATCATGCTAGCATCTTGTTAAAAGCATGCTAGCAACATGCTAATCATGCTAGCATCATCCAACCAACATGCTAATCATGCTAACAACATGCTAATCATGCTAGCATCATTCTAACAACATGTTAATCATAGTAAATCATGCTGGAATGTGGTAAATCGTAATAAATCATCTTAGAATCATGGTAAATCGTGGTAAATAATGCTAAAACGTGGTATCTCATGGTATCACAACATGGTAATTGTGTTAGCATCTGCCCAGTGGCGAATTTTGCCACTGCAAGCACCACTTCACATTTTCTTCAGGAAATGTACATTCTAGTTCTTTTTATTATTATTCTTCCACACAAAAGTTTGGCGCGAAACTCGCCCCGCACCGTTTGTCACAGACCCCTGAGTGAAGTGTCAAATCGACCGGCTCATTGAGGAGAGGTGTGCTATGACTTTTCTAAGCGATCGGGTGTACGATGTTCGCACAGCGGACGAAAAAGCGGCCAAAAAAGTCCCCATTGACTTTACATTGGGCATTCTAAAAATATTTGAATCCCAACTGCCGTTTTCACACACACAGACTCCAAAGGGCCTGACACCCCTGCGTCTCTCCCTCTCTCTCTCCCTCAGAGGATTATATTATCAAGCAGCCAATAAGTAATGGCCTAAAATCTTCATAGCCACACCCTAGCAACCAGTTTTAGCACCCTAGCAACCACTAAGAGCTCTCTAGCAACCACCCTAAACCAAAAAAAATTTTTTTTTACATTTTTTTGTATTTTTTAACGCAATATTACACTCGTGGCCTTGCGATATTGCTCCATGCTTGTGCCTATTCAGCCATAGGCACGAGGCCGCAGGCCGAGTGCCATACTGAAGGCACTCGTTATTAAAGATTTTAATAACTCTATAAAAACTCCATAGTAACCATCTTTGACAACTACCAACCACCTAGTAACAAAATAGCAACTACCAAAAATACCTTAGCAACCATCCTGAACACCCTAGCAACGTCTAGAAACGCTCTAGTAGATCATAGAAACACCAAGGTGGTCTCGTTTCACTCAGGGCATCAAATGGCCAATCATGAATCACCTCAACACTTCCTAGCCCCTACCTAGCAACCATTGTCGAGCACCTTAGCAACCAAAATCCTAGAGGGATATCTTCTATTCTGAATGTCACAGAGGCATGGAAGTTGGTTTATATCATTCATAGTAACAAAAAGCCTTTGCAGTTTCATCAATGGCAGCTGTCAAGCAACTCCATAGCAACCAAACAGATTACCCTAGCAACCAAAATTCAAAGAGGGATATCTTCCATTCTGAATGTCACAGAGGCATGGGAGTTTGTTTATGTCATTCATACTGAAAAGCAGCCTTTGGAGTTCATCATTAGCAGCTGCCAAGCCACTCCATAGCAACCAAACAGAGTACCCTAGCAACTATTTAGCAAGACCTATATCTCTGTATCAGAGCATCGTATAGAGATGGGGGAAGGTTTATATAATTCAATATTGACAAGAAGCCTTTGGAGTTTCATGATTGGCAGCTGCCAAGCCATTCCCTAGCAACCAATCATAGTACCCTAGCAACCAAAATTCAAAGAGGGATATCTTCCAGTCTGAATGTCACAGAGGCATGGGGGTTGGTTTTATATCATTCATAGTAACAAAAAGCCGTTGCAGTTTCATCAATGGCAGCTGTCAAGCAACTCCATAGCAACCAAACAGATTACCCTAGCAACCAAAATTCAAAGAGGGATATCTTCCATTCTGAATGTCACAGAGGCATGGGAGTTGGTTTATGTCATTCATACTGACAAGAAGCCTTTGGTGTTTCATGATTGGCAGCTGCCAAGCAACTCCATAACAACCAAACAGAGTACCCTAGCAACCAAAATCCAAAGAGGGATCTCTTCCATTCTGAATGTCACAGAGGCATGGGAGTTGGTTTATATCATTCATACTGACAAGAAACCTTTGGAATTTCATCATTGGCAGCTGCCAAGTAACTCCATAGCAACCAAACAGAGTACCCTAGTAACCAAAATCCAAAGAGGGATATCTTCCATTCTGAAAGTCACACAGGCATGGGAGTTGGTTTATATCATTCATAATGACAAGCAGCCTTTGGAGTTTTATGATTGGCACCTGCCAAGTTACTCCCTTGCAACCAAACAGAGGACCCTAGCAACCAAATTCCAAAGAGGGATATCTTCCATTCTGAATGTCACAGAGGCATGGGAGTTGGTTTAAATCATTTATACTGACAATCACCCTTTGGAGTTTCATCATTGGCACCTGCCAAGTCACTCCCTGGCAACCAAACAGAGGACCCTAGCAACCGTTTATCATGACCCATGTCTCTGCATCAGAACATCACATAGAGATGGGGGTTGGCTCTTTTGTTTTGGTTGGGAAACTGTCTGTAACTATCACCATGGTAACTGATTTCACACCCTAGCAACCGTTTAGAGCCACCTAGCAACCATATTGCAACATATAGAAGCCATATTTCAGCTCCACAACATTGTACAGACATGGTTGTTGGCTCGAATGCAATCATGTACAACACCCTAGCAACCAAGTGGAGAGTTTTGCCACTGCAAGCACCACTTCACATTTTCTTCAGGAAATGTACATTCTAGTTATTATTAATCTTCTGTTAAAAACTGTTGACTCAAACTCGTCCTAGAGCTTTAACTCTACATACTCCAAACTCGGCTCAGACACTCAAACTGATCTGAAGTTAGTTGCTATATCTTTTCAGACTGATCGGACTTACGGTTTTCCTAAAAATGACGATCAAAACTCGGAAAAACTCCCATTGACTTACATTAGGGAGTTCTAAAAAATTCAAATTTAGATTCAAACTGACCAACCGACGAAAATTCAAATCAAAATACCCTGAAGACTAAACCAAACTGCCGTTCTATATACTATATGAGCCATTGAGACTCATTTAAACTAATGCACTCTAAACTCATACACTTATAAAGTAATTAACTTATAAACTCATGAATTCATAGACTTATGAACTTTAAAACTCATAAATTAATAAACTCTGAACTCTTAAACTCATTTAAATTTATAAACTCTAAACTCATTTAAACTTATAAACTCTAAATTCATTTAAACTTATAAACTAAACTCAAAAACTTGTACACTTATAAACTCATCCATTTATACACATAAACTCTAAACTCATAAACTCTGAGTGTGTATGTGTGTGTGTGTGTGTGTGTGTGTGTGTGTGTGAACACACACACACACACACACACACACACTAAAATCATTTAAACTTATAAACTCAAAACTCAAAAACTCGTAAACTCCATAGCAACCAAACTTGAGTACCCTAGCAACCGTTTTGCAAGACCTATATCTCTGTATCAGAACATCGTATAGAGATGAGGTTTGGCTCTTTTGACTCATGCTAGCAAACAGCACTTCCAACATGCTACACATGCTAGCAGTGAATAGCTACATGCTAATAGCGATTAGTTAAGTGCTAAATCATTCTAAGAACTCTATAAAAACTCCATAGTAACCATCTGTGACAACTACCTACCACCTAGTAACACCATAGCAACCACCCAAAATACCTTAGCAACCACCCCAAATGCCCTAGCAACCGCCTAGCAACACTATAGCAACCACCCAAAACACCCTAGCAAAACCCTAGCAACCACCCAGAACACCCTAGCAACCGCCTAGCAACCACCCAGAACACCCTAGCAACCACACAAAGTACCTTAGCAACCACCTAGCAACACCCTAGCAACCACCCAGAACACCCTAGCAACCACCCAAAATACCCTAGCAACCACCCAGAATACCCTAGCAACCACCTAGCAACAGCATAGCAACCACTCAGAACACCCTAGCAACCGCCTAGCAACACCCTAGCAACCACCCAAAATACCTTAGCAACCACCTAGCAACACCATAGCAACCACCCAGAACACCCTAGCAACCACCCAAAATACCTTAGCAACCACCTAGCAACACCCTAGCAACCACCCAAAATACCCTAGCAACCGCTTAGCAACACCCTAGCAACCACCCAGAACACCCTAGCAACCGCCTAGCAACACCATAGCAACCACCCCGAACACCCTAGCAACCAGCCAAAATACCTTAGCCTAGCAACACCATAGCAACCACCCAAAATACCCTAGCAACCACTTAGCAACACCCTAGCAACACCATAGCAACCAACCAGAATACCCTAGCAACCACCCCGAACACCCTAGCAACCAGCCAAAATACCTTAGCAACCGCCTAGCAACACCATAGCAACCACCCAGAACACCCTAGCAACCGCCTAGCAACCACCCAGAACACCTTAGCAACCGCCTAGCAACACCATAGCAACCACCCAGAACACCCTAGCAACCGCCTAGCAACACCCAGAACACCCTAGCAACCAACCAGAATACCCTAGCAACCACCTAGTAACCATAGCAACCACCCAGAACACCCTAGCAACCACCCAAAACACCCTAGCAACCAACCAGAATACCCTAGCAACCGCCTAGCAACCACCCAAAACACCCTAGCAACCACTTAGCAACCACCCAGAACACCCTAGCAACCGCCTAGCAACACCCTAGCAACCACCCAGAACACCCTAGCAACCGCTCAGAATACCCTAGCAACCGCCTAGCAACAACATAGCAACCATCCAGAATACCCTAGCAACCGCCTAGCAACCACCCAGAATACCCTAGCAACCGTCTAGCAACACCATAGCAACCACCCAGAACACCCTAGCAACCGCCTAGCAACCACTCAGAATACCCTAGCAACCACCTAGCAACCACCCAGAATACCTTAGCAACCGCCTAGCAACTCCATAGCAACCAAACTTGAGTACCCTAGCAACCGTTTTGCAAGACCTATATCTCTGTATCAAAACATCGTATAGAGATGAGGTTTGGCTCTTTTGACTCATGCTAGCAAACAGCACTTCCAACATGCTACACATGCTAGCAGTGAATAGCTACATGCTAATAGCGATTAGTTAAGTGCTATATCATGCCAAGATCATGCTAAGAACTCTATAAAGACTCCATAGTAACCATCTGTGACAACTACCAACCACCTAGCAACACCATAGCAACCACCCAGAACACCCTAGCAACCGCCTAGCAATACCATAGCAACCACCCAGAACACCCTAGCAACTGCCTAGCAACCACCCAGAATACCCTAGCAACCACCTAGCAACACCATAGTAACCACCCAGAACACCCTAGCAACCGCCTAGCAACCACCCAGAACACCCTAGCAACCGCCTAGCAACCACCCAGAATACCTTAGCAACCGCCTAGCAACACCATAACAACCACCCAGAACACCCTAGCAACCGCCTAGCAACACCATAGCAACCACCCAGAATACCCTAGCAACCACCTAGCAACACCATAGCAACCACCCAGAACACCCTAGCAACCGCCTAGCAACCACCCAGAATACCTTAGCAACCGCCTAGCAACACCATAACAACCACCCAGAACACCCTAGCAACCGCCTAGCAACACCATAGCAACCACCCAGAATACCCTAGCAACCACCTAGCAACACCATAGCAACCACCCAGAACACCCTAGCAACCGCCTAGCAACCACCCAGAACACCCTAGCAACCAACCAGAATACCCTAGCAACCACCTAGTAACACCATAACAACCACCCAGAACACCCTAGCAACCACCCAAAACACCCTAGCAACCAACCAGAATACCCTAGCAACCGCCTAGCAACCACCCAAAACACCCTAGCAACCACCTAGCAACCACCCAGAACACCCTTGCAACCGCCTAGCAACACCCTAAGCAACCACCCAGAACACCCTAGTAACCGCCTAGCAACCACCCAGAACACCTTAGCAACCGCCTAGCAACCACCCATAATACCCTAGCAACCGCCTAGCAACACCATAGCAACCACCCAGAACACCCTAGCAACCGCCTAGCAACCACCCAGAACACCCTAGCAACCGCCTAGCAACACCATAGCAACCACCCAGAACACCCTAGCAACCGCCTAGCAACCACCCAGAACACCTTAGCAACCACCCAAAACACCCTAGCAACCAAACAGAATACCCTAGCAACCGCCTAGCAACCACTCAAAACACCCTAGCAACCACCTAGCAACCACCCAGATTATTTCAAATACAGTGTATCTAACACACCCATAGCCCAAGTTGTGGCAAAATAGTTTTTGGAGAATCTGTAGTTACTGCCTTTTTCCTTGGTATGGTGCCACGTTTTTGGTATGTAATACAAAAGCAAGAATACAGTAACTACAAAATAGGGGTAAAATATCAAATTAAATATGAGGATTGATATGTACAAAGAATAAGCTAATATAAAGTAACAAAACAGCCACATGTCCAATAATCTACCTACAACTACTTAGGCTGGATGACAGGATAACTTTAAAGTAATTTTTCTCAGTTCTGCACTCTGCACTCTGCGTAGTTACTGCCTTTTTGCTTTGTAGGGCAGTATGGGTCAACTCAAATTATACAAATTAGTTCAATCAAATTAACTTTTATGAGTATTTAAAACTTTCTTTTCTTTTGAGTTCACAAAACTTACACATTTTAATTATGTTCAATTGTTTAATTGTTTTGAGTTCTATGAACTTGTTTCTTTTAATTTAGACAAACTTAAATTTAACTGAAACTGGGTTGGGATCTCTATTCCCCAGCATGCTTTGCCATGAAACTTAAAGGTGGTATCAGCGATTTCAGGCCCAAACATAAATGATCACATTCATCTAATATTTCGCTAGCAGCACGCCCCATAAGCATGCTGTCAAAAAAAGGCTCTGAGATCTGCACACAAAAACAGCTGTTTTCAGTCTGTTTGGCCAAACAATCAAAACCCAAACAGATAGTGTTCCAACCAATCACCGACAGAGGCGGGTGTTGTGAGATTTTCGCGTGCAGCCGTCATAGGCAGCCGTGCACGAGCGCAAAACCTCACAACACCCGCCCCTGTCGATGATTGGTTGGAACACTATTTATTTTGGTTTTGAGTGACGTTGATACCAGCTGTTTTTGTGTGCAGATCTCAGAGCCTAGGCTACTTAGAGAGACGCGTTTTTTTGACAGCATGCTTATGGGGCGTGCAGCTAGCGGAATATTAGATGAATGTGATCATTTATGTTTGGGCCTGAAATCGCTGATACCACCTTTAAAAGGAGAGTAAATGCTAAAATTGTTTTGTAACAGATTAATGTTAAGTGGGAGATTTAGCATTGTTTAATATTTTGTTTTGCTATAGTTTAGAAAAGTTTCTGGTATTTTGTTTTTTTTGGGGGGGATTACCACCATTGTGACGAATGGAGTATGAGCTTGTTTGGCTTTCAATAAATTACAGTTATTGGCTATTTGTGTGTGTGTGTGTGTGTGTGTGTGTGTGTGTGTGTGTGTGTGTGTGTGTGTGTGTGTGTGTGTGTGTGTGTGTGTGTGTGTGTGTGTGTGTGTGTGTGTGTGTGTGTGTGTGTGTGTGTGTGTGTGTGTGTGTGTGTGTGTGTGTGTGTGTGTGTGTGTGTGTGTGTGTGTGTGTGTGTGTGTGTGTGTGTGTGTGTGTAAATAGAATTTAAATAGACAAAAATGATAGAAACGTGAATAAATGTACAGATTTTTATTTAGAAAAAAATGTGTCGGTGGACAAAATACTGTTTGAATATCTTTGGATAAATACAATTTAAGACGACTAAGCACAGTTTTTGCTTTAAAAAGTTATGGAAATGTCCATTTTCTGTCCCTAGCCTTTACAGAAATATCACACTTGAAAAACACTTTAGGGTTACAAGTTCTTCACATTTAAAATAAAACAATATGTTATTTGAACAATTACGTCGTCTTGAGCCATCTATGCAATATGCAATATTTGATTTTTAATATTTGAAAAGTAGTGGTCCCCTGGAATTGTGTCACTGGCGTTACTGTTCAACAAAAATCTCAAATTTTAAAATAAAAATCATACTGATGACATCACTCAACTTCCTTCTTCCAAATTCATGAATATCTATGAAGAAAGGCCCATGGTGTCATGATTGCTAGCGGAGAAATGGGTGGATCCAAATGCAGCATCACAGTACTCAGGGCAGTTATAATAATCAGAATCGTAGTCGTCCACGCCAGTATCGAAAAACATTTAATCCATCTGAATAACAATAACACAAAACAAGCAAGAACAAAACCGAGAACAGACTAGAAACAGACCTTAGTGTAGACGAGTGACATACAATAATGACTCCGTGATATGAACTAACACAACAGGGAATTTATGCACAGACACTAACAACATAAATGGGAACAGCTGGGTGTAATCACAAGTGATGGGAACAAACAAGGAATCATGGGAAATGTGGTTCCAGGAAGAATGGAGACTGGAAAGACTCTAGTGACACCCAGTGGAACACAACAGACACTGTGACACATGGCCTCTTTTCAGTTATCAAAAATCTTCTCATTTATCTCATGATTTCATATGAAGCTTTAGTTGAACTCACTGGTATGACCTACTTTACTGTTAGGGAGTTGTAAAAAATAAAATAAAAATAAACTAGAATACTTATGGAATAAACAGCTTCATTTAGTTAGTATACCGCGATTGACAAGATGTGGTATTTTTCATGAAAATTGTCACTGGTGTCTCTTTTCTTATGGGGGAACCCCAGTGACACCGGTGACTCCCATTTATAGATAAAGTTTATTGGAAGCTATTCATTTAGATTGTATGCCAAATGTAAAAATTTAGTCTCATCTACCTAATTATGGTTTAAGAATAATGATCTTTGGTTTTATGTGCGTCATTGGTGATTCATTGTGTCATTGGTGTCACTGTCTTTTTCTGTCACGTTAAATAAAATGTCACATGATAATAATTTTACATCTATTTAATTCTGATGCACTCAAAGTTAAGATTTAAAGGATTGCATCATTACTTGATTTTAACAGGTTTTTCCAAATATTTTCATTGTTATAGCAAATACATGGTAGCGTAGATGAACTAACATCATTCAAGCATACTTTTAACAAACCAGATTAAAATAAATAAAACATAATCTTATTATTTGTTGCACTATTATTATTTTCTGTAACTCTGACTACATGTGCTGAAAAATAGAAATAATATTTCATAAAAACCTTTAATATTGCCAAAGAAGGTAACACAAGTGTCAAAATGGTAGGCACAGGGTATCTGCACATTTTTGATCAACAAATTTAATGACTTTTAAGACCTTTTTAAGACCTTCAAGAATAAAAATTAAGACCATTACCATGGAAAAAATATATATAAAAATGACACTCTAGGGTGTTCAGGTTAACAAAGCACATTTGTATTTGAGCAACAGTGCAAATAGTCTTAATAGCCTTTGGTGGTCCAATTCATGCTTTCGTCAAACATGACAACGAAGCTGCCTTGATTCACACTTGACAGAAGTCCCCTTTTTATGTACTGAACAAGTCCAAATCGAGTAAGAGAAGAGGTTTTGTCCCTGCCACAACTAAATGTTTTTGCACATTCCTCAGGGAACATTGCCCTGAAGTGCTCATGTCTTCGTTGGATGTATAGGAGTGATGTCGGCTAACCGTGTGCAAAACCCACAGCATTTCGGCCTTCAGTGTATTGGTTGGGGAGAATGTACCGAAGGCATTACTTGTACTGGGCCCCAAAGACACCAATGCGGCTGTAATGTTAGCCTCAGGGGCGTAGCCTAGCCATCATTTCAAAAGTGAGGGGGACAGAATAACTACCAATTCTTTTTTCAGACTTGTTGACAGGTTTTTCCTTAATTGGCTTAAAATGCTATTTATTTTTAAAGCAATACAACAGAAAGAAAGAAATGCAGATGTTCAGTATACCGTATACTTTATAGGCTATAAAAAAAGTATACTTATACTTTATATACTTATGGTAAAATCCTGATCATGTATAGTTAATAAAGCTAACTAAGCTAATAAAAAGAAAATTTTGTACATTTTAAAGATAAATTCATTAATCTGGTGCACTTTGAGTCACTCGAATCCACTGTTAAAAATAAATAATCCACCGGCCAACCGCCCAAACCTAACGTTATATTCTCTGATTTAGATATCTGCATCTGATCATTGCATTACAATTATTCAAATGATCAGTGTTAAGCATGATAATATGGTAAAATCACACTGAATTAAGCGGATTTAAAAATAACATTTACTTAAAATAAAAAGTTGTTATTTTGGCAAAATGACATTTCCTTAATAGCCTAGCAGAGTCTTACTAAAACTTTCCAATTGCAAACCTTTTAAAACTACTTCAAACTTACTAGTTAGGCTTTTTCAAGAGAACTTAAAGTTTGTAGACAACCTTTAGACGAATGTAGACAAATTTTATCTAATTGTAAAGTGTTAACAAATTATGGTAAACATCATCTAACCTAACGTTACTGCCTGATTCAAGCAGATAGTGGCTGTTAATGCATGGAAATACAAATTCAGCATTAACAATCACCATGTTTATTCTAATTTGAAGGGCTTCGATAATATATCTGTGAAAATAAAAGATATTACGAATAAAAACAGTTAGTTAATATTTTAAATTTACAACAAAACTTGTTAATTATTCAACAAGAGAAATAGGCTGAGTTATCCGCATTGTGCAACACAATTCGAATACCACATGAATTATAGATGACAACTTACTTGCAGTGCTTGGCTTTTTCGTGAATAAGAAGTGAAGAGTTTTTTTTTTTTTTTTTGCCGTTTTGAACTCATTGCGACCTCTATGAAAATTAATCGGCGCGGCCGCGTGCATTTGGGCGTGATGCACGAGTGACTGATTACCATGGAAACGTGAAAGTCACGTATGTAGATAGACTATCCTTGACTCTTTGGATTAAAAATCTCGATAGGCTCGCGGACACCCGCGAAAACCTCAGCTCGTCGTGGATGCACTTGCCCTATGAAAAAGTGCGGGGGACGAATTTACATTTTATAAAAAGTATGTGTGTGTGTGTGTGTGTGTGTGTGTGGGGGGGGGGGGGGGGGGATTTACGTAATTTACACCCATGGTTAGACATTGAAGTAGATACCTATGGCGAGCGGATAATGACTTTTCTAAGTCTACCCTGAAGAAGGCGAAGGAGCAGTCTACCCTTCCGTCGCCGTCAGTCCGTGTCTATTTTTGAATGGGATTGATAGAGACGTCAGACGACAGACCGGCGGCGACGTCACGGCGGCGTCACAGTTGTAACGTATACCTTACGGCGACGTGGCGACGGCGTACGTGAGAAATGTATAAACAATCATAACGTCTGAACCAGGCACGTCGCCTAATAAGACGCCTGATACACACGTCGTCCCTCAGTACGTCGCCTAATAAGACGCCTAATACACACGTCGTCCCTCAGTACGTCGCCTAATAAGACGCCTGATACACACGTCGTCCCTCAGTACGTCGCCTAATAAGACGCCTGATACACACGTCGTCCCAATCTAATGTTATTTTTCCGATGTTGATAACGAAAAGTGAATAGCATGAGTAAGATTGGATTTGCAATAGGCGATCGGGAGACATGATTTTTGTTTTGTTTTGTAAGCTTTTCTTTAAAGTGATTTTTTGTTTAATATTAAAGCCTCTTAATTTTAAATTTGTCATCACCCAATTGCTTGGATTTAATAAAAAAGAAGCGAATATTCCATAAACAGGCTCTAACTTGTTGGTCTTTCTACAGCAGTGTTTCAATAAATGGTCTAGATCTTAGACAGAGAAGTTAACAACAAAGTAATAAAAATCTTTTATTTGCAAAATCTATCCCTGCCTCCAGATACAAATGGTCCCCCTTGTATGAAAATATTAATTGGAATGGAGCATGGAGTAACCCACATACATTTTTAATTACAAACAAATTAAAAGAAATATAATTTATTACCCCTGTAACAAGATTATCTCTAAATTTATAGCCTACCGTAGACGAAAAATGCAGCTTTTGCTTTGTGGAAACAGAAACGTTAGACCATTTATTCTATAATTGCTCACATAGCTCTTCTCTGTGGAATGATATAGCCTACAATGTTTCATTAATGGCAACATAAGAATAGGACAGAGGCCGCACTATGCATAGACGTTTTTTATTCGTTGCACAAAAGCGTTTCGGCGTGTGCCTTGAAGAAGGCACACGCCGAAACGCGTTTGTGCAACGAATAAAAAACGTCTATGCATAGTGCGGCCTCTGTCCTATTCTTATGTAGGCTATTATATTTTTAGGGCAGCACTCTAAAAAGTGTATTATCAAAAATTGAGTGAAGCCTGCTCCTATCCTCATTAATCATTAATGGCAACAACAATGTTTCAACAACTTGGCTCAAACATAGCCTACATTTATCTAATTTTGATATCTTCTTTTCCTTTTCTGACTCAAATTTCTCTGTACAATATATAGTCGACTTAATCATTTTGCTTGGAAAATTCTTTATTCTTAAATCGAAATTTATGAAAAACTACGGTGACGCATTGCTGCCACATAGGCTACATATAATTTTTTCCACTCAATTATGTCGTAATAACGAGATCTTATGTCGTTTTGACGACATATTTTTCTCGTAATAACGAGATCTTATTTCATTAAAACGACACATTTTGTAGTCATGTACAAAATATGCCTTTATCCACATAAAATTGATAGCCAATCATGTCTTTATCATACGTTCAAAAAGCTGAAGAAATAGCAGCCCCCAACGGACATTCATGTTAAAAGATCAAATTCTGTACACACCTTATTAATAGCAGATGAGCCCAGAATGCGAACATTGTGTTTAATTCAGACTGTAAAAAATAGGTTTAATTGCATATTAGGCTAAGCATAAAGAAAAAGCTTAATGTGGCTTAATAGGCTACTTCAGTGATAAGGATCAAATGCTGTACACACCTTATTAATAAACCATATCCTACAGAAAAGCAGATGAGCCCAGAATATGAACGCAATGCATTTAATTATACGTTAAGCGTTTTCCGATAGAAACCCTTTATTATAAAGAAAATAAAGGTGGCTCTTAACGTTTCTTTCTATGGGAGGATGGCATTGCGGTGCACAGCAAATCCTTTAAATGGTATTCAATGCAAAACAAAAATGAAAAATAAAAGTAGCCAATAAAATAAACAAATTATTGTGGCATTAATTAGCCCACAAACAATATTTATTTTAAAGACTAAACGAATTTGTTTAAAGAAAAAAAACAGCATTGTGCGTTTATCTGTAGAGTGTTTCAGCCGCCCTTTTCAAACTGGCGCAATAAAATGCAACAGAATTTGATTTGTTAAACATGAAGGACTTATCAGTCTGGCATGGCCGCTCGCTCTAACGTTAACCTAGATAAATGTTCGCTATTATTAAGCGCATATCCGAGTGTTTGTGCGGAGTGTGGAGCGCGCACTGCATGGCACACATGGACGCGCCGGTGCCATCACTCGCATTTTCCTATCAACAGTGGAAACAACTTAAATACTCCATTTCTGGTCATACAGAAAAGAATAATACATCAGTCGCAACTTTATTTGTGTAAACTCTCAACAACAAGAAAACGTTGTGCTTTTGTAAAATAAAAGAAAACGAACGCGCTTTCATGATCTCTGTGAATTGGAGCGCATCTAAAAAATGAACCGAAAACAGTTAGCCTCACAGACATGAGAAATATCACTATCTATATAAAGTTTATAAATAAAATAAAAAGGTCCACCAACGAAAAAAAAATCCAATCGAAAGCAAATACGGTAGGCTACCATCTGATTATGTGATCCTGTCCGTATGAAAGGCGCATTCATTAGCCTACTTTTGCCGGTGCTTTGCGGCAAGTTTTATGCGCTTGAGCACGGAATAGCCATATATACACCCAGGATTGAATATAAACGTGCGATTAGTCCTAATTGCTTAAATAAATTACTACTAGTCTAGAAAAATCCTTTAGTCTATGGCAACTCTAATCAATAGCCTACATTTAATATTTGACATTATTTAATTAGTAATTTTATCCAGCTCTTTACATTAAATTAGTTGAGTTAGCATAATTAGTTCATGAACAAATAAAATAATAAAATAAAGTTTAAATTATACCGGTAACATTTCTATATAGCATTGCTTATTCCACCACACAAAGAACTGTTTATAAGGTGACTGTCCGTTATACATGTGAAGATTGTATATGGCTGTATCTTGAAGATTTTTGTATTGTATCTTCTGTTATAAAGATGAAGATTGACATTTCGTTAATTAAACAAAATAAGAACACAATGTTGTAAAAAATAAACAACTTAGGCTATGTTCTGTTAGATGTGTTTTGACTACTTTTTGTTTAATTATCTCTAGGTAATGAAGATATAGCCTATTAACAAAAATAAATCTTTGGCTATATATAATTAATATATTATATAAAAAAAACTTATAGGCCTGTATAAAATATATTTTTAAAAAGGGCCTCATTGATTCATTTTGCCTGATTGGGGGCTGTTACTATTTGCATAAGCTTTTTGAACGTAGAAGTGTGAAAAAGGATAGGCTGTCAATTTTATGTGGATTATAAAGGCAAAAAAAAAGATGTCGTGACATCTCGTTATTACGAGAAAAATATGTCGTTTTAACGACATAAGATCACGTTATTACGAGAAAAGATGACGTTAAAACGACATAAGATCTGGTTATTAGGCTACAACATAATTGAGGGGAAACAATCATAGGCGCCGATACCGTGGGTGCTCCGGGGCTCGAGCACCCACGGAAAATACTGAGCACCCACGGAAAATACCGAGCACCCACGTGTGCCAGACTGCCATTAAACATTGCAGTTGGTGCTATGTGAAGTGTTTCTCGGATGAAAACGTCTATTTAGTGACCCCGCTCTGTACGCAGAGACGCGTTGCTCCCATAGTCAGTATATCCTCCTGAAGAATTAACCGCAATGGTGAGTCAACAAAAATTTTGCTCAAACGGGTGCGGGTCGGACACAGGTCTAAACACGGGTTTAAATCACGTACAAACGTAAACATATATGCACATTTTTAGGAACACATCTGCCTGTATTTCAAGTAAATAAAATAATTTAAAATCCACATCAGTTTATTTGTGCCCACGCCCTCTCAGGAGTCTCTATACCTACTTTCACTTTTAAAAAGTCATCATAACCGCGCGCGCAATCTGCTTGCAGTCATCGAGATGGATGCTGTCTGAGGAGTTGAAGAAAAGAATAGCTAGTAGAGATGGTAAAGTTGTCGACAAAACTGAAGAAAACACTAGCCGCGTTTCCATTACAGATTTGCGCAAATGTTTTGCGCTATTATCTAAATATCGATAAAAAACTATTGCGAAATGACGGCGTTTCCATTAACCGATGTTATGCGACTAAAACGTCCTTTTTTCTCTCGCGATAAGTCATTCCAAAAATCACGGCAACTGACGTTGGTTTATAAAATATCACAGCCAACGCATTAGACATTATTATTATTAATGGAAGGAGACGTGGCGTGTTATCCAAGCATAAATGGCAGGGAAAGACCCTTATAATGCGAACGACACATGGAGTTTCTGGGTGTTTCGCCCTAATTTCTGCTCCGAGGTTTTGATTGTGGCATTTCTTTGAGATTTAGAATTCAGTATTCCTATAGTCTAATTATTATTTTTTTTTAATGAATTTAATAAAGAACTCTGTCTCGTATTCTGTCCAAACGATCCATGTAGGCTACTTTGTGTCCATTCGTTTTTCCTTTTTAACCCGTAGTTGAAAAACGAAAAATGAACGGTTGTTGTCTTTTTAAAACGCAAAGTTGAACACCAAAATTTTAATTTGAACTGGCTACACCAGCTGCTGCGCAAAAAAAGTAAATATCGAAGAATTTTCAGATTTTTGTTTATGACTTTTTGCCCCTTTATTAAACATTTAAAATAGTCACAAATTAATATGGAAAACATCTCGATTTTACTGGTTTTCTAAGGCCAAATTAGAACCTGGAATTGATGTTTTCCCGCAGTGCTGAATGAGAAGAGCCATTAATATTATTAATAATAATAAACTATTGTTTTGGCTAAAATCACATCTCCATCTCCGCTGTTAAGCAGATGCGCTTTTAGAGAGAAATGCACCTTTCATACGAATTACAAAATCAGAAGGTATTAGCTTTCGATTCGAATTTGTTCGTTTTAAAGTGGACATTTCAAGCTTTAGCCTATATTTTGTTTCAGTTCTCGCGCTCCAGTTTACGGAGATCATGAAAGTGCGTCTGATTGTTTTCTTTTACTTTACAAAAGCACAACGTTTTATTTTGTTATTGTGAGTTTACACAAATAAAAGTAGTTGAGAATAATGTATTATTATTTTCTGTATGGCCAGAAATGATAGAGTATTTTTAAGTTGTTTCCACTGTTGATAGGAAAATGCAAATGTTCACGCCCGCGCCTCCGTGCCATGCAGTGCGCGCTCCTCACTCAGCTTTGTTCTTTTTTTGCATAAAAGCGTCTTCTAAATATAGCCTATTAAATGTTAAAATAAAATAATATAAAATAATTATTAGGCCTATTTGCGTAGCTATACATGGACCTCAAACACACCGCGTCTTCTAAGTCAGGTGACTGTAAATGCGCAAAAACTGTTTCCATTGCAGTTTTGCGAAATATTCCTTTTTCGAATTGCCTGAAAAACTACCTCATGAGAGCGTAAAAACTTTTTTGCGATAAATGGGAGTTTTTGCGAAATTGACGTGTTTCCATTGAGCGTATTTTTAATTCGCAATTTCAATTTGCGCAATTTGAAGGGTAATGGAAACGCGGCTAATGTTGGGAAAGGCTTTGCTGCATGCATTTTTGTGTTGGATAGCCACAAATGTGGAACTTCATCGCTGAGGAAGCACGCACTGTTTCTGTAGTAACAAACCAAGCAGTTCTATCGAACAGTATTTGTCAAATTTAACACTGTTACATTTTGTAAATTTCACACGAAGATGATCGCGGTTACGTGTCAGTTAAACTTTCCATCTCCAATCCTGTCTGTATTTGTGAGAAGTGGCGCTGTCCTTGAAAGATTACTTTACGGCTGTATTATCAAGTAGGCTAAATAGGTGTGTGTGTGTTCGTGTCGGCCGCTGTCCATTTCCTAAGGTTCTGAAATGCAAACATTTTTTGACTACTTTTTTTTTTTTAAAGGGCTTGCACCCATGAGCACCCACGGAGGAAAACATAAATCGGCGCCTATGGAAACAATAATATGTATGTGGCAGCAGCTATGCGTCACCGTAGTACTGCTCTTGATGTAAAGTGTAACAATTATCGTCAGTTATCCTCTTGCGCCCTCTGTTGGCATTTGTACATAATATATGTTCATTGTTTATATATTTCTTCATGTATTTTAATAGTGTTGTTAAATAAAATAAAATAATTAATTACTTTTAATACCCTACTTTATTTGAACCAATTATATTGCCTCATTTGTAATTATGTATTTAAGTCATACTAAAGGCTATTGTTCACTTCAGATCTATCTTTATGACCAAAAAAATATATAGCCTAAATAAATAGTCGACACTGACAGCCCTAGTCTTGAACATTTGACCATGAACCTACATTGTTTTGCATTTTGTGACTAAACGACTATTTCCCTGTCTTATATTTTTTCATTGTTGGTTTCTTGAAAATAATAGGCTATTAAAATACTTTCTTGTCACCTTCTCCTGTAAACAATATCGTGAATAGTTTAATTTTGTGTATTCGCCCATTATGGTCAACTGTGTAAATTAAAATTATTACCACCTTCAAAAGTAAAAACTCAGACTGACACATTCCAGAATATTATGTTTATAGATTACAATTAATGAATTTATCTGTTCAACTTTAAAGTTGTTGTTAATAATTGTGCAAAAAGTTGTGACTTTGATGGTGTATAATTTGCATAGCCCTCATATCCAGTAGAAAGTGAGTGAATTATATATATATATAAAAAAAAAACTATGTTCGTAAACCATTCAGAGATGACATTAATGACATACACAACTTTGTATACAATACAAAATTTGTATCAATGATATTTTCAATGTCATCAGAATACAAGAAAAGAATGATTGATTAGAAAGATAACAAAGGAAAGATAAGAAAAGCTAGGGGGGGGGAATAGATATTTTTTATTTTGATGCGACGTTGGAGTCATGCTGTGGTGAGACGTTGGTGTCACGCGTCTGTGATGCGACGTGCTGTGGTGAGATGTTGGAGTCACGCGTCAGTGGTGCGACGTGCTGTGATGCGACGTTGGAGTCACGCGTTGGTTTCACCCGTCTGTGGTGCGGCGTACCCCTTCTGTCACGTAAAAGTACACGACTGTAGACTTCGGTAAGTTATCCGTGGCATTATCCACTCGCCATAGATACCGATGCTGCAAACAGCTGAATGGGGACAGTTGTTGCCTGACTGTCACGCTTGTGCTTCTCCCCTTTCATATGCGCGTCAAGGGCTTTCCCAGATAGCAAACTGACTCCAGACCGGATCCGCCGCGGAGGTACCACAAGGTCCGGAACGGATCCGCAAAACGGGTCCGGAATGGAGTCCACTTGCACAGCGCAACGAATCCGGAACGGATAAGGATTGCGGATCCAGACCAGATCCGCGGTATGGAGCTATTCTTGTGCCAATAAAAATGAACGTAGCTTTTCAATAAACTAATGAAAATATAAATTGAAACTAAATAAATTATCTCTAAAACTGAAAAAGAATAAATCGCAGGCAAATTTTTTGACTTCGTTTTTAATACACTGCATGTTTTGCTAACTATTTCTCATATTTCAATCGCTGATCTGAACTTACAAATGCGCTTCCAGAGTTTTCATTTACGCTTCTGAAGTTTTCGTTTTCACTTCCAGATTTTTCGTTCGCCGTTCTGACACATTTCTCTCGTGGGGGCGGGGCTAGTAGCAGTGTGTTCTCATTGGTTACTGAGCTTTTGATTGATAGCTACGTGACCTGGAAGTGAAGACGTCAGTGGTGTGTTTATGTGTGGATGTGAGCGTCTGTAATCGCAGCTTTCTATTTCATTTTAGTGATAAGTTATGTTTGTTTTTTAATTTTATCTGTATTTACCTGCTGCTACTACTTAGTTACTACTACTTACTACTACTCACAAGAGATCTATTCAGTCTATTCAGGTGTAATTGCACATTAAAGTACTGTCTGTATATAATACTTAAAATATTGTAGTGTCCAATGTTTTCGGAGAATATTTGTTTATTCCTGATGATTATTTTGCATGTTAGGCTCTGATTAGGTTCAGCTGTTACAATTTAAAGAGAATATTAGCAAACGTGTGTGATATATTCAGCCGTCAAGAAAGTCAAACTTCAACCAGGTAATCAAGGTTGGCATTTGGCATCCATGGCCACCACACTACTCATTGTTAGCATGATATACGTTTACACCATCAAAATTAATGATCACTTAAATAAGAGGAATTTAAACAAAATGAAAATTACAGTCTTGGCCTGCTGTCAGATACAGACCTCAAAGGGCATTTCATTACGTCACACAAAGAATGTTCTTATTGCCATTTTTTTTATTGATAATTATATTTAGTTATTTCATTTAATTAACATTTTCATTTAATTTAAATATATTTTAACAATCATCAACCGTTTCAATCGTGACTTATACAACCAGTTAAATTAATGTAATTGAAAATATGAATTCAAATAAATGTACATTCTTTATTGTCACTAAAGCATATACACAAGTATCAGAGTGAAGGTCTTGGATGCAATTATGTTGTGACCGGAAAGACCAGAATCCACAAAACATTAACTGCATAATATACATGCAATGCACAGTATTCTCATGATATACATTACTATAATGTACAATTACAAATACACATTTTAAAAATTAATATACATTTTAAATGTTGCAATGATTCTTTAAAAAAGTTCCTGTTGCAGTACAAGTAACAAAGCAGTGACTGGACACAAGCAGAACAAGGATTGTCCACCCAAAACATGAGCATTCTCTTATCATTTAGGCTACTCTCCTTCATGCCATCCCAGATGTATATGACTTTCTTCTTCATATAAACATAGACAAAGATATTTAAGGAAATAATCCATCTCTGTGAGTCCATAATACAAGTGGATTGTAACCAATGTACGTATGATTTTTAATAGTTAAAACAGTTTACATTATTATTATTATTTTATCTAGCGTATTGTTTGACTTCAGAAGGCATTGATTCATCCACTGAGGTCGCATGGATTACCGTCACGCTCACTGTGTGTGATTTTTAAAGCGTCTTTAGGACTCGCAGAGATGGATTACTTTCCTTACAATCTTAATTCGTGTTTATCTGTAGAAAGAAAGTAAAATGTATCTGGGACAGCTTGAGGGTGAGTAAAATAAGAGAGAATTGTATTTTTGGGTGAACTATCCCCTCAACATTCATATGCTATTGGTATGCTAATCCAAGATTAGCATAGTTTAATAAGAATAAAGTGAAACCTCTTGTGTACTTGCGAACTATGTTTGTTTTAATCTAGAGGAAATTGAAATATTTGCTATATTAAAATAAATCAGGTGACTGAAGATCAAGATCCCAGTTATTCAAAGGTGATGTGTCTGAACAAAGATTATTGTCTGACAGGGACAGTGGATCTCTGGTACTATCACTCCATCAGCATCACTCTGTGTCAGCATCAGTTTTATGGAAAAGTGGCTCCACTCCCTGAAAATGAGAGAAGAAATGTATTATAATCTAACAATACAAACTGCTTTGAACTCCCCATACAGTAACAATTTGCAGACTTAAAATATTTATTATATATACAGTATATTTAAGGGATTTTACAGTACTAAATATTTACCTCGGAGTCAAGCAGCATTTATCATCTGTAATACTGTTGTGTAACCAGTAGATGGCTGTATAGCCCTATATATAAACATATGGATGTGTATTCCCTAGTAGCTGGATGTTTTCAGTCATAATTACTTGCATGTATTAAGTTTTTAATGTGGACATATATTTATTATTAAAGACTATTAAAGATTTAACATTTGTCAAATAAATGTTCATTTGAAGTGCACTTTTTTTCATTATTATTAGTCAAATATGGACACAGAAAAAGCATTTTGTTACTCATACTAGCTACATATAATAGCTTTATTAGTCATCTTTATCACAAAAAAAAAAATTAGAATAAATACTGCACTCTGGTCCTATGGCATCGGTCATTGTACAGTACAGATAGGCTACTGTACAGTACTCTAGCTCAAAGTTGTTTGGGGTGGCTGGGGGGAAATATGATCTAATCGAAGCAAATATGATCTAATCGAAGACTGTAACCGAATGTAGATTAGGGATGCAACGATTAACCGATTTCACTATTAACCGCGCTTTAATTCGTCACGGTTAATTAATCGTAAAGGCTCCACAACACCGCGTTTGTGTTTCACGGAACGGAAATGTTGCATCTTGCGCAAAATGAAAACATTATAAGAGCTTATGAGACACGGAGCACGGAACTAGTTCATATTTTGGGCGAACGTGAACTGAAAGTACTGTATTACTGCCTGATGAACGTTACTGTGAACTCGTCCATTCTGGTCTGTGAACGCCGCGCTCTCAGTTTAACTTCCTTCAATAGAGTGCCAGATTTCTAAAGAGCCTTCCAGGCGAAAACACAGCTAAAACACACCATAAACCGGCCTTAATATGTAGCGGGAAAAAACACCCAATCTGGCAACACCAGCCACTACTGATTCTCTTGTTCGATCTCGTTCATCAAAATGAACAAATCTTTTTTCGAGTCATTTCGTTCATTTAAGGGGCTTTAAATGTTATACTATTAACTGCAAAATTCCCAGAACATATCCACCTCTGCAATCTTTATCATATTCTGAATTAAGAAATCATTATAATGCCGTCAAAAATCGTTTACAGGAAACATCAATAATTACTTTACCTTCAGAGTCTTTCGTTCATTTGTCACGTGACAGGCGCAATGAATGGATCGTTCATGAACGACTCATCACTTACGTTAAATCAAAACAAAAAGCAGCAAGGAGTCGTCGTATTTAAACCAGTTTTATGACAAGGTCGGTGAGGATGGGAAACAAACATCTGACGCATAGCTTCAGTGTTAAAACTGATAAAATAATTGTCTGTGGTTCAATATGGGCTGTGGCAATCATTTTGAAAAATGAAAAAAAAAAAAAGCATGGAGAAAAAAAAGAACTATGAACTAGTTCAAAAGGCTATTTTTATTTTTATTGTTATTTATTTTCAGTGTTAAAGTAAGTCAAAAATCTTTTTTTTTTTTTCACTTTTCTTTAATTCCAAAGAGAGAAATGGACTTGTTTGTTTGTATTATTATTTTGTGGTGTATTATTTGGTTGCTGAGCAGCAATAAATAACACTTTAAAATATAAGGAGTTTTCGTGTGATTTTATAAACTAATAGTGTTGTGAAATTAATGAATGCAAAATAATCGTGATAACCGTGAAACCGTGATTATTCCTCAGACTATAATCGTACCAACAAAATCTATAATCGTTGCATCCCTAATGTAGATAAACAAGTCATGTAATGATTGGGCTAACAGTTAAATCAAGACAACACAGCTCAGCTGTATAATGTTATGGGCTCTCACTGAGCTCTAATGCCTCTCCACCTGAAAAAAGCCAGTACTGTATTATAAATAGTATTAGTATAGTATAAAAAAAAATCAGACTTACCACGAGTAGGCTTATCCAGTAACGTTATCCTCCTGATATAGCGACGATGACTAATGATAAATATCATTCGTCTGTACTATTCCTTCTATAAGAGATCATCTCAACAATATAGTGTAGCAGCAAATGAATACAGATATAAACTTAATATCGCTAAAATGAAATAGAAAGCTGCGATTACAGAGCTCACATCCACACATAAACACACCACTGACGTCTTCACTTCCAGGTCACGAAGCTATCAATCAAAAGCTCAGTAACCAATGAGAACACACTGCTACTAGCCCCGCCCCCACGAGAGAAATGTGTCAGAACGGCGAACGAAAACTCTGGGAGTGAAAACGAAAACTTCAGAAGCCTAAATGAAAACTCTGGAAGCGCATTTGTAAGTTCAGATCAGCGATTGAAATATGAGAAATAGTTAGCAAAACATGCAGTGTATTAAAAACGAAGTCAAAAAATTTGCCTGCGATTTATTCTTTTTCAGTTTTAGAGATAATTTATTTAGTTTCAATTTATATTTTCATTAGTTTCTTGAAAAGCTACGTTCATTTTTATTGGCACAAGAATATCTCCATAATCCGCGGCAGACCCTACCCGTATCCGCGGATAAAGCAGCTTATCCGCCGCGGATCCGATCTGGACCCGTTTATGAAGCAGCGTATCCGCCGCGGATCCGATCTGGACCCGTTCATTTCGGTCAGAAAACCTTTCAGATCCCAATTATCTGGCCAAAACTATAGCTACAGATATATTTAAAATCTAATGGTGGACGAACATTAGATAGACTGGATTGCTCTATAAAAGCTTGAATAGTTATTAATGTATCTGCCTTTATTAATATGAATAAAACATGAAATCATTAAACATTAATAATTTTTAGCCAGTAACAATAAAAAAATAGGCTATTACAGACTATACATGTATTTACTAATTTTTTTAAATAGTTTTATTCATGTATACATTGAATAGACATAACAGAAAAAATGAAATCAACCATTAATTGTACCAAGAACATTTTATTTAGTGAACATTACACTAAAATGATCAAGTATTTCTTTCATTACTGTTGGGTCAAGGTTTGCTGACAGGGGGGACGGCTCCTTGAGCTTCCCCTATCTCAGCGGTTCCCAAACTTTTTTTCCTGCGCACCCCCTTCTATGTCCTAACCGGGTTGGCGCACCCCCAATCCCCACTTAAAAAAAATAACGCAACAAAGCTTTGTTTTATCGCCATATAAAGACTCATGTTTAATCATGCGCAAATAACCAGAACACGTATGACAATAACAACATCAACATCAACAAAGTTTCAATATAATGCAACCAAGCTACGTACAAGCTTCCACTTTTAAGAGGACGAGTGACAGACACAGGCTCAGTAACAGAAAGCACGGTTATTTTCAGCCGCGTAAAAGAAACATTGCAGCAATATTAAATGACCGTGGAGCTAGCATCATCATCATAACACAACGGTTATGAAAATTAGAATGACAGTACATTGAATTAAATTGCAATGAAGTTACAAACGATCCACAACATTAAAGAGAATAGGCTCCGAAATAGATAAAATAAATAAAAACGAGGATCAATCTGATACTTTTCAAGTGCGACAATAAAATTAGCCTACACACTATCCACAACATAAGTAACAAAGAGCATAGGCTCAAATATAAAATAAACATCAATATTTTGAACAATATATATATATATATATATATATATATATATATATATATATATATATATATATATATATATATATAAGAGCCCACCAAAGCTGAATTTGTTTGATCAAAAATACAGTAAAACTTGTAATATTGTGAAATAGTATTACAATTTTAAATCTTATTTGAATATGTTTCAAAATATAATTTATTCATGTGTCAAAGATGAATTTTCAAAATCATTACTTCAGTGTCACATGACCCTTCAGAAGAACTTCAATTACCAGTCGAAGACGGAGCCACTTTCTGCTCTTTTTATGTTTACTCCGTGCACTGTCAAGGGCTTCATCATATTTGTCGTGGCAAATCATTCGTATTCGTCGTGGTCTTTGCAGCAATTATTTTACCGCAAATACTGCATCGCGCGCTGTTGGCATCGAGTCTGGAGAAATGTAGCCATACTTTTGATCGACTTTTCCACATCTTTATGATATTGTGTGTGTGTGCTCGCGTCTCATATGAGTATGTGCGCGGAGAGTTTGTGTGTGTGTGCTCGGGACACATTGAGTATGTGTATGTGCGCGAGTTTGTGTGTGTGCTCGCGTTTTATATAAGTATGTGCGTGGAGAGTTTGTGCGCGGGGAGTTCCGCAGGTCTCGTGTGTGTAGAGTTTGCTTGTAGGCCTATGTGCGTGAGCGACTTTAGGTGTGTCGTTGTGCATTTCATATGTATTTGTTTTATCAAAAACTAATAAATTATAGTTTTTTTTATTTAAAATAAAAGGAAAAGGAATTTACAAAGGAAATGTTTACTGTTCATGTTTTTTATTGTATGGAAAAATCCCACTTAAAAAAATAGACCGCCATTACATTTTTCCTCTCGCGCACCCCCTGGTGGTAGCTCGCGTACCCCTGGGGGTGCGCGTACCACACTTTGGGAATCCCTGCCCTATCTGATGCCAGGTTGAACCACCGGATTACATGTTTTGTAATGTCGTCATCGGTGGCGGCACGGGAGACATGGCTCTTTCTCACAGCACCTGTAATACATAAGCAGATTTTCATTACATGTCATGAAATCACATTGAAGCTACCAGGTTGTTGTTTTTTAGAGGATAGACATAATCCTTTTTTTAAACTTAAAATAATGTTTCCAAAATCATTTCAGTGTTCATCAAGTCGTAACAGGGTGAAAGGCACTTCTGCCTCTGCTTTGGGGTCCTTTATCTGCTATAACCACGCTATGTAAGTTTGCCAGATCGGGTCGCGTTTCTGTAGTTCTAATGAGACATAAGAAAACTACAAATTTGACTTGCTTTACGTCAAGCGTTACAATAGTCATTATTTAGTTTTTCTTCGTTTCTGATGTCGCAATACATCATACTTTAATAAAATCATGCATCATACTCTACCTTGTCTGTGGACATCGTTCATTCCAAAGCCGGTGCTAGATAAACAGCGAGCGTGCGTGTGACGGTAGGATACAGTGGGCTAAATTATTTACGACAGTGGTAATGGACAATTCCGCAATCCAACCTGTAGGGCGACCGCAGAGGAAAAGTTTCTTGGTGTTGCTTTAAAACAAAAGTGTACAATCTGACATTTTTTAGGTACACTGTAACTTTTGGTGCACTAGCGGTTAATGAACCGTATGGATCTTGCAGTAGAACATTACGATACTTCACAACGGTTGGCATCCTGCTATAATAACACTTATTATAGGTGTATTGCTGTAGTAAAAATAATAATAATAATAATAATGCGTTACATTTATATAGCGCTTTTCTAGGTACTCAAAGTGCTTTTACATATGGAAGGGGGAATCTCCTCAACCACCACCAATGTGCAGCTCCACCTGGATGATGCGACGGCAGCCATATTGTGCCAGAACGCCCACCACACACCAGCTTACTGGTGGAGAGGAGATGAATTCATGATGTACTTGCTCCTTACATACATTTTTTAAATTTTAAACAAAAAAGTGACAGTTACCTTCAAGGGATAAGTCTGACTTTTTTTTTGCCAGACAATACTTTATACATTTACTTACACAGGAGTAACTTCTTTGACTCCATCTGGTTGAATGATTTTTTCCCATTCATGCCCTTCCAGTTGATCCTCCTCCCAACATCGTCATGGAACATGCGGGAAAGGATGTTCCATGTGACTCGTTTCGTGTCATGGCCCCCAATAGTTGCCAGGGAGGAAATCTAAAATGTAACAAAAATCTGTTATTTATTATAGGCATACGAATAAGACTTTCTGATTGGCTGGAGGACCATTCAAAACATTTATAAAATGACTGATAAAAATATTTTGCTTAAAACATTCAAAATAATTAACTATAACAAAATCCCAAGGTCATTTTAAGGCTTTTAAGGCATTTATTATGGCTTTTAAATATTCCCTTTCAATACATGTGTAAAATACATAGCTGTTTGTGAAATGTAAACGTTCTACAAAGTTGTAAATGCATCATAAATAAAGTTGGGGACCAGTGTCAGTATTTGACAAAATATCTGGCTAAATCAAGTTGGAAAAGTATTAAATCTTACTTTACTCAGATTATTCGGATAGATGAAACCGTAGATCAGACTGGTAGCGCTTAAACAAACTGTAAGCTGAAACAGAACACACACACACACACACACACACACACACACACACAGTCTCTTAATATGATATTAAATAATTATCTGAAACAACATTACATGGGGAGGTGGTTGAAAATATATTTGTCAAATTGTCATGATGTAAACTAGGGCTGTTAACTTTAGTCGTTTAGTCGACTAATCGGTCGATGCCGTCTTGGTCGACTGACATTCTCATTGGTCGACCAGTTGCATTTTTTTTTTTTTTTTCACCAATAAAGAAATTTTCATTGATTTACTCCTTGATATTTATTCATTTATAAGCAGTTATATATTACTGTATTCTAAATATAATTAGCCTATGTTTTATCCCCAACTTTACATTTTGTAACAGCCACAGTTTAGCGCACCACGTAGAACACTCGTGAACCGTACCTGTGGCTGGCTGCACTGCTGCTTCGCGCTCAGTAAGGAATATAGGTAGTTTTGCTGTATTCATTCAGTTAGAACGCAACTTGTTTTGGCTTTAGTCGACAAAATGTCCAAGAAATCTAAATCTTTTGTCTGGCTGCATTTTACAAAAAAAGACAACAAGGAGGAGGACAGTTCCACATAGCTTCCACAGGAGTGCAAGCTATGAGGATAGCTAAATAATGAGGAGAGGTATCCACGACTTGCTCGGGCAGCCAAATGCGTGCTCTGCATCCCTGCAACCTCCACTCCTGCAGAGCGCATATTTTCCAAAGCAGGATTTATTGTTAACAAGTCGAGGAGCTGTCTTTTACCCAAGAATGTGGACATGTTAGTGTTTTTGGCCCACAACATAAAAAAGGTGGACTAGGCCTGCAGATCTGCAGATCTACCGCGCCGCGCTCTACGCCTCATTCGCGCCGCAGGAATTTTTTACGCGCGTCTTTGCATTGACTTAACATTGAAATCACTCGCGCCTGACGCGCTGTTTGCGTCCGGTGTGAATGCACCACCTTCCTGGACATGGAAGCTAGCTCTAGGGACGTGAAACGTCACCTCACTGGCGGGGAAGGAGCCTGAGATTGTGCGTGAGGTTGAGAGGTTCCGACTAGAGATAGTCGGGATCACCTCTACGCACGGCTTGGGCTCTGGAACCACACTCCTCGAGAGAGGATGGACTCTTCACCACTCTGGAGTTGCCCATGGTGAGAGGTGGCGGGCTGGTGTAGGTTTGCTTATAGACCCCCAGCTCAGCCGCCATGTGTTGGAGTTCACCCCGGTGAACGAGAGGGTCGTTTCCCTGCGCCTTCGGGTCGGGGATAGGTCTCTCACTGTCGTGTGTGCCTACGGGCCAAACGGAAGTGCAGAGTACCCGGCCTTCTTTGGGTCTCTGGGAGGGGTGCTGGAAAGTGCTCCAACTGGGGACTCCGTCGTTCTACTGGGGGACTTCAATGCCCACGTGGGCAGTGGCAGTGACACCTGGAGTGGCGTGATTGGGAGGAACGGCCCCCCTGATCTGAACCCGAGCAGTGTTCAGTTATTGGACTTCTGTGCTAGTTACAGTTTGTCCATAACGAACACCATGTTCAAGCATAAGGGTGTCCATCAGTGCATGTGGCACCAGGACACCCTAGGTCGTAGGTCGATGATCGACTTTGTGGTCATTTCATCTGACCTGCGGCCGTATGTTTTGGACACTCCAAGAGAGGGTAAAGAGAGGGGTGGAGCTGTCAACTGATCACCACCTGGTGGTGAGTTGGATCCGATGGCGGGGGAGGAAGCTGGACAGACTCGACAGACCCAAGCGTACTGTCTGCTGGGAACGTTTGACCGAGTCTCCTGTCAGAGAGATCTTCAACTCCCACCTCCGGTGGAGCTTCGACCGGATCCCGAGGGAGGCTGGAGATATTGAGTCCGAGTGGACCATGTTCTCCACCTCCATTGTCGAAGCGGCCGCTCGGAGCTGTGGCCGTAAGGTCTCAGGTGCCTGTCGAGGAGGCAATCCCCGAACCCGGTGGTGGACACCGGAAGTAAGGGATGCCGTCAAGCTGAAGAAGGAGTCCTATCGGGTATGAAAAGCATGAAGAGTCTGTGAGTCCAGTAAAAACATGGCACATGAGTGACAAGTCCACCACACTCGCTTTACCCAGACCCTCAACATCATCATGTGAACCATTTGATAAACTGTGTCTCTTCTGTGGTGAAGTGGGCAAAAAAAAGGAACTGAGGAGGGCTGCCACCCTTGGCTTGGATAGAAAAGTGAAAGAATGTGCTCAGGTGGTGGGTGACAGGCATCTATTGGCTGAACTAGCTGCTGGTGACATGGTTGCTATTAATGCTGTTTATCATCGTCCATGCCTGACTAGGCTCTATAGAAAAGCAGAAACTGTTGGATGTGACTCAACTGAAAGTAATGCAACTCAGGTCATCAGAGCACATGTCCTCAATGAGTTGCTCGAATACATCATGGACTATCGTTGCTCAGGGGAATCACTGGCAATGTCTGACTTGACAGCCCTCTATGACGAGCGCATTGCTGATCTTGGATTTCCAAACATCAAATGCAACACCACACGCCTTCGGAAGGATATTGAACGCCTGATTCCTGACATCAGATCAGTACAAATAAATCGTGTCTGGTCCATTGTATTTGATGATGACCTGAGCAAAGCTGTTGCTAACATGAAAAACAACACTTCTACCGATGTCTCCATCATCTTCAAAGCAGCCAAAATCCTTCGGCAAGAGTATCTCCCCATGAAGCATGCTTTTACAGGTGCCTTCTCAACTTCCTGTGAAGCTGATTCTATCCCTCCCATGCTGAGATCGTTCTTACACATGCTTCTTGATGGATCAGGTATTGATCAGCCACCTCCTGGACCTGAGAAGTTCCAGGCTGCAACATCCATTGGGCAGCAAATAATTTTCAACTCTGTAAGATGCAGATCCAAGAAACATGGCAGTGTTCCTCGTCACATAAGAGAGAGGGAAACACCAGCTTCGCTATATCTGGCAATGAAACTACACCAGCAAAGTGGTAGTAGATATCTGGTGGAGGCCATGCATAAAAGAGGAATGTGTGTCATATGACCACTTGAAAACATTTAGCATAGATATAGCGAATTCAGTGATCAGTCACTAGGAGCAGATTGGTGTCGTGGTCCCACCTCAGGCAGTCCACTGAATAAAACGGCCGATTTTGTCAAATAGGGTGTCAAATTTCGTTCAACCTACCCTCCATTAGATGGCAGACATGTCATACTTCATCCGCGACTCAAAAAAACGTCATGCTTCTATACAAAATCTTCGAGCTAGAGTGCATTGAATCAGTGCGAACAAAAGCGGAGCTAGTGTGCGAGTGAGCCATTTTATCAGAGCAATATTGTCAACGTCAGCGAGTATTTGCATTATATTATTATTATTATTATTATTATTATTATTATATCTAATGGCATCAATAAAGCTTACCCGCAATGAAGTGTTGGGTCTTCTATTCGTGGACCCTGATTATGAAGGGGAATATCTGCCTGATTCTGAAAGTGAAAGTATAGCCCTACACCAAGCACAAACGGTGAATCCTTTGCCCAATTTAGATGGTCCTTTACCCAATGTCAGTGGTGGGAACAATGTTTCTCGGGGTCGGAGTGTTCATCGCGAAGTTAGCAGGCGTGTTAGTGTTGTGGGGAACGAGGTGGGAGATTTTTACCGTGTGTGCCTCTCCACAATCGTGGCGACAGTATTGTGGTGGAGACTTTGTTTGTCTAATGCCACTGGGTATGTTAGACGAGGTCGAAGTATTCATAGGACAGTTAGGGGGCAAGGTGGAGGCAGGGTGGGGAGTCGCAATGACAATGACAGTAGTCCGAGCTGTGCACACTCGGCGCGTGCGCGAGGCAGATCTGGCCGCGCTGCTCCCAGCAGGAGCAGAGACGGTGTGACACTGGGCAGAGGGGCTATTATGCATAGTCTATCGCAAGCTGATGGGAATGCCGGCTTTTGAGTACTTGGCCAATGAGGATGATTTACTATATGTAGTAAATAGAAAATCTCTACAGCAAAAGGCCAACCGCTACTTGCATTCGGTTTGTTTCTACCATTTATTAGTAATGATTTACAGTTTGTTTACTACTTACTATTTACCTGAGCATTCAGTATTGTGCAATATAGCATACAGAAGGTGAGGGACATTTTGGGGGGAAAGAAGTGCTGCATTTGATCATTTTATCATTTAAACGTGACTTTTCATGAGAATTCTATAATCCAAGATGGCCGCCACCATAATGACGTCATAATATGCAAATTAGATGGGGAAATGTAATCCCTACATAAACTTTGGGTCTTCCTTAATATTTCTCTAATTTACAGAAAGTCTCTATCTTTTATCACTTTTAAGATATAGCCTTTTGAAATTAAGATGTCAAAATCGAACATTTTAGGAAAAAACCTCCCACGAAACACTGTGTGTTTGGCATGTGTTTTTTAATAAAAAATTGCATACTTCACCTCCAATTGTCATGGTAAGGACAACATTATTGTTTTTTAGTCTTGGAACCTATTTTATTGGACTCCTTGACCCCAAAAATGTACACGTTGATACCAAATTTGTCATTATAGCTATAACAGAAGCAAAGATATGGGCCTCTCAAGTATGGTCGGCGGCCATTTTTAAAAAATGTGCGTATATAAGATACAAAATGTGATCTTACGTGTGTCTTAGGATAAATTTATTTCTATGGCCCTAAGGTACTTCCATACCAAAGGGGACCTTTGCATCATGACTTGAAGTCAAAAGTCACTTAACCTCCCTACTACATATCAGTTGCGTTTTCCTTCTCCGTGATCACAAGTTTGATTCCTTTCAATGTAAAAGTCTTCTCTATTGACTGACTCACTCATAAAGACGGTCTTTGCCGCCATCTATTGGCGAAATAATGTATGTAACTTTTGTTGCTGTAGTCAGGGACTATTTTTTCCAGCGGAAGGAAGGCTTTTAGTGATTCATAAAAGTTGCATAGATACATGTTTTTCGGCTTTAATTAGTTGTATTGTGTGGTAACCGTTTTATAAAAGCAATAAGGTACTCGAGACAAGTGCTGTATCGTGAATAAGTCACGGCTGAAGGGGTTGCAGGCAATCTGCGAAGGCGCGAACCCTTCAGCCGTGACTTATTCACGATACAGCATAGCCTCTCGTACATACATATTACATGGGGTGGTGGAACTGTCAAAATGAAACAAAAATCGACATAAACTATAACTTTATACTAGACATTCCGTGAAAAAGGTAACTTGTTGTTAGGTAACGTAATAACGTTAACGTTAGACCAAACATGATAATTTCTCGCCTGACATTTTACTGGAAAGGGGAGAAAATATGCTCAGGGTTTGATAAAAATAAAGACAGCTAACTTAACGTTAAATCATATTAAATCACCTCACCTCCCAGAGAGAAATAAATCCATCCAAAAAAAAGCTTTTTACTCAGTTATTAATTACCAAAAAATGTTTTACTCAAATCTCCGCCAAATCTAATGACCATTTGCTAACTATAAGTTAACGTTATGGTTTGACACAATCATTTCAGAAATAAAATCATCGGTATGTTGTACCGTATGAACGGTAATGTTACATGTTTAGTAACTGTACAAATAAAGCATATTTGAAATATTCTCTTACCGTGTTCCGTGTTTGTCGACTCGACCTGCCGTTGAAGGTTTTTCACAGTGCTGGATTCAGTGATAATGGCGACAGTTGAAATGGGCGCGTTTGGTCAGCGGGTCCGCCCAGCGTCTGTAGCGAGCCCGCGAGTTGACAGTGCGCTGTCAGGAGGCGGGGCATATTCTGTACGCATGACCGAATTGAGTCTCAAGAGCAGCGGACCCAGAGCGAACCTAGCGGCTTGAGGGCGGATCCGCCCCGGAGTCTATTGCTATCTGGGTTGCAGCCCACCGCACTTCCTATACCGTCGTTTTTTTTGTAACCAGCCGTTATATTACTCATCATCGAGCCAGTTATCATTAAATTTGCACTTCTCTATCTTAGCTCGCGTCTGCCACTACACTTCTTCGTCTGTTTCTATGACAGGCCTGCCTACGGAAAACACGTACTGCCCCCTAAATGGTGTGTGATGCCTGTGCAATAGGCACACGCTACTTTTTACTGTCTTTAGACAGGGACGTGCGCTGGTGAAATGGAAAATACCGGTAGTTTCTCCCGACAAAAGGAGAAACTCCGCCAGATGAAATTTAATGCCGCCCAGATGAAATTTAATGGCACTCTTCAAAAATTAGTGAAATTTAATACATTTTAAGACCTTAAAAAACGTATATTTTATTTAAGACGTTTTAAGACTTTTTAAGGATCCGCGGGGACCCTGAGGCATACATGCAGTCTTTAAATAAATGCACAAAATATAAAAATCATTAAGCTGTCATTTTTGTGTATTCATAAAGTCAAAGGGTGTTCTATAATGTGTTCTACGTTTAAATGTTAGAAAAATTAAATTTGGTATTCAAAAGGTGTCAGAATTGAGGTGTCATTTTTGGGGTGCATATTTCTTTCAAGCGTTCTCCTAGAACAATAGGATGGGGGACAGCTCCCCCAGGAAGAGGATGATTTAGCTTATCATAATCACTGGATAAAATTAGGCTATACAAAATGTAACTTCCTTCCCGTCCTTTTGTTTTGACCCCCGACTTTTCCTGAAGACATTGGTATAAACATCTAATTATACTGATCTTACAGCCTGGTCCCTGTGAAGTGTCAAAATGGGCAAAATACGCTGTCGTATACGCCGATCCAGAGCATCCCAAACATGCTCAATGGGTGAAATGTCCGGTGAGTATGCTGGCCATGCAAGAACTGGGATGTTTTCAGCTTCCAGGAATTGTGTACAGATCCTTGGAACATGGGGCTGTGCATTATCATGCTACAACATGAGGTGATGGTCATGGATGAACGGCACAACAATGGCCCTCAGGATCTCGTCACTGTATCTCTGTGCATTCAAAATGCCATCAATAAATGCACCCGTGTTTGTTGTCCATAACATAAGCCTGCCCATACCCATAACCCCACCGCCACCATAGGCTAATCGATTCCACAACGTTGACATCAGCAAACCGCTCACCCACATGACGCTATACACGCTGTCTGCCATCTGCCCCGTACAGTGAAAACCGGGATTCATCCGTGAAGAGAATACCTCTCCTGGGCTGGTGTGGTTACACGTGGTCTGCGGTTGTGAGGCCGGTTGGATGTACTGCCAAATTCTCTGAAACGCCTTTGGAGACGGCTTTTGGTAGAGAAATGAACATTCAATTCATGGGTAACAGCTCTGGTGGACATTCCTGCAGTCAGCATGCCAATTGCATGCTCCTTCAAAACTTGCAACATCTGTGGCATTGTGCTGTGTGATAAAACTGCACATTTTAGAGTGGCCTTTTATTGTGGCCAGCCTAAGGCACACCTGTGCAATAATCATGCTGTCTAATCAGCATCTTGATATGGATGGATTATCTCGGCAAAAGAGAAGTGCTCACTAACACAGATTTAGAAGTGAACAATATTTGAAAGAAATAGACCTTTTGTGTACATAGAAAAAGTTTTAGATCTTTGAGTTCAGCTCATTAAAACTGGGGACAAAAACAAAAGTGTTGCATTTATAATTTTGTTCAGTGTATACCTTTAGACTTTTTTTCAAAGGACACCTAAATGTACGTTAAAAAGTGTATTGTGTAAATACACTGACTTGACTAACTGAATAAACTAGAAATACCTAGAATCATTAGTGTAACAGTCTCAGTAGTGATACACCCAGGGCTGGAATAAGCGCTCAGATTTAATCAGATGTACCCCAAACAGCAGCCATCAACATCAAGACCAACATCAACATCAAGACCAGACTGACAACATACCTTCACCTGTGCATTCTTTCAAAAATAAATAAATGCAGTAAAATGTTCATAATTATTTTAATTCATTAATAATTAATTCCTTTTATTTTCATTTTCATTTACATTGTGGCATTATCCAGCAAGACAGAAATGTTTTTAATATTTTGATTCCAAGGTATTAGATAATCAAATATATGAGAGATGCATCCAAACAATTGAATTTAGATTCAGTCTTCCACAATCACTCAATATTGAAAGCAATAATATAAGAGATGGTCAGGCATTCATATATAAACAAAAAAGTTTTTTAAAAGCCTTAGAAAATCATATTTACCGCACATTCATCTGCGGCGTGAACGTAGCCTTGATCTCACACAGATACGCATTTTCTGGTGACATTTTAAATTGCCGAGCCATTTAAAACTCCTTCCACACAAGGAACACAAATAGGGTCTCACATCTGCATGATTTTTAAGGTGTATTTTTAAGTGTGATGGCAAAAGAAACCTTTTATTACACTGTTCACAATTAAATGACCTTCCTTCAGAGTGAATAAGCAGGTGATTATTGAAATTGCTCCTTTTTCTAAACATCTTACCACATTCAGAACACTGTAATTTCGTTCCTTCAGAGTGAATACACAGGTGATTTTTGAAATTGCTCCTTTTTCTAAACCAACTGCCACACTCAGAACACATCAGTTTCTTTCCAGAATGAATTAGTGAATGACGTTTCAGATCTTTTTGATATGTGAAACTCTTCTTGCACTGAAGACATCTAAAAGGCTTCTCTCCAGTGTGAATTCTCATGTGACTTTTAAGGTTGCCTTTAAATCTGAAACTCTTTCCACAGTGCTGGCAAGTGAAAGGCTGCTCTCCTGTGTGAACTATTGCATGCCTCTTAAGGTTTTTTCTGTCTGGGAAACTCTTTCCACACTGATGACATTTGAAACAGTTCTTTTT
The DNA here is from genome assembly GCF_964197995.2 of Scardinius erythrophthalmus. Taxonomy (NCBI): domain Eukaryota; kingdom Metazoa; phylum Chordata; class Actinopteri; order Cypriniformes; family Leuciscidae; genus Scardinius; species Scardinius erythrophthalmus. Next base: position 25,427,310 of record NC_138224.1, on the reverse strand, counting down.
TGAATGAATCTTTAGGTGGTAATCAAGGGATTCTTTGCGTGTGAAAGATTTTTCACACTGAACGCATTTGAATGGTTTCTCTCCAGAGTGAACTCTCATGTGAGTCTTAAGATTTCCTTTTTGTGAGCAGCTCTTCCCACACAGTTTGCAGGTGTATGGGTTCTCTCCAGTGTGACTTCTCAAATGGGCTTTAAAGGTTGCTTTATATTTGAAACTCTTTCCACACTGAGAGCATGTGTAAGGCTTCTCTCCAGTGTGAATTCTCATGTGAGTCTTAAAACTTTCGTTAAATCTGAAAGTCTTTCCACATTGATGACACGTGTAAGGCGTCTCTCCAGTGTGAATTCTCATGTGAACTTTAAGGCCTACTTTAAATCTAAATCTCTTTTCACAATGTTGGCATTTGAAAATCTTCTCTTTAGAGTGAATGATTACATGCTTGTTAAGGTATGTAATGTCTGAGAATCTCTTTCCACATTCATGACATTTAAAACAGTCTTTTCTTGAGTGAACTCCCATGTGGTAACTGAGGGTTTCCTTGCGTCTGAAACTTTTTCCACACTGATCACATGTGAACGGCTTTACTCCAGTGTGAATGTACATATGACATTTAAGGCTTAAGCTCCATGTAAAGCTCTTTCCACACAGTTTGCAGATGTAAGGCTTCGTTCCAGTATGAATTCTCATGTGCCTGGTAAGGTTTGAGTTTTGGGCAAAACTTTTTCCACACTGTTGGCAGGTAAAAGGCTTCTCTCCGGTATGAACTCTCACGTGGCTTTTAAGGTGTGTGTTTCTAGGGAAATCTTTTCCACAGTATTTGCAGGTATAAGGCTTCTCTCCTTTGTGAATTTTAATGTGGACTTTAAGGTCTTCCTGTTGATTGAAACTCTTATCACACCTAAAGCATGTGAAACAACTGTTAGGGTCAGTCTCTGGCACTCTTTTTTGTGTAGAAGTATTTTCGGACTGCACTGAATTTCCGGCAGTCATGAAATCATGATGTTTCTCATATTGATCTTTCTCTTTCATTTCATTCAGTACTTCACTCTCCTCTTTCAGTGGAATCAGGCCTAAGGTGAAAAGAGACAAAAACCTCAGTTTAATGGCACAAAGCAACAGAAACAACATGAATAGGTGTTTCCTGTAAATCCAAAGCAATATATTTAACAAAATATTTTCTTAGTTTTCAGGATTTGTTCTAAAATAAAGTGTTCAAGCTTGTATAGAAAACAGGTAATAAAAACTCATTGAGTGTTTTAGCGCAATTTTCTGACGTCATGGGATCACAACACTAAGAGATAGTAAATCTTTTCCTGGATTTTTTTTTGTGCGTTCCCGAGACTAGACCTTCCTTAACATAATGCTGAAAACCCGAAGTCTCTAGGTGGTCTGGTTGAGGAGTAGATAGAAGTGCAAGATTGGTGCGCACAGACAGAACAGAAATCATGAGTTAACAATCGCAATTTTGTCCGGTGGAAAATTGCGCTAAAAAGTAAGAACATTTTCGTCAAGGCATATGTTTTATTACATTCTGACAAGACAGAGGTTTTATTGCAGTGCTTCTTAAAGTCGATATGAAATCAAAATTGACCCTATTTACTTTGTTAACACATATTACTAGTCTTGTGGCGAACAATTAATCCGTGCAAGTTAATACACAGAAAAAATGTTTTGCCATGGTAATCTTTAATCAAAACCTGAAAAGTTACTTCCGGTCTGGAATGGCGTTCCTTTTCTGATGACGTTAGTTTGACGGCTTGGGTTGAAAACGCTTAACCACTCCTCTCAAACCGTTAGTCTGCTATGAGCAGAGATTGAGAGGAGGAGCGCTAAAGTAAAACCCTGCCCTCTGTTCATTATTCCTTACAGCTAAGTTGATCGTAGAGACTATTGGTGGCAATGATTCTATGATCTACAATGCTTTTGAGAAAAACAGCCCTGCTCATTCTTCATTTTGTCCCTCTTATCCGACGCACCCATTTAAGTTCATAGAGCCCTCCTAATGAGGTGATGATCTGATTCATGTGTAAGTAAGGGAGTATGCAGAGGGGAAAAAATTATGTCTGGCTCATGGTGAAAATCAAGTTTTTAAATGTTGTTTATATGTCTATGTGCCAGTTTTAATATGCTTTAAGACAAACCATGTGAAAATTCAGAAGTCAACACCATTGCTGAGTATTTTCTCCTCAAAACTGCAGTGAAAAAAAAAAAGTCTCAAAAACCCAGTTTGAAATCACTGGTATTTCTGACGTTACAATCTACCTTGTAATCAATCACATTCACACATCAATCAGCATTTCAGTAACACAGAACTAGCAGTTGAGTCTCGAGAGAAGCCAGGTTAGTCCGGTATGTTTTTTTGTTGATATGAAAAATCGGGTAGATTTAGCAATATAGCGGGTGTATGATATAATAATGTTATGATGAACTATATTCTGAGAGAGTCTAGGTTTGGCTGTTGTTGTTGAAGAATTTCCCTTGTCTCATGTGAAAGTCTGAATGCTGTAATGCCCAGCAGAAAATAGGTCACAAGGATAAGAGAATGGAAAAGTACCCAAAAAGTCTGTAAATGCAGGTGCTGGGATGCACTGGCAGAAAAACATGTTTTTTTGAGATGTTCCACCAATAGAAGGTGGTTTAGGGAGAGATGTATCTAATGGGGACAAGGCCACAAGGAGTGACAGAGAAGAAGAGATAGATATGAGGGTGCCCATTGGGCACCTAGCGATAAGAAAAAGTATAAGACATGAACACTGGCCATTGTAACCTCAGATGTCCGGATGGACAGCCGGCTTCTCACTTTGTTGCTTGTCAATAAAGTTAATTCTTCTGACCTGGAACCTCGACTCTGAGAAACTTCTTTGTGACCTGAACCAAAAAGAACTTTGAATTTGCCACAACATTGTCAGGAGAACAGTACTTGCCTGACTGCATTGTGTCAAGTGCAAAATTTGGTGGAGAGGGATTATGGTGTGGGTTTGTTTTTCAGGGGTTGGGCTTGGCCCCTTAGTTCCAATGAAAGGAACTCTTAATGCTTCAGCATACCAAGACATTTTGGATAATTTTATGCTCCCAACTTTGTGGGAATAGTTTGGGGATGAACCCTTCCTGTTCCAACATGACTGCACACCAGCACACAAAGTAAGGTGTAAAGTAAAGTGAGTGAGTTTGGTGCGGAGAAACTTGACTGGCCTGTACGGAGTCCTAACCTCTACCCGATAGTACGCATTTGGGATGAATTAGAGTGGAGTCTGTAAGCCAGGCCTTCTCGTCTAACATCAGTGTCTGACCTTACAAATGCGCTTCATAGAAGAACACACTCTTAAACCTTGTGGAAAGCTTTCCCAGAAGAGTTGAAGCTGTTAGAGCTGCAAAGGGTAGGCCAACTCCACATTAAACCCTATAGATAAAGAATGGGATGTCATTTAAGTTCATGTGCATGTAAAGGCAGACGTCCCAAAACTGTTGGCAATATAGTGTATCTAACACCAACAGTGTTAGCACAGTGTTCAGTTAAAAACAATGGATGTGGCAACCTCCTGGGAATTAATAGAAGCAGTTGCTAAATGGATAGTTATAGCATGCAGGTCGATTTACATAATGAAGGACAAAGATCTGTGTGACAATTCGAAATGCATCCAACAACTCAGTTAATAGTAGGATACATGAGCTGTATGAAACAGATAGGACAAAACTTGCTAAAAAATTTAGTCAAGCTGTGGCATGTGCAGAAACATTTTATGAATGCAGACCATTAGATATGTTTCCATTTGAAGTACATTTCTCATTAAACAATTAGAATATCGGCTAAAACATTTGCAAATACAACACAGTTTTCACCCCATGTGTGCAAAAGGACAAAACCATCACTTCTTAGGGCATAAAGTATCAATAATAAATGTGACCCTGGACCACAAAACCAGTCTTATGGGTAATTTTTTTTAAATTGAGATTTAGACATCATCTGAAAGCTGAATACATAATCTTTCCATTGATGTATGGTTTGTTAGGATAGGACAATATTTGGCCGAGATACAACTATTTGAAAATCTGGAATCTGAGGGTGCAGAAAAATCAAAATATTGAGAAAATCGCCTTTAAAGTTGTTCATTTCTATTGGCGATTGTGCAGCATTCACTCACAAAAATAAATGTTTTATATATTTAAGGTGGGAAATTTACAAAATATCTTCATGGAACGTGATCTTTACTTAATATCCTAATGATTTTTGGCATAAAAGAAAAATCTATCATTTTGACCCATACAATGTTTTGTTGGCTATTGCCACAAATACACCCGTGCGACATAAGACTTAAGAGGTTTTGTGATCCAGGGTCACAAATATAATATTAATAATAAATATGGAAGTTGCTACAACCGGCCACTGTGGCTCTTTTTTCCTGTATAGTAATACACCTCAAAGCGTGCAAACAAAATGCAATAAACTCTATGCTCTCTTGCTTTTGGAGAAATGCCTGATGTTTAGGAATGCAGTCGTGTGAGACTGTTCTGGGAAGGTTATTACAAATCTTTTTGATGAAAGATTTTGGTCAAGAATTTCAGAATTACTAAGAACATTTGTAATTTAACATTCTAAGTTAAAAGGTGCTATATGTAAGTTTTTGACTGTACTAAAGCATAACAATACCATAATATGTTTGCCGGTATTTAAGAAACATGCTGAGTTTACATGCTTCTCTGAAAAACAATGCTACAGCGAGTTATTTTAATTTGAAATGTGCATTCTGTGTCGGAATGTCAGTTTTTGTTTTGGTCTGTGCGATACTGCCCGTTGCCAATTTACCCAATAGTATTTCACCACCACAGGTTGCCAGTTGGCGGAAAACACAGCATATTGGAGCCATGGAAGCCAGCGAACAAACTGGGACAGAGATAGTAGATTCTACCCGACTTAAAAAGCCTCCGCACCCATCTAAAAATCTCTAAGAACAGGAGCATATTAAAACGAGATATCAACTCGTCATAAATCAATAAATCAACTCATCAACTTACACTGTGCAAGTCTCCACACATTCCATTGTCAATTGCGCTCGTTCAATGACTATATATACGACTATATTAATGAAATATTTTTATATGATGGGCTAAAGGATTCTGCCAATGAAAAAAAACAAAACAAAGCCTAGATAACTACTATAGTTACGATAATTTGGATCTGTGGTTTCTTAACCCTGGAACCCCTTCAAAAGAGCACATTTTCCTAATCAAACACTCCTGATTAACATCAACAACTTTAGAGCTGACATAACTGCTGTGTAGAGATGCACCGATCAACCGGCCATTTTTTTTTTTGCATGATCGGCTGGGTAAATATAGACTGGGTAAACCCAGCCCGATCTGCCGGCAATTTGATTTCGCCCTGCGGCTCAGGCTGGAAACCTGTACATTCTTCTGTCCTGCTTCCGTTACAAATTTGCGGGGACCAATCACAAACTGGCTTATCCACCTGGTGCGATATTGGCGGGTTTAATCCAGTCCAATTTCTTTTAACCTCACGACGATGCTCAATGGCTTCTTTAGCTTAGCAAACAAATTGCTTGAGTGAGTGTAAATACCACTCATTTTCATGTTTTTTTTTTTTGCACAACCTGCAAAAAAATTAAATAATAATCGCTCGATGCCATTGCTGCTTCTGCAAACCGTCGATCAATGCTCCAAACCAACAAGTTTGTTGACACGTTTCCTGCCTGGAGTTTTTACTGCAAAGTACGTCACCTGGATCGTTGGTCTGATTGGTTGAAGGACTGTCCAATTACGTACAGAGTCAATTGAACTATGCCCGTTGATCACGCCTCTTGTGCAGTAGAAAATACAGAGCAGACTCCCCAGACTAATTACTAAAGACTATTTAATATTTTACAATGAAGATGATCCAGTGTTATTTTACATTTGATTATTTTTTCTGTAGTATTTCTTAGCTGAATATACTGTATATCAACCTGAAACTTTAAGCCATGTTTATTTCATATCTCTTTTTATTGCATTAATTTGTGCTGTTCCTTGAAATTTGTTTATTTGTTCTTATTTTATTACTCTGTTTTTTTTTTTAAGAAACTAAAATGAAAGAAAAGTAGATTTTCATTTGTATATGCTGTCAATTATAGTTCTTTGAACGAAAAACAGAATCGGCAAAAATTGGTATCGGCAGGTCACATACACACACAAAAAAAATTACCCTACACTAATGTAAGGACCCAAGTTTTATCAGAACATTTCCAGCCCTACAACAGAAGACAAAATTCTGGGTCATGTTTGTACTAGGGCTGAACGATATTCTGTTTTAACATCGACATCGCGATGTGCGCATGAGTGATAGTCACATCGCCGGAACATGCGATGTGAAGGGTAGGTAGTAGCACCCATGGTGTATTAAGAGAACGGTAGCACACAGTAAACACGAGTTTGTTGTATGGCTTGTTGATGGGGTGACATGCACGTTTCGCGTGCCTGCCACAGTGATTGGTTCGCTGTGCCGCTGCTTACCGCTCACAGCCCAACATTCACTGGCAATCCTATAACATTAACTTAGCTAAAAATGGGCGACGAAGAGGATCCGCCGAAAAAAAAAAAAAATTATGATTTCGTACTAAAAAGAAAGTCAAAGCTATTTGGGACTATTTCGGCTACAAAAAGGAGGATGTTGACCAAAAAGAGGTACTTTGCCTGGAGTGTTATAAAGTTGTGGATGGTTGTTTTTTTTAAAAAGTCTTTTGTCTTTTATTTTTCATGTTCGCATTTATGAGGAAAAAACAATGTTACGTGACAGTTCTCCATTACGGACATGAGCGTTCTGAAAGCAGCACTAAAAGACTGCTTTAAAACTTTCACAGAGACCTCAAACAGAAAGCACAAAGCCTTTCTTTAAAGTGAATTTCGTTTTGTATTAATTGTATCTAAATTTTAATCAGTGTTTCATTATCCAATTTCCTGGATTTAATAAGTAAAAAGTAAATATAGCAGACAATAGATAATCACGTCACCGAGGCGCCAGCGCCTGAACTGGAGCTTAAGCTATCATCCATGAACCGAAACTCAGCGTATAAGGTAGCCTACTCGCCTCACACACCAAAAAAAAAAAAAATAATAATAATTATATATATATATATATATATATATATATATATATATATAAAGATTTCTGTAGATAATATATATATATATATATATATATATGTATATATATATTATCTACAGAAATCTTTACTTTTAAACAGAACCATTCAAAACAAAATAAAACTATGTAATCCGTCTGAAATGTGCATTTCTCTCCAGCGCGTTCACTACTGCGAAGATCGCGAGTCAGTATCCTCAGCTTCATCTTTGCAGCCGACACAGAAACACTTGTTTATTAATAAAAAAATAAAATGTCTCATTGCATTGCAATATTTTACATGTAATCATTACTTTTGCTGGTTCTTTGTGACAGCTTTTAGGTGCCGTTTACATGAACGCATCACTGCATCAGCACCGAAAACAGAGAGAGAGAGAGAGAGAGAGAGAGAGAGAGAGAGAGAGAGAGAGAGAGAGAGAGAGAGAGAGAGAGAGAGAGAGAGAGAGAGAGAGAAAGAATAAGATTTTACTTATTTTGAGGAATTAGGCTATAGCCTAATGATCAAACAAACATCTGTTAAGAGCGTCGCCACGTTGGATTGCGTAGAACGTTCAACGAATTCTGACAGAAACGTGCTAATTTTGGAATAAAATATTAAGTGACCTTTTTGTCACTTGTAATGAAGCTTGCTTATTAGTGAAATTATTAATATCATGGAATGGTAATTATTGACTTTAGCCTGGATTGATGATTGAGCCTATAAAGCAACACCTCTCCTCATTTTAGACAATCGGACCACGTATCCCTGTTCCTGCTACCCAAACACACCACACCCCCATTAAACGTGTGGACCCCACAGTAAGGACTGCAGGAGGAAGCAGACTCTTTATTACGGCACCAGTTCCAGGACACTGGACTGGGATGTGTTTGTTTTTCAGGCTACATTGAATTCCCTGACGAACATTAAATTTTACACCAGTTCTGTTCTGGATCACACCAGGTGTGTAGACACGGCAACAACCCAAAGACAGGGTTTCTGCAGGTTTCAGTAAGTCAAATTTAAGACCTTTTTAAGACATTTTAAGACCATAGAGATTGAAATTTAAGACCTACACAACGCATTATCCAAGTTAGATAGTTACCTCGGGATCATTAGAGTATCTATCTATCTATCTTTCTATCCATCTAGGATTATCTGATGTGTGTGTGTGAGAGAGAGAGGGAGAGGTAGTTTTTTTTATAGAAAATTGTACTTTATATTATACTGTAAAAACACAATTATTGTTGATTTTAGTTGATCATAACTAGAGAGGAAATTATGAGATGATTAAAGTGACCAAAATTATCACGGTTATCACAGAATCCTGTTCAAAAAGTACTAATACTACAGAATGAAGTCAATTCAACAAGTTTTATGTCGAAAAACAGCAAAAAACAAATTGATTAGCATCAATATGCACTTTTTGTTTACATTTTTGTGAACATTAAAATACCATTAAAAATGATGGCCAGATTTTAAAAGAGTGTCTTGCAACCTATGCTTGCAACGTTATCTACTAACATGTACAAGTTCAAATAAAGTTTGGACAAAAAAGGTTTTCTACAAAGATAAACCTCATATTTCAGCCTTTAAATATTTTTTTTTATAAAAAGAATGAGTCAAAAAAGAAATTACTGACATTTACACATTAGCTTATATTTATTAGTGTTTGGGTGCACCCCCATCCTTCATGTTGACTGAGCTTTCAATGTTGTTATGTAAAGGGGTGATTGGTTGGTTCCTGTCACATGACCTGCGGTGCGTTTGCAGCATTCTGAAAAGTTTAGATTTTTTTCATCTCGTTGCGCCCAACCGCCATAAAACTTCGAAAGAAGAAGAAGAATCTCGTTGCGTCTGGTAAAAAAATGAGCGCGCGCCTAGATTTGAACAAACTTGAGCGCGCAAAAGACGCGATATGTGAACGGCCTCTGGCGAGCTAGCTCATATCAAGCCACGAGCTATTGGTAGCACGTGAGCGACGTGTTGGAGACCCCTACTCTTTTGTAGGCTACAACTCAATACTTTTTTGCTACTTTGTAATAACTTTCTGCGGCCAGCGTTTCTGGAAATGAATGAGGGTAAACACTTTTTAAGACCTGACTAAATGAAATTTAAGACCTAGGATGAAAATCTGTCCGTTTTTAAGACTTTTTAAGGCCTTAAATTTAAAGGTCAGAATTTTAGACTTTAAGACTTTTTAAGACCCCGCGGAAACCCTGAAAGAATAACCCAAAACATGCTGCTGAAATGACCCTCAATGACTTCCGCCATGTCATTCTTACCCCCATCATTGCCCAGTGTTTTGAGAGGCTGGATCTCTCTCACCTGAAAACATGCCTGCCCCCAACATTGGACCCATGCCAGTTTGCCTACAGGACACCATTACTTCAGCTTTCCACTCCGCCCTCACTTGGACAATAGCAACAGCAATTTCAGGATGCTTTTTGTTGACTTCAGTTCTGCCTTCACAGCGTGTACATGAGAGAAAATAACTGACTGCATCAGCATGTGGCAGGTGGTTTATACACATCATTCAAAAAAAAAAAAAACCGAAACTAGGACTCCAGATATACAAACCATAATCAAAGCAATACTTGTTTACAATTTTTAACATGAATCACTTATCTTCATTATAACATGAACGTCTAGAATGAAGAATTTGCATACTGGGAGATTAGAAGAAAAATTGTGTTCCCCTTTTGACTTCATGGTTTACTCACTTTCGCTTTTATTCTTGTGAACTGATTCGCTAATGCTGCACACACAAAGATTTTAAGCACGATTTGTACGCCACAACGATTGGAGGGGGTAGGTAGGACGTAGCCTGATTCGAGACTTGTCGAAACCAACTTATTAATAATACATAATGTACATAAATTACAGGGCTTCTGAATTGCAACTATTTTTCCTGCCGTTGCAACCAAATTTTTATATCGGCAAACGAAATTAGAGGTCGACCGATTCAACATTTTTACTGATAGTTGATTGGTGAAACTATCGTTTATCAGCAAAAATCCATACCGATAGTGTTTCCAGATTGCGTCCGTTGCTGGAGCGGCTGAGAAGGGTGCTCTGTCATTACACAGTATAAGAGCGCTGAGAAGAGACTGCTGGAATTACACAGCGCGAGAGCGGCCTCTACAGGCGAAATAAAAACTATCACTAAAGCCTTGTGTTGTTTATTTGAACACGTGAGGCTGCACAGAGATCACAAGCTGCACAGAACACTAAAGTACATATTGCCATATCATAAAGTAATTAATTTGTTAGCTAGATGCTGCATTAGCAGAGAAAGAACAGCAGTATGTTTGCCGTCGAGGCTGAGAGGAATAATATTAGTAGTGGCTACCTCAAGCGGTTAAATCAATGTGATAAAAAAAAATCTGGTGGTGGATCATAACAGGGTTGTTAGTGCTGCTTCAAAATGGCAAAAGAAGAAACAGGAGCAAGACACAAAAAAATAGAGAGTAGGCAATTTATTGAAAACTTCATTTAAACTCAAACAGGCTGTTCATCAGCTGATCAAAAGTTTAAGACCATAGCCCAAAAATAAACCCACAACAGAACTAAAAATGTCAAAAAAAGACTCAGTAGTGAGTAGCCCCCCCGTTCTTGTTGATTACTTCAAACACTCGCTTCGGCATGCTTGATGCGACTGTTTCCTGGAGGCTGCTGGGAACGTTGCTCCATGTGGTGAAGATGGCTTCACGAAGGGCGTCCACGGTCTGGAACTGACGTCCGTTTTTGTAAACTTCCCTTGCCATCCAACCCCAAATGTTCTCAATGGGATTTAGATCAGGGGAACACGCAGGATGGTCCAAAAGAGCGACGTTATTCTCCTGGAAGACGTCCTTCGTCAGGCAGGCGTTGTGAATTGCAGCGTTGTCCTGTTGAAAGACCCAGTTATTATGGCACAGACGAGGACCCTCAGTCAAGAGGGATGCCCGCTGCAACAGATCCACATAGCCAGCCGCCGTTTGACGCCCCTGCACAACCTGATGCTCCATTTTCCCATTGAAGGAAAAAGCACCCCAGATCATGATGGAGCCTCCTCCACTGTGCCGCGTAGAAAACATCTCCGGTGGGATCTCCTTGTCATGCCAGTAACGTTGGAAGCCATCAGGACCATCCAGGTTAAATTTTTTCTCGTCAGAGAATAAAACTTTCTTCCACCTTTCAATGTCCCATGTTTGGTGCTCCCTTGCAAATTCCAAACGGGCAAATTTGTGGCGTGGGAGGAGACGTGGCCTTTGAAGACGTTTTTTGTTCTTGAAGCCCTTCTCTCGCAGATGCCGTCTTATGGTTATTGGGCTGCAGTCAGCATCAGTAAGGGCCTTAATTTGGGTTGAAGATCGAACTGTATCTTCACGGACAACCCGTCGGATCCTGCGGCTCAGTGCAGGTGAAATTTTTTTGGGTCTACCACTTGACTTTTTTGTCCCATAACTTTCAGGATCTTTTAAGAAATGTAAAATGACTGTCTTACTGCGTCCAACCTCGGCAGCGATGGCGCGTTGCGAGAGGCCTTGCTTGTGCAGCTCAACAATCCTGCCACGTTCAAAGAGAGAAAGCCTTTTTGCCTTTGCCATCAGGAGATTTATTTAATACTGTGAAGCTGCTTTGATACAATCTGTATTGTGAAAAGCGCTATATAAATAAAGTTGACTTGACTTGACTTGAGATTGTGACAGTAGGACTGCCTGAAGAACAATGACATGAAAGCCATATTTTTGTGCAGATTTTACCTTTTTATGGCTATGGTCTTAAACTTTTGATCAGCTGATGAACAGCCTGTTTGAGTTTAAATGCCGTTTTCAATAAATTGCCTACTCTCTATTTTTTGTCTCTTGCTCCTGTTTCTTCTTTTGGCATTCTGAAGCAGTACTTACAACCCAGTTATGATCCACCAGTAGCCTAGAAATCTAGACGCACCCTAGCGGCAGCAAAATGTATTTCGCAGCCAGGGTAGTCTAGCAACTCTCAATAAACCTTCTCGCTGCAAAAACCCAGATTGGGTCAGGCCAATCACGTTGTGTATAGAGTAGGCGGGGGCGGGCTTAACATACACGACTGAGTTGCGACGGTTACCTGGCTGCTGCTACTTGAAAACAAAGAATGGCGGCTGCTGATGGAGAACAACGGTCTTTCGAATCGGCTTTGGCCGCGACTCTGGAGGACTTGGAGTTAAGTTTTTCTTTGAGAAAAGAGCAAAGAACGGCACTTAAGTCATTCTTAAAAAAAGGAAGATATGTTCGTCGTTTTGCCAGCCAGATATGGCAAAAGTTGAATCTATCAACTAACGTTAGCTCGGCTGTTGGGAAAACGCTCTGGTTGGGTGAAGCGCTGTCCTATTGCGTGCAGAGGGAATTTGAAAGACAGCCGTTTATCCCGCCCCTCGGATTGAGCCGCGACTATGGTGAGTTTCCAGACCTAACATCTTGATGTAGGTCTGGTTTGCCAGGCTAATCCACCAGAGCAAAATGCTTAAAACTTGGAATGCTTCCCCCGGTCTTAAGATTTTGTTCAGGAGTGTAGGTCTACATTTATGTAATTTTAATGCGCTGGCCTTTGCAGATATTTAAAGATGGCCATCTTTCAGCATGACTATTTGGATTTATATGAAATGGTAACACTTTACAATAAGATTCCATTTTTAGCATTAAAAATGTAGTAAATGTTAATAAATGTAGAAGTATTGTTCATTGTTAGTTTGTTAATTTACTAATACATTTTAAATTGAGTTTTCATTTTTGTTTTATCTGTTATTACCTTTGTTAATGTACTATGAACTAACATGAATGATCAAGGAACAAATATTGCTCATATATTAATACCATAGACTGTTAAAAAAAGATGGACGACAACGCCCCTTCGCTCTCTTCCATTGGTGAGAACTGAAGCCGCCAGTATCCCGATATGGCGCTGACATCTTGGGACTTGAGTCTGTGCAGTAGCGATCTGGGGACCAGACCTGTGCAGTATTGAGCAGGAAGTAAAGCCGCAAAATCAACGCCCCGCCCTCACTCTCGCAGAATGCACTCTCCCTGCACTTTTTTTAAGTGGCCTATGTCTGCTCTGTTCCGCTCCACTTTTGATGTCTGTTGATTGCAGTACGACAAGAGGCTAAAATAAAGTAAAAACAATCTCCTCAGTCCTCCAAAAATCCTGAAAAAATGTCCGTTGGTGCTTCAGTGACTACTTCGCTCAGAGAACCGGTCAATAACAGCTGTCAATCATGACGTTACACCAACATTTTTATAGTATCACTTAGCTAACTAAAAACAAACTTATTTTAAAAACAGACACTTGAACTTACATCAGTGTGATAAGAACGACAGCAAATGACCGAAACCACCTTTGGAAAAAAGATATTTGAAGTGTAATGTAATTGTTTAGTTGGTTAATTAACACGGGGAGGCCGGTTTATGACCTATACTAGGACCAGTCACCGGGGGGTGATCGAGACGCTTTGAGCTGCTGCAGAGGGTGAACTTCTTAGTTAAGAACTGAAATGTGTATTTATTTATTTTTCACATTCATTATTTGTTTATTTATGTATTTCTGTTATTTACAGAAGTCCAGAAATGTTATGTTTTCAGGCACTGCGCACGGTTCATCTCGGTGTTCAGTTTTTGAAACAGACATCACAATGTCTTTAATAAATACAAATACTGTGAACAAACACTTTTTTGCCTCTTCTGTTACAAATAGGTCTACATCAAGATATAGGCTATTGTAGATCAAATTGTCTGGCAATGAATAGACTATTTCAGAATCACTGTATCATTATACCATCAATATGATGGACAAAACTGTATTGTAGTTGTGAGTACACCAGAGTCCTATGCAATTATTCTTGCCTCACTAAATGCTGCATAGTGTCCTCCTTTTTGGTGTTATGGAAATGGCTACCCTAACGTTAAGTCTATTTATTACCAAGGCATTTGTTAGTAATACAGTCAAAATGGGGGAAAATGTGAATAACTGCGTTGCAGGTTGATTTAAGGTGTGCCCCTAAATTTTCTGCTTGCGCTCCTAGCAAAAAAAGTTAGTCTGGAGCCCTGAGTTATGTTTATATTAGTTTATATAATTTATTTTACATGTTGTTTTTTAACATTGCTGTTAAATTACTTACTTTGCTATGCTATTTGAACCCATTATTATTGCTTGTTATTATAAATTTGTGATTTAAAGCTACAATATGCAAGATTTTTTTTGCCGCTAGAGGGTGCTACATCCAAACAACAACAACGGCGTAGCTTGATGACGATGTGAAGGAGCGTGGAATGATGGGAACTGTCGTTTTAAACTCCACCGTGGATGTAAATCAGTCAGACGGGAATCGAAATATCATGTTCATGGATGAGGCTAAGTTCTATTTTTATAATGACATGCTTTTTGTGGCGAGGGGGGCGTGGTTCAGCGCGGTCTGTAATGGGAGAGAGAAGAGACGAGCGGGACGCAAGTAAGTCAAGCGCAAATGACAAACATCCGCGTGGAGAGACCGCTTATGAGCCGCGCGCTGGAACGAGAGAGAGACTGAAGAGAAAATTGGACGCAGAGAAAGAAAACCGGTGGATCCGAACTCTCATTTTTGAACTGTTTTGTGCCGTCGCGGTTGCCACGGTGAATGCGCGTTGGGCACGACTTTTGTTTGTTTTGCTTTATTTTAATAAAGGACGAGTCCCAGTCACGCCGATCCCTGTCTTCTTCCTTCCTGACTCTTGAACCTCATCACACTTTTGTTTCATTAAAATGAATTAACCGCAAGAAAAGTAAGGTTTAATACTAAATCGGTTATCATAGATGTTACTGTATGTCGAATTCATTGCTGTGATAACGCGGCGCAGTTTTACGTGTTCTAAACAATTGTTGTAGAAGTACATTCGAACATACCCACATCATTTGCCAAAATACTGATTAATCTTTATGTATAACACATGCTATATTTATTTACATGGCCATAAACACCAGACGTGATAAACAATGCCAATAAACTAAACACAAATCTAAAGCAATAATACTTCCCTTACATAAACATAACTATTACAGAATGCTACATTTGGATAATATAAAATTAAGCATGCTTTGTCGACAGAACCAGCTGCAATCGGTAAAGAATAATTGTGTTCCATAACGACTGCAAGAAACAAGCTAACGTTTGTTGCTTGATAGACGCTACAACTACAACTTCCGCATTTGTCCAGGACTCCACCAGAGAATGTCTAATATGGCGAGAAGTTTCACTCTCAGTAAACTTCCGGCTTCTGAACTGGTTGCAGTTCCTCTCTGATTCCATATGAGGGCGCTCACAGGACGAGTGCAGAATGAATGGAGGTCTATGGTGCTATACCAATAAAAATCCACTTTTCTCAGGATATAATTTTTTGTCTAGTAATTTGAATGTTGTATTCGAAAGTAGACGCAAAGAAATTACACATTGCTGGGTGTTAGATTTTTTAGAGTCACTTATTTGCTTTAAAGAGTCTTTTAAAGGGTGGTGTGGCGCAATGGATAAGACACATGCCTTTGGTGTGAGAGACCCGGGTTCGAATCCACTGTGAGACACCAATGTGTCCCTGAGCAAGACACTTAACCCCTAGTTGCTCCAGAGGCGTGCGACCTCTGACATATATAGCAATTGTAAGTCGCTTTGGATAAAAGCGTCAGCTAAATGAATAAATGTAAATGTAAAGTGTCAATGACGTCATATACATGTACGACCAGATACGGCTTCACGGCAATCCTTCAGTCACTCTGGTGCTTTCGCGCTCTGCACTTTCTTTTCTCTCGAGGCATCGACAACACAGCTGACACAGGTAAACACACGTGCTAGAAGAGTTTTTGTTTTGTTTGTTTCTGGTCCCGCTGCGGATGACACGATGCCATCAAGCGGTATCTCTGGTCGTAATCAGTCCTTTACTGACCAATCAGCGTTCATTAGCAGAATGCTAGCGTGTTATGGGCAACAACAACTCAACCTGTAAGAAATCGAAAGGACATAAGTTCTCGTTCATTCAACTTTCGACCTAAAACCCATGTTGAACTTGCAAAATCTACAATCAGATTTGAGATTTATCAACGGCAATCGGGTGAAAGAGACACATTTAGCTGTCTAGCCCCATTGACTCCCATTCATTTTGCACTCATGGCGAGCGCCCCCAGTGGAACTCTGTTGGAACTACAACCAAAATTCGGTACAATAGGGCTTAATAGGGAGTGGGCAGGCTCTTCGTAGACGGGCTCTGACTCCACGCAGTACGAGCGGAAACCAAGGGTAACGCGGATATGACGCAATTGACTGGCGACTCCCATCTCCCCCCTGCTCTAACGCCCCGTTTCCTTGGTTAAAATCGCAATTTTCTCACGATTTAAAAATAGTTGGAAACATTTGGGATATTGTAAGTAATCAACTTAACAAAATATATAACACTGGCCTTGAGATTATGGGATATTTTAATGCAAAATTCTTGCATATTGTACCTTTAAGTAATTTTAAAGGCTGTTGTTCACTTGGATCTATTTTTTTTTATTATCCCAATTTTTTTATTCGATTAATTGACGGAATAATCGGTAGAATACTCAATTACTAAAATAATCGATAGCTGCCGGCCCTACTCAATTTTCATAGTTTGCTTTATGCTAAATGAGTGTTTTTGTTTGATACGGTTGCATAATTAAGTGATAAAAAAATAATGGTTGGAATGGTCAGAGTTGATATTGTGTTTAAAGTTTAATGAGAAGCTTAAATTATCAATGATTAGCTCTTAGGCTACTTCAGTATGATTATTCTGGTTTTCTGAATGACGTCAAAATAATAATGACCAACATGGAAGTTTGATATTCTCAGGTGCACTTGAAGGCTTCATTAGTATTTGTCTTATGTGATCTCAACATGTCTGTCCATATAAGGTGACCCGCTCCATGTCAAATAAAACCACTTTAATATAAGGACACTCATCAACAATATGATTCATTTCTGTAAAGGCATTTTAATAAGGATCAAATGACAGAGTTCAGTTTTGAGAGAGAAACCTACCTGTTTGTTCCTCAGTATCTTCTTGTTTCATGCTGAATACTTCTTCAATCTTGAAGTCTTCACTTTCCTCTTTGATAAATGCCATCTTTATAACAGCAACGTGGATCTCAGTTGCTTCACCAGGAGTTTTCAGTGTTTGGACAATGTTGTGTATAAAATGAGACAAAAGAAGAATAAAAAGTAAAACAATAATTCCAAGCTAAATCTCATTCAGCTCCCTAGTTCAGTAATAAGAGAGTCAGTCATAGTGATGATGATCATAAATAACCCGATTAGCCAAGCCCTCCTTAAAAACGTCAGTAGATTCCTGTTTCATTAAAACATTTGCAATTGGTTTGTAAAAGTTATCATTACACGTTTTGTTGCATGTTCACAGTTTTGACCAGTAATTTTAGATAAAGCATGACTATTATACACATTCTTCGCAGTTAAAATAAAACGGTAACGATTTGCATCGACTTAAACAATGAAATGCCTTAAAACACAAACCTTTCTTCGGCCGAAACAAGACGAATGAGCGGTGCAGCCTTATGACGTCATATCGCCAAACCAAAATAAAAGTCCTGTTCAGTTTTTAAAACACCTTGTCAAAAAATCCTAAAGGATTCCAGTAAGAATAAATAGAATATTCAATAGAATTTCTATCATATTTTGGAACCATTCCTATAGGTTATAGGACAATACATATCCTGTATGATTCTGATAGGAATTGTATGGGATGAATAGTATCAAAATGATTAACACGTGCAAACACAATTATCCATGAACTTGATAAATGTTGCAGATAAGTTTTACAATCCACAACCAAATCCCTTTCAACTTATCCCTGTGTGTAAAATAAAAAATTAAATGAATGTGTAGCAATTTGTACAAATAGAGACATTTTTGGTTAATATAAATGTTTTCTTTTGTATTAGTGTATCATAATTTGCGCATGCAACAAAGAAGATGTGCATTTTTTTCCCCACTTTATGCTCAATAACATGAACATTGTCAAGGAATTACATACAAATAAATATACATAATAATTATTTAAAGAAAAAAACATAATTATACAAAAACAAAGGATGACATGACAAAGAGAGATATGACAAGCAGGCATACCCTACCATTTTATTGACACAATAACATGCACATACAAGAAAAGCTTTTAAGTGCATGTATTTTCTTTAAATATTTCTTCATAATTTTTTATAAATCTTATGGATTTTTTTATTATTTATATAACGAAGAGATTTAAGAAGTGAGATTAATTCAGTGTCAAAATAAGGATAGGATAGAATACCATTTGTAATGTGCATTTGTGAATCAGGTGACACGCGTTCATTCATTGATGTCAATCTCATTTGATTCATTTGGATTTTGAGACTTTCTTTTTGCGGTTTTTAAGCATTTCACAACCCACACACAAACAACTACAAATTAATAGACCTGGGGCCTGTTTCAGAAAGGAGGTTAGGTGAAAACTCTGAGAGAGAGAGAGCCCCGGCTGCGCGCGCACACTCACCCGAGCGCTGTCTTGCTCTCTCTCTCCCTCGCGCATATTAATTAAAATCATCAATTGATACAATGGTGTAAAAAAAAAAAAAATAATTCTCCAGTGATGACATGTTTTCTGTGTTGACAAATCTTGCTGTTTACATTTCGTGGTGTGACACTTCTCCTCTAATGTGTAGATTGTTTGATGTGGCAGCAGAAACTCTTTATCCCCATCGTCCTGTGAAGATGAGCATTTGGTTGAGTGCAATTTATAACACTATTTGTCATAATTTATGGTGTATTGAGTAGGCTATTTACAACTGCCTGTGGTTCTGTTGGGACAGGAGGCTCCAAAAGGACAGATATTACCATCAGAATCTGTTGGGACCAACAAAAAACCCAACCCAAAGTAAAATAAATGGAAATATCAAAAATAGCCTATATAAAAAATAACACATATGTAAACCTCTACATTTTCCCTCAGCCAAAAATGCTGCTGCACTGCTAGACACTGGATGCTTTAGTTATTTAATATTTCAAATGTTTGTAAAGTCAGGTAGCCTACACCCATGATATGCTCAAGCCTTACCTGATTGAATTATGTTTTTATATTTAATTTTCAGCTGCTGCCACGTTCTTTTAATACCTGCAGGATTGCCCCTACATGAAAATTAAAATTAGGTTGAATAACATACTGTTCTTCCAGTTTCACCTCTGATATTACAACAGTTGGGTAAGTTACTCTAAAATAGTTATTAATTACTAACTACAAATGACATCTTCAACAGTGTAATTAGTTTAATGTAATAATGACTATCTTTAGAAAGCATTGGTCTACTTATTACTAAATCCCATATCAACCTCAACCATTTGAACAATACAAGGAGAGACAAGAAACTGCACTTTTAATGCTTTCAAATAAACAATATACAATTGCATGAATTATTCTTGAATTGACCAAAGTGTGTAGAGGGAGAAGGTTACATTAAAAATATACCTTTTAAAAATGTATGTTAAATATACAGAATTGTTCTATAGACTAATGCAATTACATCAGATTTTATTTTAAATTTACAGAAGAATTAAGAGTAATCCCTTTAATTAAATTACAGTATTAATGTGCTAATACTGTAAAATTACAGTAATAATGTTCATACTGGTGAGAAATATGAAGACCTCTTTTTGTCTGGCGCTGTTGCCATGGTGACTCATAATATCTGCGCTCCATTGATAATGGCTTTTTATAGTTGTGGTGCACACGCTTAAAGGTGCTCTAAGTCATGTCACGCGTTTTTTAGGCCAAAACATTTTTTGTCACATACCGCAAACATCTCCTCACTATCTGCTAGCTGCCTGTCCCCTGAACACACTGTAAAAAAACGCGGTCTCTGTAGACACCACAGGCTCCACAAACTGCAACAAAAACAAACTGAGCAACAAACAGAGCGACCCGCAGCACGAAACACAACAAACTGTTCCAGCCAATAACCGACAAGAATGATGTGGGGGTGGGGTTCGGGGGTTAGTGCGCGGATGAGGAGGAGGGAGGGTCTAGCTAGCCTCCGATTTGTTTGACAATAATTCGAATGTCAACAAGAAGAAACGTCTCCCGGGATCGCTTAGACAACCTTTAACTCAGAGTTGATTGAACTAACTCAATTCAGCTGTTCTGTAACCGAAAACTCAGTTTTTCCCATCTCAGGGTAAGTCAACTCAGAGTTCAAGTTTTAACTCAGAGTTGGTTGAACCTCCTTTCTGAAGCAGGCCCCTGGTGCTAATTATTAATGTGTGCACAACTACCCATCTATGTAACAAATTCACAAATGTGCTTTACTACATTTAAACTAATATAATACAACTTGTGTGAGCAAAATCTAGAATCACATGAATTTGCAGCCTTTTGTACAAATAGAGACATAGTTGTTAATACAAAACCTCGATTTTGTATGAATGTAGGTCAAAATTTGTGCATGCAACAAGTAAGATGTGCATTTGTGGATCAGGTGACACGCGTGCATTCATTGACTCGTTTCTGAGTCAAACCTATTTGATTCATTTGGATTTTGAGACTTTCATTTCGCCAGTTTAGACTTGCACGATCTACACACAGCTGACTGAGAAAACCTGCTTCCACTAGATGGCAGTAGTCTACTAAAACAGACAACTTTATTGCCCATATAATACGCTTAAAGGGTTAGTTCACCCAAAAATGAAAATTCTGTCAGTAATTACTCACCCTCATGTTGTTCCAACCCCGTAAGACTTTCGGAACACAAATTAAGATGTTTTTGATGAAATCTGAGAGCTGGCTCACTCCTTCATAGGCTGCTAGGTAATCGATATCTGCCATCCCAGAAAAGTTAGTAAAGACATTGTTAAAATAGTCCAAGTGACTACAGTGGCTCAACCTTAAGTTTATCAAGCGACGAGAGTACTTTTTGTGTGCAAAAAACAAACAAAAATAACGACTTTATTCAACTATTCATTTTCTTCTATGTGGGCCTCTGAGCGAGTTCACGTAGTGTAACAGTGCAAATACAGAAAGTATTTGGTAGCACTGTGGGGATGACAATAAAGCACATTGTCTTAATATCAATTCAAAAGCAAAACGAGTGAAAAAAATAGATATTGGGGAGTGAAGATAGCCAATAAGCGTCCTCTGCAGCTACACTGTTTACAATGGTAATTTCATATATATATATTTTTTTTAAATAAGTGTGAGTTTTCCTACATCTTGAAACTTTTAGTTTTAAAAAAGCTTGAAAAAGATGTGTAGTACTCGTAAGCACATGACTATTTCTGTCACAACAAAATTTTTCTGTCAGTATCAGAGCATGAGAGCGAAGTGGAGCTCGAGCGGGCAGATTTTGGACAGAGCGCAGAGCGGCTTGTTTAATAGGACGAAGCATCGCCCTATGTCCCGTTCCAATTTCGCTCCGCTCACACCACAAGTCTGAAGCATGCTCAAGCCTGACACAGAATCCATTTGTGTTTTGCACAGTCATCAACAGTAGACTATTTTCAGTCAAAACTCGGCTCAATAATGGAGTTCACCAAGTACTTAAAAAAGGAAAATAAGAAGTCATACAGGTGTACTATTAATATAAAACTAATGTAACAGACATAGCTGCCTAGTAAAAGGGACGGTTAGGAGTAAAATCAACCTAGGGTCCTTTGCACATGACCTCGAGCCAAGAGACAATGACTCATTCAGACAATGACAGCAGTGAAGAGGTTTCGGTTATGAAAGTGAAAAAGACTGCAAAGAATGTTCAACAAAAAGCAGTATTGCTTTTACTGCTCCAAACCATTCTGCAAAATGGCAAGACACTTGGCCCAAGTTCATAAGAATGAGGTGGAAGTAGCAAAGGCTCTTTCTTTTCCAAAGGGTTCTAAAGAAAGAAGGATTAATCTGGATCTTTTGAGGAATAAAGGGAACCGTGTACACAACACAAATGTTCTAAAAGCTGGCAAAGGAGTGTTGGTGCCACGTCAGCAATCCAATGCTAAACATGTGAATGTTAAGGACTACATGCACTGTTTGAACTGCCAAGGGCTGTTCAGATGAAAAGCACTTTGGAGGCATATGCAAAGGTGCAACCTGGCCAAGAAGTGCCAGGTCACAAAACAAGGTAGATCCAGAGTTCAAGCACTCTGTGCTTACGCACAGCCTGTTCCTGAAGAGTAACAAAAAAATTATGCAAACTGATCAGTGACATGAAGCAAGATGAAGTAACACAGGCGGTTAAAAGTGATACATGTATCATCTAATTTGGAGAACACTTGTGCAACAAAATGGGGAGCGACAAAACCAAGCACGAATAAATCAAAACTAAAATGCGTGAGGCTGGAAGGCTGTTGGTGTGTGCTAGGAAAGTGGGAAATCTACAGAGTATTAAAGACTTTTTCATACCCTCAAACTTCAAACTTCTTCTTATCAAGGCTGTTAAAGATACCTCAGGATTCTGAGATGAAGATGAAGTCTTCACAGTTCCATCTTTGGCATTAAAACTGGGCCACAACCTTAAAAAAATGTCCGATATTGCAGAATGTGAAGCAATGATCACAGGAGAGGGAAATGATGCCCAAAATGTAAAAATGTTCAAGCAAATGTATACCACAAAATGGAATGAATATGTGTCATCCTCAGCCTTGAAGACGCTTAATGAAGCGAAATGGAACTCTCCAGAACTTCTCCCTTTTACTGAGGATGTTAAAAAAATGCACATTCATCTCAGCAATCAAACTAAACTGTACCAAGAAAAGCTCAAACTTGAGAAAAGTCAGAAGAACTGGTCAAAACCTGAACAATGAGGTTGGATTCATATCTTCTCCGAAACACATCTGTTTTACACTCCGATGTCGCTGATGCCTTATCTGAAGTTAAGCAGAAGCTCTGCCAGCATTTCCAACGCATCGAAATTAGAGGCAAGCGAGACAGAAAGGTGCCAATACTCCTGCCCCCAAGTATGCTGGACTCCATGGAGATACTTGTAAAGAACTGTCAAACACTGGATGATTGTTGTTGTTTTTTTTTTTTTTTGCGAAAAAGCCCATGACTGAGACCTCATTCTACCATGACCCGGATTGCATCAGGAAGGTTGCCCACCAGTGTGGAGCCAAACATCCAAAGAATTTGTCATCCACAAAGCTGCAGAAACATATTGCAACATTATCTAAAGTGCTTAATCTGAGAGATACTGAAATGGACCAGTTAGCAGTTCTTCTGGGACATGATATAAGAGTCCATAGAAAGTTTTACCGGTTGCCAGAAGGGATGTTACAACTAGCAAAGATCAGCAAGGTGCTGATGGCCCTTGAACAGGGAAGAGTATCAGAATTCAAGGGGAAAAACCTTGAGGAAATTAACCTTGAGCCTTACGGTAAGAACACATTGCATAAAAAGGTTTGCTCTTATACATATTATATATTGACACTATTTCAGTTACAAGGAGCTCTATATGGTGCATGGAAACAAATGCTTTTCTACACACTTTTCTGCAGAGAAAGTGAATGAAGGTAGTGATGTGTCCGAAAGTGAGAATGAAGAGAGTGAAATGCCACTGCCAAAAAAGCGACGTCAGTCCTCTTCAGCATCTACAGTTATGGTCAGCTGTGATCTGATGTGAATTCCTGGGGGGGAAAAGAATTCTTTATCAATGACATAGAATGATAAAGATTTAGATTTTGCTATTTGTATTATAAAAATATGTATGGCTGTCCCTGATAAAACAGGTTTGCAGCCCTCTGACTCACAAAGCAGGTAAGGAACTTGATCTCATTCTCACCCAAGCTATGCCACAGAATGCCTACTGGTCACACCTCTGCACATCTCTGACCACTGTTTCCTTCGGTTAAAGGTTGTATCAGCGATTTCAGGCCCAAACATAAATGATCACATTCATCTAATCTTTCCTAACCATCCGCTAGCTACCCGCCCCATAAGCATGCCGTCAAAAAAAATGCGTCTCTGTAGGCAGCCTAGGCTCTGAGATCTGCACACAAAAACAGCTGGTTTCACCACCACTCAAAACCAAAATAAATAGTGTTCCAACCAATCACCGACAGGGGCGGTTGTTGTGAGGTTTTACGCTCGTGCACGGCTGCCTATGACGGCTGCACACGAAAACCTCACAACACCCACCCCTGTCGGCATCACTTCCACCATTCGCTCACTGACTTGTGGCCATCCTACTGCATGTCTGCTTGACCCCATTATTACTAGTCTCAGCCTCAGACGTCACGCCCACGCAGTGTTAATTTCGTTGACGAATAATTTTCGTCATTATTTTCGTCAACGACATTTTTTTCAGTGACGAAAACGAGACGAAAACTAAATAAAAAACAGTTTTAAATGACGACAACTATGACGAAAATGTATTGACATTTTCGTCAACGAATAAAAACTAGACAAAAATGTTGGGGAGGGACGATTGAGGAAGAGATCCAGTCATAACTGATGCGTTTGTGGTAAAGCGCAGATTTGAATTGTGACGTGCTGATCTACCCGCGGACAGGAGTTGGCATGCGCTTGATTCATGTCTATAGATCGTTAAAAAATGTAAACGTCTGGGAGAACACACACACACACACACACACACACACACACCCGACCCGAAGCGTGCCTGCACAGCTATACAGCGCGCGAGGACTGAACTGAGCTCTCTTTCGCGTCTGAATGGATAAAATACACACAACATTGTCTAAATGTCAGTTTTGGAGAGTATTCACGTAAACACAGTCGGTTATGTCTTTAAAGAATGTACCGTTGTTGTGAGAATAAAGAATGTACCGTTGTGAGAATAGCGGATCATGTGCATCAGTGCCATTGGATCTGCACACTCGTTCTTAAAGTGACAGTGCGTAATACACATAATGCCGTCTGTGCACTTAATCAAACAACAAAATAAAAAGAGAAAAGCACTCACTGCTCTTTAAAAGCTGTAATAAGGATTAATTATATTTAATTTATATAAATATGTCTGCTTGAAAGAATAAAGAATGAATACTACATATATCATGCATTGAAAAAAAAGACTAGGCTATTTCTTTAGGAGAAGTGGTTTTATTTAATTTTAAGATGTTTTTTGTATTTCACAGCAGTTAAAAATGTGTCTGTATTGCATGTTCAAACTTTACAAATTATTCATATTAACAGGTTAATAGTGTTTTGGGAGTAGGCTATATAATGGGTTTGGAAATTTTAGAGAAATTCTAAATTAATGCATTACAATTTAAATTCGATTTTAGTCGACTAAATATACTGTAGATTTAGTCGACTAAAATGTTATTGTATTTTCGTCGACTAAAACTAGACTAAAACTAAAACAATTCAGATGACTAAAATATGACTAAAACTAAATGGCATTTTAGTCAAAAGACTATGACTAAAACTAAATCAAAATTTGCTGTCAAAATTAACACTGCGCCCACGGAACGTTGGCTAAACGTCTGATGCATATGGTACACTTAACTGGAAACACTTCAGGAATGTCGAAGTCGTCATCTGATTGGTTGAATTTTATCGGATTTCCGGGGGGCGCGAGTGTCGCGTTTATTTTCGGTCAGCCGAGAAACAAAGCGTAGACGTGTGATTGCGGAAGAAAAACTGTTGTGTTTACTTGAGTGACAATGAGCATTTATCAAGATCAGCTAAACATAGGATTCTCAAAAGTATACGTGCACGAACAGATTAATGACTTACTGCTTGTTTTCTTCTCCTTCTTTGATTTTCGATGCTGACTGACTTGTTGCACGCCGGTCTGTTGTTGTGGGGACATTTCCACGCCCCGAAACGTGACGCTGAACGAAACGAACTGTAATTGGTTGTTTGACGTCGGTCAAACGGCCTTATGGGCGGGCCTTGGCCAAAGAAAGCTGCTATGAATTCCAGACCTTCAGCCGTCAGTCTGAAGGTCTGGCTACGCGAGACTACATTATTACTAACCCTCATCCAAGCCATAACTTTTACCATTGTGTCAGCAATCACACATGTTTCACTGGCTTCAACAGGCTTGGGTAACTCCCCTGCTCAAACCTCTCTCAGTCCTGCTGAAGTTGAGAAATATTGGCCGATTTCACCTTTCCCATTTTTATCTATGAAAAGAGTCTATGAAAAGAGCAGTTTTCAAACAGGTCTCTGAATTCCACTCACAGAATGACAACCTGAATCCAAATCAGTTGCGAGAAACCTGGGTGTCATGACTGACAAATTGTCTTTCTCCGACCACGTCAATATGCCACCCAATTCAGGCCATGGCCATTGCTATCTCTGCCCTTGACTGTTTATATAAACGATATGTAGTGTGAATAGATTGGCCTGGCCTTTTCTTGCCTAGTACAACCTGTATTTCATTTGTATTTTTTAATTGCTTACTTTTGGTTATGGTGTAGGCCTACGGTTAAAGTCTTATTTTCTGTCCTTCAGAGGAATCTTTGGTTGGCAGCCAGTCTTGAAGCCTGCTCCCTGAATCGTGTAGTTCAATTTTCCACATTTATTGTATGTCATTATGTCAGTATCAGTATTTGCTTTCTACCATGCAAAAATAAAAATGTCACTGAACTTTTGCTGTGAAATTGTAACAGTGAGCTCTCAAATACACCGAACCAACAATTACTAAAAACACACACAAAAACTCGTTTTGCACTGCTTCCTGAATCGACGCGCTTATTCATTTGTGGATGTAAACTGAATCTGTAAGTCACCTTCGCTGTTTACTTCTGAATATTATATTTCATTCTGGTGCGCTTAACGTTATCGCTACTGTGTAATAGTAGCTTATGCTATTCACCACCTAAACATATCCTATTCAATGCGTTCACAGTCTCTTTCACGGCATCATTTGTAGTAGCCTATTCACAAACTGTTTGCTCAAGCGTAGCGTTTTCTCTGAGTTCACTGTGTGCTTTCTACCATGCACAGATAGAAGATGTCACTGAACTTTTGCTGTGTAATTGTAACAATGAGCACTCAAACACACCAAACCAACAATTACTGAAAACACACACAAAAACTGATTTTGCACGGGCATTTTGCACTAGTAGAGAAACAAAACACCGACATTTGCTTGACCAGCAGCAACAGCAGCACATTGCAAAATAATTTATTTACCCCCAACTCTCTCTGCAGAACACACGATCCTTGCTCCTCGATTCTCCCCAACCATTTCCTGCATAATCTGTTTTTCTTTTTCTCCTTTTCGCTGCAAATCAGTGCACAGACAATTTGGATCGCAAGCTTCTTACTAAGCTTTTTATTTTGGTTGTGAAATGTAGTTTGCGGAACAGACAGAAGTTGTCGGCGATTCTTTCTTTGGTAAAATCATGCAATGTGAAACCCCCTGTCGCCGATGCATCGTGCAGTGTGCACACAGCACCAACTGAAAAAAAATATGTTTTCTCCAGAATGAAGGCATTGTTCAGTCTTGTGGTGTGAACTTTGTGGCCATCACACAAAAGCGTAGCATCAGTTCTGGCTGGTCACATTAGTCAAGCTCGCATCAGTTGACTCTCCGCTGATACACGTCTACCTATAGGAAGACGCCTATCACTGTATACATATATAAACTCCTTCAGTATTATCAGCAGCTATCGCGTTTCTCAGGAGGTAATTACCCTCCTCCATCCCCACCTCATCCTCTCGTCCAGTCAGTATGGCATTCTGATTCCCCTTAAATCAGAATAAATTCTCGAATTATGTTTTTAATTCAGCTAATTAGAGTTGCCCCCGACTAAAGATTTTTTTTAGTTGACTATAGTTATTTATTTAAGCAATTAATTAGCTGAATAATCGCACGTATTAATTTAATTAGGCTGCTTAAATACTGGGTGCATGCAAGGAGGAATAGGCCTATTCTGCGCTCAAGCTCACGCATAAAGCTTGCCGCAAAGCACCAGCAAAAGTTGGCTAATGATAATAAATGTGTCGGAAAAAAATAACAAGAAGGCATTTTAATTGTTTATTAACAAACATCAATGTTTGGAAACATCAATGGGATATCATTATCAACCAATCTTTTACACTGTGTTACTCAGCTCAAGAAACCTTCTGTTCAGTTTCCATAGACTAACGTTAATGCAGACGAGGTAATATCCTTTATACAGCCATGTAGCCATGACTGTCAGATAGCCTATTTTACAGACATGGTTACTAAACTGCAGTCTCTACCCTGGCTAAAAAGATAATAGTTGAGCCGTGAAAATGTAGGCCTGCAACATTTTTAATTGTAACAGCTATGATAAATATGTTTTAGTCGTGACACATGAGAGTGCGTGTTTTTCAGCTTAAACATTTTTTTGCCTTCTCAGTCACGCTAACATTAGCAGTTAACTTAAATTACATTTTCTCTTTAATGTCAGGTCACGATGTTGATAAAAGTGCAAGGTGGAGGGAAGAAGTATGTAAAACTGGAAGAAGTTTGTTTCTCAGATTTTCTCAGTTCAGGTGTGTTATATGTTTAGTTTTCAGTTAATAAAGAGTAAGTAACAGTAATTTATTTTGTGAATAACATGTTGTTGATGTTATGGTGCAGTCCAGCAAAAGTTTCTGATACCAGAGAACACAACATTGGGAGTCACAGATGACCAGGGCATAGAGGTGGATGAGGATGTCTTTCCAGAACTTGCAACAACCAAAGAAATGTTTTTTTTTTTAAAAAAGGATATGTAAGTTTGCCTACCGGACCATAAACATCTTATATACACTTGAGCCACATATATGATTTTGAATTGTTTATGCCCTACGTCATTAACAATTAGGGGCCGGTGTGTTGGTATGAAGGTAAATCAGTAGCAAAACTCGAGAGCACGTAAATGTAAATTTGAGAACTTGTACAATAAATATTCGTACTTGTACATGAACATTTACACTTACAGCTCCCATGTGAAAACCTGTAAAATAAAAATCTGAAGTTGAATGTTGAAATTTGCACTCGCCTACAATAGTCACAAACCTGTATTCTGAATCTGAAGCTGCAGACAAGTAGACACAAATGTGTAAAATGCCATTCACAGAAATACAACGACAGACACAAACTTGTAATATATATTTTGCGTTTAATCTTACGTTCACATTCGCAGTACTACCTCAAATAGGCACTTGTAACTTCTCAAATCTGTCACTGCAATTTCAAATTTCGCGCCTTGACTTTTGCTACTCTTTTCGCGATATATCAGGTGCAAAACTAACTTGTGCACTTGAAACTGAGAGGCGGCGAGAGAGAAAGGGGGGCGGGAGCGGGGGGGGGGTTTAAAGGAGACGTTTTATTAGTTGGCAGCTAGCCAATGAAATGGGACTTCGATGATGTCACGAAACCCGTGTGCACTGAAACGTTAACATGGCTTAATGCATTAGACTGATATTAAAAGAAATAAATGATTTTATCAAACTCAGTAAACACAATGCTTATATTGCATACTACAGAAAAGCAGATGAGCACAGAATATGAACACAACGCGTTTAATTGAGACAGTGGTATTAAAAGACCAAACTCAGGAAACACCATACAAATAAAGCAAAGCAATTGAGCTCTGAATAT
Organism: Scardinius erythrophthalmus; assembly: GCF_964197995.2. Taxonomy (NCBI): domain Eukaryota; kingdom Metazoa; phylum Chordata; class Actinopteri; order Cypriniformes; family Leuciscidae; genus Scardinius; species Scardinius erythrophthalmus. The sequence continues at coordinate 25,397,644 of NC_138224.1, read as the reverse complement.
GGATGCAACGAGTTTAATTGTACGTTTTCCTCCCATAGAAAACCAAGAAAACGCTTAATAAGGCTTAATGGACCAACAGTTATAAAATAAATAAAAAAACATCATCGAAGTCCCATTTCATTGGCTAGCTGCCAACCAATAAAACGGCTCCTTTAAACCCCCCCGCTCCCGCCCCCCTTTCTCTCTCACCGCCTCTGAGTTTCAAGTGCACAAGTTAGTTTTGCACCTGATATATCGCGAAAAGAGTAGCAAAAGTCAAGGCGCGAAATTTGAAATTGCAGTGACAGATTTGAGAAGTTACAAGTGCCTATTTGAGGTAGTACTGCGAATGTGAATGTAAGATTAAACGCAATATATATATATAACAAGTTTGTGTCTGTCGTTGTATTTCTGTGAATGGCATTTTACACATTTGTGTCTACTTGTCTGCAGCTTCAGATTCAGAATACAGGTTTGTGACTATTGAAGGCGAGTGCAAATTTCAACATTCAACTTCAGATTTTTATTTTACAGGTTTTCACATGGGAGCTGTGAGTGTAAATGTTCATGTACAAGTACGAATATTTATTGTACAAGTTCTCAAATTCACATTTACCTGCTCTCGAGTTTTGCTACTGATTTACCTTCATATGTTGGAGCCATTATATTGAATTGTATTTTTTGTTTGTGACACTAGAGGGCATATGAGTATTTGAGTATATTTAAATAAGGTGATGATGAGTTACAGGTGCGCATATGGAAGGTCAAACAAACTTTTTGACCGTGCCGTGTTGAGCGTCATTTTTGTACAAGACTGTGCTCATGCCCAACAGTTTGTTTGATCAAATATTTTGTTTGTTAGTAATAAGTCAAAGTAAAGCGTTGAGTGTAATGTATTGTCAATATGACAATGTTTCTTTAAGTGGTGCTTCAGCCTCCGTATTTATTGTTATGACTCCTCCCTCTGATATGTGTTCCGGTGCTGAGGAATAAACAACAGTGAGCATGGCTCTGTACTGAAGTTCTGTGTCAGTCGTATTATTTTACATCGAGTATTTATTTTTGTTTGTTTTATTTGTTGTTTGCAATGCCACATGGACAATAAATGGATTTGGCATATCTGAATTTATTGAAAAGGTATGGACAATTAATACATTTTATTTTTCAAGGCAAAGCACGCGTCAGAAACAGACTAATAAAAACCATCTGCGTCCCTAAACTACTTTTTGAATATCTAATTAAACATTTCATCTCTAAGCTTGTTAAACAGGACGTATGCTTTTAATTATGGCTATTTGGAAACTAAAAACAAGCCAACAAATATTAACTTGACTGTGGAGGAATAGGCTTAAATGCATCGCAACAACACCGTGTTTAGTCACAAGCATACCTTTGATATTTGGTGACCTGGTACCAGAGGATGATTTGCACTGGTGCTTGTTACTCTTGTTGTTGAACATCAAAAACATTGTGTTCTCTTACTCAATCACTGAGGGGATGACAGTGTATTTAAAGCACCTTATTGCTGAACATCATACACTCTTCAAAGAACTGTACCCATTAAAAACTTGCTTCCAAAACATAATTTCATGGTCCACTACCCTAGGTGCATTAGAAAGATTGGACCACTCATTCAAATCTTGACCATGAGATTTGAAGAGAAGCACAAATTTTTAAAGATTCTGTGAAGAATTTCAAGAATTTGACTGTATCGCTTGCAAATAAACACCAGTTTGCAGTAGCTTATCATTGGGAATGCTTTCCCAGCAGTTGAGTCTGGTCCAGTCAAAATTTGTTCACTTGAGAAACTTGAATTTTCAAACGATTTAACTGCATATCTCCATGTTGATTCACAAGCCACTGTCAATCTCACAAAGTGGGTAAAATGTTATGGTGTTGAGTATCGTGTTGGACTCTTTGTTTGCACAGGTTCTGATGAAAACCTGCAACTTTTCAGCAAAATTATTATTATTGTATTATCTGATTTCTTATTTAAATTAGTTCACTGTGAAGTTGTTCCTTGTTACTTCATCTGATGTATAAGTCTCTACCTCAGGTTACACAATCCTACTGCACTAGATTTTATATAATGCAGTGATGTGTTCACAATGTTTTATACAATTTAAAAAAATTGAGTTGCCACTCTGTTAGCTGCATAAATGTAAATGTTTTGCTGTTAGATTTTACAGTATTTTATGCCAGCAATTATTTTAAAGTGTGTCCATACATGGAATTTCTAAACCTAATGTATGAATTTGCTCAAATAAAAGCAATGAGTTGAGACTATGGTGTTCAGTGTATCATATTCACATGAATAATTTTGTGTTAAATAAATGTTAACTCTAAGAAGTGTTAAATTCAATATATTTTTTAAGGAGTTCATATTATAAATAACTCAATTTTAGAGTTACAATTACTCGCCGTAGGATCAGTATTTTAACTGCAGAAAGAGTTCAATTTGAACTCTGAAAAGGTGTTAATTCAACTCCAAGAGTTATTTTAACTCTGTGCTGGAGTCTATTTGATGGTCACACATATACACTCAGATTGAGTTGATTTTAACTCTCAGGAAGTTTATTCCAAAGACCAGAATTTGCCGTTTATGACCCCTTTAAAATATGGCAATCCTGCCAAAACTTTTCAGGAAAATAAATTGCTCACTAATTATGTCAGACACTTTTTGAGCCTCCAGTTGTGGCTTTCTTTGAAGGCATTGGACCTTTTGTCTGTGTAGCAGTGTGTTGCCAATGTTGCTCTTCCAAAGACAGCCACCAGGAGGTCTTTTGTTGCTTTTTTGGATCTGTCCATTTCATGTGGCCAAACTGTTTGGCACCGATAGCCGTGTTTGGGGCAATTCTAATGCTGATCAGATGCAGGCGCCACCTGCATCTTATCAGCGGTGCCAGCTGCATCTGATCAGCGGCTCCTATTTATGCTCACAGTTTTCGTCTTGTGTTGTCAGATCGTTGTGGATGTTTCCCGGTGTGTTCTTGTCTCCTGCCTGTCATCGAGTTTCCCGTGTTTGCACCTGTTTCCGGTAATCCAGTTCTCTTCACTCTGCCTTCTTCCACGGAGGATCTCATCTTCTGGTCCCCGAGCCTTTGCGCCGATCGCATTGGACATCCTTCATCCTTTCACCATCTCGAGAGGCCAGGTTGTTCATCAGCGTCCCTGCGCTACTCACTACTTTTCTGCTGACTTCATCTTCAATAAACTGCTTTTACTTGCTATTGAATCCACTGTTTTACTGACCATTACAGAACGATCTGACCATTCATGGATTCAGCAAGTACACCTGAGCTAGGTGAGTTCCTGTCCCGAAGCATTGCTCGAATGGATCAGCAGGAGGAGACTCCATGAATGGTCAGATCGTTCTGTAATGGTCAGTAAAACATTGGATTCAATAGCAAGTAAAAGCAGTTTATTGAATCCACTGTTTTACTTACCATTACAGAACGATCTGACCATTCATGGATTCAGCAAGTACACCTGAGCTAGGTGAGTTCCTGTCCCGAAGCATTGCTCGAATGGATCAGCAGGAGGAGAATCTGGCCATCACGGGACGAGCAGTGCAAGTCTTGATAGTGCAGGTGTCTGAGCTCACCCAACCGCTTCAACAACTAGCAAGTCCTACTGTGCCCACCCCACCGCCTGTTTCCCCCACTCTTCCAGCATCCAGCCATCAACCGGAGCCACGCTCACACTCCTGAGCCTTATTCTGGTGAGCTGAACTTTTGCAGAGCGTTTTTAACCAAATGCTCAATGTTTTTTTCTCTCCAGCCACAAACCTTCAGTACTGAGCAGTCGAAGGTGGCCTTCGTGCTTACATTGTTGTCGGGGTGTGCGGCTCTGTGGGGAACGGTGGTGTGGGAGAATCAGCATTTGTGCTGTTCCTCGTTCCAGGCACTATTGGAGGAAATGAAGAGAGCATTCGATCGGGCGGTCACAGGACGAGAGGCAGCTCGGCAACTCACGGATCTCCGCCTAATTAACCTATCCGTCTCTGATTACTCTATCGAGTTTCGCACCCTTGTGGCCGAGTGCCACTGGAACGAGGAAGCACAGTGGGACATGTTCCTGCATGGGTTGGCTGACAGTATCCAGAGGGAGATATTCACCTTGGATCTTTCAAAAATCCTAGTTGGACTGATTGAGCTGGCGCTACGGGTAGATTCTCGTCTACATCGCCTGGAGCAATGGACAAGCACGACCTTGGTCCCCAGGAGTTTCGAAAGCCCTCAAGCCAGTGGCAGTGATATGGTCAGCCCCGTCTTAGATCACAAACCCATGCAGGTGGGTAGAGCTTGGCTTTTCCAGGAAGATAGAGAGAGACGGAGATCAAAAGGACTATGCCTCTACTGCAGCAGAGCTGGACATTACCTGAACACCTGTCCCGTAAAAGACCGGGCCTGGCAGTAAGTATGAGGCTACTGTTGGGCGGGATCTCCATGGATAAGACCTCATCTTCAACTCTCCTCCTGGCAAGATTGCTATGGGCAACCCAGTCCTACCATTGCCAAGCACTACTGGACTCGGGGGCTGAAGGTAATTTTACGGACTTAGCCTTGGCTCGTAAACTCCAGATACCCATCACATCACTCAAGAACTAGATTTCTGTAAATGCACTTGACGGTCAAGATCTCCTGATATAACTCTCACCACCGACCTCCTGACACTTATCACATCAGGCAATCACACTGAGCAGCTCTCATTCCTTCTTCTGGACTTTCCTCTGATTCCCATAGTCCTCGGTCATCCCTGGCTGGTACAGCACAGTCCGATTGTTGACTGGGGCCACAATTCCATGTCATCTTGGAGCACTCAATGTTATGCGTCTTGTCAAGTGTCTGCTTGTTCGTCTGTGTCTAGTTCTGTTTTGCAGAAGGAGTCGCTGAATTTGTCAAACGTGCCCGCCGAGTACTTCGACCGGAAGGAAGTGTTCAGTAAGTCGCGTGCTGCTTCTCTTCCTCCGCATCATCCCTGTGACTGTGCTATAGATTTACTCCCAGGTAAGTCTCTGCCTAAGGGCAAGCTTTACTCGCTTTCTGTTCCAGAAAGGGAGGCCATGGAGAAATATTGATATATTGAATATCTGATTCTCTAGCCTCCGGGTTCATCCATCCTTCTTCTTCTCCAGCGGGGGCGGTGTTCTTTTTTGTGGGGAAGAAGGATGGCTCTCTGCGACCGCATATTGATTACCGAGGGTTGAACAACATCACGGTAAAGAATACTTATCCTTTGCCGTTGATGTCGTCAGCCTTCGAGCGGTTGCAGTGAGCCTCTGTCTTCACAAAACTGGACTTACATAATGCCTATCATTTGGTTCGCATCAGAAAGGAGGATGAATGGAAAACCGCGTTTAACAACCCCAGGGGCCATTTTGAATATTTGGTTATGCCATTCGGGCTGTCCAACTCCCCAGCGGTTTTCCAGGCACTCGTCAATGACGTGCTGAGAGATATGGTAGACCAGTTCATATATGTCTACCTGGGTGACATATGGATTTTTTTCTTCTTCTCTCCGGGAACATGTTCAGCACGTCAGACGAATGCTTCAGAGGTTGCTAGAGAATGGACTTTTTGTCAAGGTGGAGAAATGCACTTTTCATGCACAGTCTGTTCCTTTCCTAGGTTACATCATCTCCTCTGAGGGAGTGTGTATGGATCCTGACAAGGTTAAGGTTGTGATAGATTGGCCAAGTCCAGATTCCCGTAAGGCCCTACAGAGGTTTCTGGGGTTCGTCAATTTCTATCGGCGATTCATTCGCAACTTCAGCCAACTAGCTGCTCCTCTGACTGCCTTGAGCCAAGTTAGTGTTGGAAGAGTGGCATCATTGGTTAGAAGGGTCGGGGGTACCTTTTATCGTTTGGACCGATCACAAGAACCTGGAATATATTAGATCTGCCAAAAGACTCAACTCCAGGCAAGCTCGGTGGGCACTTCTTTTCGGCCGTTTTGATTTTTCCCTCTCGTACCGCCCGGGTTCCAAAAACCTCAAACCCGATTCACTATCTCGTATTTTTGATCGATCCAAATACCTGTCTACTCCCGAGTGCATTTTACCCGAGACATTAGTTATCTCCACACTCACATGGGAGGTCGAATCGAAGGTCAAGACGGCCTTAGAAGGGGTAACACCTCCGCCCGGTTGTCCACCGAGTCGATTGTTTGTGCCAGAGGAGTTACGGTCCGACGTTATTTGATGGGGTCATTGTTCCAACGTGGCTTGTCATCCAGGAGTAAACCACACCATTAATGGCTCGTGACATGCGCAGTTTTATCTTGGCTTGTTCGGTTTGTGCCACTGGTAAGACGTCTAATCGACCCCCAGATGGGTTACTCCAACCGGTGTCTGTCCCTTCGAGACCCTGGTACCACATAATGCTAGATTTTATCACCACCCTCCCGCCCTCTCAAGGCAAGATGATCGTTTTGACCGTACTGGACCGGTTCTCAAAGGCGGCTCATTTTATTCCCTTGCCCAAATTACCCTCTGCCAAGGAGACAGCGGTGTCTGTCGTAGATCACGTCTTTTGCTTACATGGCCTCCCGATGGACGTGGTTTCCAACAGGGGGCCCCAATTTGTGTCCAGATTCTGGCAGGAGTTTTGTAGATTACTGGGAGCGACGGTCAGTCTGTCTTTGGGTTATCATCCCCAAAGCAATGGCCAAACCGAGAGAACCAACCAAGATTTGGAGAGAGTGTTATGATGTTTGGTGTCTAAGAATCCTTCCTCCTGGAGCCAGCAACTTTCAATGGTTGAGTACGCACATAACTCGTTACCAGTGTCACCAGTGTACCAGTGTCACCCACGGGCCTCTCTCCGATTGAGTGTAGCTTAGGTTACCAGTCACCAATTTTTCCTTGTCTGGAATCCAAAGTCGCGGTCCCCTCCGCTCACGCTTTTGTCCAGAGGTGTCACCGCACATGGAATAGAGCCTGTGAGACTCTGTTCCAGGTGGGGGTGCACACTAAGGCTAAGGTCAAGGCCTCCCATAAACGTCATTGGTCAAAAAGTGTGGCTTTCAACCAAGAAAATTCCGCTTCGCTCAGTTTCGAACAAGTTAGTTCCCAAATTCATCCGCCCGTTCCTCCGGCGTACAGGAGAATTCATCCCGTCTTTCATTTCTCTAAATTAAAACCTGTGTTTCATTCTCACCTTAATCCGCCGGCCCCGGTTCCCGCGACTCGTAGATGGGGAACCAACGTATTTGGTCAAACGTATTCTGGACTCGAGACGGAGGGGACGCAGGGGATTTCAGTACTTGGTGGAATGGGAAGGTTACGGTCCGGAGGAGAGAAGTTGGGTTCCTGCTAGGGACATTCTGGATCACTCCCTTATTGATGATTACAATCAACAGGTAAGTTCCTCTGGGAATGCTAGGAGGCGCTCCAAGGGGGAGGGGTACTGTCACGGTTCATGAATTCACTGACTCTTTCTCGCCTTGTGTTGTTGTGTGTGCATGTGGGCGTGGTCTCTGATCACTACCGCTGATTTATGGTGCCACCTGCATCTGATCAGCGGTGCCAGCTGCATCTGATCAGTGGCTTCTATTTATGCTCACAGTTTTCGTGTTGTGTTGTCAGATCATTGTGGATGTTTCCCGGTGTGTTCTTGTCTCCTGCCTGTCATCGAGTTTCCCGTATTTGCACCTGTTTCCGGTATTCCAGTTCTCTTCACTCTGCTTTCTTCCACGGATCTGATCTTCTGGTCCCCGAGTCTTTGCAGCGATCGCATTGGAGTTCCTTCATCCCTTCACCATCTCGAGAGGCTGGGTTGTTTATCAGTGTCCCTGTGCTACCAAGAGCGATTGTTCCTGGACACTTGCACTATCTGACTACTCAATTTTCCTCCATGTTTTATTTTCTGACTTCATGAGGATAACTTAACACTTTGTATATTAACGTGACATGTTATATCAATAATATCTATGGCAGGCAAAAGATATTTTCAGGCAAGATATAATACATATGGCAATCTCATTTTTCTCCTCAAATTTTCACGACTCTTACCAGATATTGTTTTCACAGTTACATACAATTTATTATCTGTCAAAATGACGGAAATCACTTTGAACTAGTATCACGCAATGCTAAAGTTAATGAACATTTTTGATTAAGGCACTGTATGTTATGTTATATAATACATATATATATATTACTACAGTGAAGTGAAAATTAACCCGTCCGTTATTGCTGTGGAAAGAAACACACTTTTTGGGTTATTCATGGTCTGTTGAAAGTATCTTGTTGATGGTTTTACACTTTTAAATGTCATTTTAATGGTTGATGGTTGAAGGGTGAGTAGAATGTCATCTCATTGTACCCAGTTTAAAAAAAAAAACTCATTGCGTTCATAGAGCGAGCCTTAACTGATTGTTACAGCTTAACGGAAGTTACACCCATAATGTGCATAATTTAGCCAATCATAGCAGTGGGCATTTACATTGAAGTCTCACAAGCAGACACGCCCCATCGTCTTGATTAGAATCAAACAACAACACAAGTCAAATATTTTTGTACAAAAAAGCTCTTTTTATTTACATGAAAATTCCTCACATCAAGTTGCGGAGGGCCACAGCCAAACTCTGCAGGGCAGTATTTGTACAAAAAAAGCTTTAAACGACTGTAAATATTTATCCTAAACATTCATGATGCTGCACCGTGTACATAGATGGTAAATTACAAAAATTACAACAACAAAAAAGGTACAAAAGCACTTTTTACGGTTATATATTTAAAACATTTTCTGGTATGTTTTTTCATGTGAGCTTTGGTGTGCATAGTAGTTCTGAATTATATCTTTAGACTTTTTTTCAAAGGACACCAAAACGTATGTCGAAAAAGTGTATTGTGTAAATACACTGACTTGACAAACTGAATAAACTAGAAATACCTAGAATCATTAGTGTTACAGTATCAGTAGTAATACACCCGGGCTGGAATAAGCTCTCAGATTTAATCAGATGTACCCCAAACAGCAGCCAAATTTGGTATTCAAGACCAAATTGACAACATACCTTTACCTGTGCATTCTTTAAAAAAATAATTAATACATACAGTAATAAATCCAGAATTATATTCATAATTCCACCAAGTTTATCCTTTTGTTTTTCATTTTACATTGTGGCATTTCCCAGAATAAGGGAAATGACCCAGAACCAGATATGATAAATGAAGACCCGGAGTCAGAATTATAATAAATAAAAGAATTTTTTTACTTAAGATAGTTTGCAGTTTCATCAGCAGAAGTCAGCTTTAAGACTCGCACAGGAGTTCGTAGAACGCCCCGCTTACAGTTACAAAGATCACAGCAATTATACCCTTCATCAAGGTCTATAGGTGGCTGCATATATGGAAAAAAAACCTAACCCTAAAAAAAATCTAACAAAAGGTTTCTCAGCTGTTTTTTGTAGTATTAGGTGTCCTTAATAACATACTAAAAGTTTACCAAAGTTTGACCACTAGAAAGGTGTAATTTTCAAGATGGCATCCAAGATGGACAAGAAGCCCTTAAAATATCCTAAATCCTTCATTATTTGACCTAGCCAAGTAATCTTGGTGTCTAACCCCATGTTTTCTGGGTCTATGAATCCATTGGACTTGTCTAAATTGCACTGACATGATTACATACTTATGGAATACATGAATCTGTGAGATAACTGTAAGGTTTTATCTTTGTTTGGGGTGAACCAGAGATGTAAATGATTTATCCTGTGTCATGTAACTCCTACTCAGTACATGTTTTTGGACACATACCCTGTTTTTTTTTGCTAAAACAGACTTGACATTCAATGTAAAAGTTATTGCATCCAAAAGTAACTTAAATTGGAGTTGTATAACTTTGATCATAAACAACTCTGAATTAGCCTGAACAGAGGCCTGTGTGTGAACCCTCTAAAATGGTCACTCATTTCAATTTGAATAAGGTAATACATATGTAATGCATCCTTCTATAGATGTTTTTGAGTATAAAGGTGGCATTATACTAAACCTCAGGTTAGATACGCCTTTGGGGGAAAGGCGTATCAGTATCGGGTCCTTCCATTTGGTCTAGCTCTGGCTCCGCGGACGTTCTTCAAGTGCATGGATGCAGCTCTGGCCCCCTTGAGGCTCCAGGGCATCCGTGTGCTAAATTATCTAGACGACAGGCTCATTCTGGCTCATTCCAGAGAGTTGGTGTGTCGTCACAGGGACGTCCTTCTCCACCACCTCCGGGTCTCTTATTCTCAGGTTGAATGCTCAGAAGAATGTCTTAACTCCTTCTCAGCAGACCACTTTCCTGGGTGTCCGAAACTCGATTCTCTCTCGATGCAGGCCCGTCTGGCCCCTGCTCGAGCTTCCAATCTCTGTGCGTGCTTGGCCCATTTCAGGCCATGCCATCATGTAGCGGTGGGCATATGTCGCAGGCTTCTGGGGCTCATGGCAGCAGCCTCTCTTGTGCTGATCTTGGGTCTCCTCCATATGAGACTATTCCTGTGCTGGATGAAACTCAGGGGCATCTGCCCTTCTTGGTCTGCCTTCCACCTGCTGAGAGTGTTGCGCAGTTGCCTTCACGCTCTTTGGAGGTGGAAAGACTGGAAGAATGGATGTTGCAGTGCTAAACAGTGGCTCAAATTTGGAGCATGTTCGGCGAGGTGGACCTCTTTGCGTCGCAGAGCTCGACACAGTGCCCCCTATGGTTTTCCCTGTCTCAGCTCATCCGACACCTCTGTGGATAGATGCCCTCGCTCATCCGTGGCTGGAGTTGAGACTGTATGTATTCCCTCCAGTCAAGCGAATCCCTGCAGTCCTTTGCAGAGGGAGGGAGTGTGGAATCTGCCTCCTTCTGGTAGCCCCATTCTGGCCATCCCAGACGTGGTTCTCGGAACTGAGCTCCCTGGTCAGGGAGGAATTGGCATCCTCGACCCGAGATATGGAGGCTGTGGGTGTGGCCAATAAGAAGCAATCGCTAGCGACAGTGGCGTCTGGTCTTCCCGCTGATGTTTGGGAGACCATTGATATTGGCATCCAATATCTTGTGCACCTACTACTAGACTGCTGTATTTCTCTAAGTGCAAGGTTTTTGAGTCTTGGTGTTCGGCTCATGCAGGTTCAGTGCTGGAATTCCTGTAGGATAAATTTGTGGTTGGAGTGGCTGCAACTACCTTGAGAGTTTATGTCAGCTATCGCTGCCTATCGGGAGTCAGACGAGGTCCCCTTAGGTAAACACTGTCTGGTCTCCTTGTTTAAGCGCGGTGTTAGACGCTTGAGGCCTGCACGTCCTATTAGTGTCCCCACCTGGGATTTATCAGTTGTTCTGGAGGGGCTATAGCACTATAGACAGAAGCGATGGTAATTGCCTTTGGAGCAGAAATATTCAAAACAAGGCATTCAAATGATGAGAACTGTGGTACACACACAGCACTGATGTTTGATTGCAGATTATGAACCACAATAATTCCCCCACCTCGACCAATAAGTCGCGGTATCAGACACCAGTATTCCTGGTCTAGGAGGAATACAAAGGAGTAATGGTCATTTTAAGGACCTGACGGCCGCCATTTTGAAAATGGGACCTTTCTTGGAGTCAAACTTTCGTAAACTTTTAGTATGTTTTTAAGTACATCTGATTCTACTGTAAACCACTGAGAAACCTTTTGTTAGAATTTTTTTGGGGTCAAGCCATATTTGCACCTGACTACTAAGCTACGTCCTTGCTTCAAGTTGCAGTTTCTGATCGGCTAAGAAATTGGTAAACATAGTAATTTTCCACACATATACAGATAGACTGAAGCATATCTCCATCGATTATGCAGCTGACACTCGGACCCTGAAGTTAGGCATGTCGTGACCTTCCTGGTCGCAGATTTGGGTTTGCAGGGCACCAACATGTCCCGAACAACAACTCGGTCAATCTCCAATAATGCCAGTGGTTCCTTAAACTGCAACCAAAAAGACTAACACACACACTGACACACAGCTTTTCCAAGTTTAGATTTGGCCAGGCTCTAACTATAAACAGGAGAGTCCTCTCAAAATATCAAAATAATGCGTTCTTTCTATCAAGGAGAGGACACTTTAATATAACGCAGTATAGTAAAGCTTTAACAAAGAAATAGTCCCTTAAACTATAGACTTCAATAACCCCTGTGACTATTGCTGTCAGAGTACCCTAGAAAAACAGATGAATGTATTGACACATGTTGAAGACATTTCTCGAACACAAAACAAGTCTATATTTTATTTCTGGAAACTGGGCTAAATGAGCAAGCATTTAGGTATAAAATACAGACATTAGAGAATACATGAAAAGAACATTTCAGTAATCAAACTGCTAACTTCTATAACTAAGTAAAATCTCACAAGCCTAGAGAAGTCATTCAACTCATGATATTTAGAAGGAAAAATATTGATTAATACCTTAATTATAATCACTTATAACACATATACATTGAAGCAGCAGTTTATTCCAAAATCCACACCCTTCATCAGCAAGACAGATTGTATCTAATATTTTGATACCAAGGTATTAAGCTGAATCAAATACATGAGAGATGCATCCAAACAATTGAATTTAGAGTCAGTCTTCCACAATCACTCAATAGTGGAAGCTATAGCATAGGAGATGGTCAGGCATTCATATGTAAACTATTTTTTTTTTAAAAGCCTCAGAAAATCATATTTGCCGCACATTTATCTGTGGCGTGACCGTAGCTTTGATCTCACACAGATACGCATTTTCTGGTGACATTTTAAATTGCTGAGCCATTTAAAACTCTTTCCACACAAGGAACACAAATAGGGTCTCACATCTGCATGACTTTTGAGGTGTATCTGTAAGTGTGATGGCAAAAGAAACCTTTTATTACACTGTTCACAATTAAATGACCTTCCTTCAGAGTGAATACACAGGTGATTTTTGAAATTGCTTCTTTTTCTAAACCACTTGCCACACTCAGAACACATCAGTTTCTTTCCAGAATGAATTAGTGAATGACGTTTCAGGTCTTTTTGATATGTGAAACTCTTCTTGCACTGAAGACATCTAAAAGGCTTCTCTCCAGTGTGAACTCTCATGTGAACTTCAAGGTTTCCTTTAAATGTGAAACTCTTTCCACACTGAGGGCAGATGAAAGGCTTCTCTCCAGTGTGAATTCTCATGTGACTCTTAAGGTTGCCTTTAAATCTGCAACTCTTTCCACAATGCTGGCAAGTGAAAGGCTGTTCTCCTGTGTGAATTATTGCATGCCTCTTAAGGTTTTTTCTGTCTGGGAAACTCTTTCCACACTGATGACATTTAAAACAGTTCTCTTTTGAATGAATCTTTAGGTGGTAATCAAGGGATTCTTTGCGTGTGAAAGATTTTTCACACTGAACGCATTTGAATGGTTTCTCTCCAGTGTGAACTCTCATGTGAGTCTTAAGATTTCCTTTTAGTGAGAAGCTCTTCCCACACAGTTTGCAGGTGTATGGGTTCTCTCCAGTGTGACTTCTCATATGGGCTTTAAATGTTGCTTTATATTTGAAACTCTTTTCGCACTGAGAGCATGTGTAAGGCTTCTCTCCAGTGTGAATTCTCATGTGAGTCTTAAAACTTTCTTTAAATCTGAAAGTCTTTTCACAGTATTGACATGTGTAAGGCGTCTCTCCAGTGTGAATTCTCATATGAACCTTAAGGCCTACTTTTAATCTAAATCTCTTTTCACAATGTTGGCATTCGAAAGTCTTCTCTTCAGAGTGAATTATTACATGCTTGTTAAGATGTGTTATGTCTGAGAAACTCCTTCCACACTCGTGACATATAAAACAGTCCTCTCTTGAGTGAACTCTCATGTGGGAACTAAGGTTTTTCTTGCGTCTGAAACTTTTTCCACACTGATCACATGTGAACGGCTTTACTCCAGTGTGACTGTTTATATGATAGGTAAGGCTTACACTCCACTTAAAGCTCTTTCCACACAGTTTGCAGATGTAAGGCTTTTCTTCAGTATGAATTCTCATGTGCCTGGTAAGGGTTGATTTTTGTGCAAAACTTTTTCCACACTGTTGGCAGGTAAAAGGCTTCTCTCCAGTATGAACTCTCATGTGGCTTTTAAGGGGTGCGTTTTTAGGGAAATCTTTTCCACAATATTTGCAGGTATAAGGCTTCTCTCCTTTGTGAATTCTTATGTGGACTTTAAGGTCTTCCTGTTGATTGAAACTCTTTTCACACCTAAAGCATGTGAAACAACTGTTAGGGTCAGTCTTTGGCTCCCTTTTTTGTGTAGAAGTATTTTCAGTCTGCTTGGAATTTCTGGCAGTCATGAAATCATGTTTCTCATACTGATCTTTCTCTTTCATTTCATTCAGTACTTCACTCTCCTCTTTCAGTGGAATCAGGCCTAAGGTGAAAAGAGACAAAAACCTCAGTTTAATGGCACAAAGCAACAGATATTAAAACACCTTTCAAATCTGCCATTTATGCCTAAAATATTAGAAGTATCCTCTCAATTTGTCAATCAAGAATTTCAGTCAGAATGTAAGCCTCATCACAGCACATACTATTTGCTTATTAAAGTTAAAAATGACCTGCTTTTGACAATTGTCACATCGACATCATTCTTCTCTTGCTATTAGACCTTTATACAACAGAACATGACTTGCACACAGGAATTTCTGTGGTGTTGAATTCTTGCTGTAAGTCCTTATAGTGTTACAGTGTTTAAATCCTTGTGTACATTTACTGTAACACCGACTTGTGTTTAACTATGGCCCAAGCAGTGTAATTTTCTAGTTTTGCACTTCCGAACTCCTGTTTAGTGTTAATTTTAGATACGGGAACCTGAAGTAATTGAATCAATGTGGTCAGCATTTGACAACCAAATCAGTTTGAAAAAATGGCGGTTCTCTCGTTTGAAAGTTGAGATTAAAAGCGAACGAAAAACATGGTAAGAGTCAGTTTTGGTTTTTGTTGATATTTTTTATTAATGACTGGTTTAACATCAACTTTGAGCCCATGTGTCTGTGAGCAATACAGAGTATACAAATTAACCCTTCCAGTATTAGTCACATTAAAAGCTGCAAGTTGTAATTTCCATTTAATTGCATGCTGTCCTTATAACACTTTGAGCCACAGAAGATAAATATGCTTATAAAATAACATAAGATTTATTATGAACTCAGAATAACAAGCCACAAACGAAACAGTGTGCTAGTGCACAGACAACAACCGACAATGAACTGAGGGACCAAAAGAACTTAAGTAGTGGTACAAAAAAGGTTGAAAGACACAGCTAAACTAAGGGGACTAACCATGACATATAATAAGTGGCGGAAACATGTGACTGAATGAAAACAAAACAAAATGAGCATGACTGTGACAATAGTTCCCCTTCCGGCAAGGCGCTACCTCACACCGCAACGGAATAACTGAGGGAGGGCTGGAGGGGGCTCTAGAGGTGGACGAGGTGATGGTGAAAGGAAGGTGAGAGGCAGAAGAGGAAGGATGATGGCAGGATGAGGCAAAGGGATGATGATGGGAGGATGAGGACAAGACCCCGGCCGCAATGATGAAATGTCCCAGGTGGCACAGACCCAGAGCTTGCCAGTGGCGTCAGCCTATGGTGGAGACAAAGGAGGGAGGAGTCATGATGGTATGGAGGCTGACGACAACCGGCGAAGACGAGCTGATGGAATCTAGCAATATTGCTGGCACTGGAGACCCAGGCGATGGCGCGGCAATGAACATCGAAGGCGGAGCCAGACTGCCCGAGGACTGAGGCGATGCCGGTGTGATGGAGGACTGAGGTGTACCCGAAGGGAAGGATGAGGCCGCTGCAGCCATAGGGGTGGAGGAATGGAGTGTTGCGGAAGATTCGCAAAGGTGGGACAAAGGTGGTGTGACGACTGACAAAGGGGGAGCTGGTGGGACGAGGGAACCCGGGAGAGTCGAAAGGCAGAGGATGTCTGGTGAAGCCGACAGGTCGACGGGCTGAGACGGAGCGAGGTGTTCAGAGGCTGGAGGCAGAGCAACAAGATCAACTCACTCAGGCGCTGATGGTGGTTCCATGACCTGCGGCTCGATTTCACAGCATGGCATTCCCGGAGATGGTAATGCATGGCATTCCCACACAAGGTTAATAAAGAGTACTAAGAGGACTAATCATATCAGTAACAATGACAACTAATAAGTGGTGGGAAACTAGACAAAGGAAACACATGTGACTGTATGAAAACAAAACAAACTGAACATGACTGTGACCATCTTATTTTTACATGTATATGCAAACTAAAAACAAAGCATTCTATTTTGAGTAATACCCTAAAAAATGTTCCAGCATCATATGTATGACCCTCGTGTGTGTCTTGTGTCATAATAACAGAACCACATTATTTCTTGTACATGAATCGTGATGAGCTGTTCTTTCTATCTTAACCCCCTGAGGTCGGCTGTCACGCCGGCGTGATAGGCTCGTTTTTTTCCTTATCAGTGCAACAGAGACGAAAAATACTCTATTGATTTTGATCTTACATACTTGTGTTTTACATTACATCACTCGATCCTGTTAAGTGTGTATTATTTTTGTGTATACTCACAATAAAAACAAAGTGTTGTGCTTTTTGCCAAATAAAGAAAAATAAACATGATGCGAGTTCTGCTTTCTCTCTGTCAGTGTAGTCCATTCTGAAACGCGTCCGAAAATGAACTGTAACTCAGCGAATTCTCAGTCAAACAGGCATACAGACACACAGGCATGAAGCTTGAATTCTCTTCTTTTAAATGAAGTCATTTTTATATAAAAAATATATTCTCAGTTTATGGAATATGTATGAAAAGAGAGAGATGTCAGTCGTTCTCATGTCAGCTCATTAAGTTTTAATGTGACTCCGCCCACGGAGAGCACCCGCTATTCAAACGCAAATAATCTGAGGTGATCCAGGCAAACCCGTGAACGCCCACATCAGCTGGATAACACACACAGCGAGTTTACTTTCAGACACATGTACTTTACGACGCTGTGAGGAATAATACTATCTTGATAATAATCCTGGAAAATTTACCTCAGAAGTGCTGGAAGTTTCATTTCGAGGAGCAAAGGGATCTGGCTGAGGAAGAGGTCAGTTCTATATCTGCTTTGTTCTAATCGCAAGTGTCTGTACACACTGCATGAATGAATGAATGAATGTACAGATGCTTTTTACGTAAGAGAGTATAGTGCCGTGTATGATTCCTGTCTCCACTGTAAAAGTTTCATAAATATTAAAGTTCAACTCATAATGTTTTGATCAATGCTTTTCTTCACATGCATAAAAGCCTGGAAATTAAAATTTTCAACATCTGTTTATTAGTTTGCGTCTAAGTAGAATATGTATGACTTGTGAAAAGTGAAAAGAACAATAAAAAAAAGTTATTAACTTTTTTATCATCATATTGATTTAGAATACTGCAAATACTGCAAAAAATTACAGTAAAACAGTAGGGCATCTAGGGAAACAGAAAATGCTTGCCTACACCTGTTCTCACAAGCAGTTCTTACCTGGCTCTCAATAAACTAAATCAGGTGAGTCTTCCGGGCCTCTGCTTCCCTCACTATGCTGACTAAATAACCAAAAATGTAAACTAATAAACAAATCCACTACCAGTTACTGATTAATGAAAAGAAAATGACAACAAAGAACACTAAATATATAAATATAAATATTTGGGGTGAACTTACTTTTTTTATTATTAAATAGTGGTTTACTGAACAAATTGTGTCTCTGTCTTTAAATGAATTCAGTTATCATTAAACGTTTCTTAAGGATAAAAAAACTTAGCTCTGCTAATGCTGTTCACTATATAGGGAGCCCTTACTTCTAAATTTAATTATATGTTTTTACTCTAATTCGTTGTTGAAATATAATCATTTACACACTGGCTGTCATGCCAGATATTACACACAATATCATGACAGATATTTTAAACATACATTAAATAATAAAGACATCCACTAACAGGTTAAGTCAAATATAATGAATACGGTGGGGGGAAAAATATTTGATCACCTGCTGATTTTGTAAGTTTGCCCACTTACAAAGAAATAAAAGGCCTGTCATTTTTATGGTAGGTTTATTTTAATGGATAGAGACAGACTATCAACCAAAAAATCCAGAAAAAAATCATTATATAAAGGTTATAAATTGATTTGCATTTCAGTGAGTGAAATAAGTATTTGATCCCCAAGCAAAACATGCCTTAGTACTTGGTGGAGAAACCCTTATTGGCAAGCACAGAGGTAAGACGTTTCTTGTAGTTGGTCACCAGGTTTGCACACATCTCAAGAGGGATTTTGATCCACTCCTCTTTACAGATACTCTCAAAATCCTTAAGATTTCCTTGTTGTCGCTTTGCAACTCAGAAGTTTCAGCTCCCTCCACAGATTTTCTATAGGATTAAGGTCAGGAGACTGGCTAGGCCAATTCAAGACCTTAATGTGCTTCTTCTTGAGCCACTCCTTTGTTGCCTTGGCGGTATGTTTTGGGTCATTGTCATGCTGGAAGACCCATCCATGACCCATCTTCACTGTTCTGGCTGAGGTTCTCATCCAAGATTTTACGGTACATGGCCCCGTCCATCATCCCCTCATTGCGGTGAAGTCGTCCTGTACCCTTACCAGAGATACAGCCCAAAAGCATGATGTTTACACCTCTGTGCTTGACCGCAGGGATCGTGTTCATGGGGTCATAGTCAGCATTTCTCTCCCTCTACACTCCCCTGACATTTGACAGCTCTTTGGTATTGCCCGTGGTGGTGGAGAGGTTGGAATGGAAGATATAGATTCTGTGGACAGGTGTCCACTGACATTAGGACATTAGGAGTACTTTCTTAAAGTGACAGGGCTAATCTGTGTTCCACATGGACACATAACCAATCTGTGGGAGGCAGAATTCTTGCTGGTTGGTAGGGGATCAAATACTTATTTTACTCAAATGCTAATCAATTACAACCTTTATATAATGTGTTTTTCTGGCTTTTTTGGTTGATATTCTGTCTATGCCCATTAAAATAAAACTACCATAAAAATTATAGACCCTTCATTTCTTTGTAAGTTGGCAAACTTATAAAATCAGCAGGGGATCAAATAATTATTTTCCCCACTGTATAGGGATAATATAGTGCATATATTTAACAACCTCAACAATGGGCTATGGCTGGGCATGTTCGGTACGCCATGAGACTATTGTGATACGAGCAGTTGGTGATGTATTTAGTTTTTTTCGGTTTGGTTTGAATACCGTTACACCCCTAAAAATATATAAAACATGTTTCCAAATCTCGGCCATTTCCACAATTACTTGTATAAAACATACTATTAAAAACTATTAACAAACTATTAATAAAATCTCACTGCACTTATTTTTTTCATTGGTTTAAAAGTTACAAAGTCATGTGATTTATCATAATTCACCTTTTTTAAGCACTTCAAAGCCCCTTGAAAATACTACTCAAATAAATGACTAAATACTTTTATTTGATGTGCAAAGGATTCTGTCATTATTAAGTTGTTTTTGTGTATCCCTTTAAATGCAAATAAGCAGTCCCCTTTCTTCAAGAGCTCTATGGCAACAAAACAGGACAATCACACACACCGAAAATGTCAGAAACTGTCAGCAGTGTTCAATTCGAACTGGAGTCAGACAATGATGCCTACAGAGCCAGAGAATATGTAAGGGTTAATGCCCGACGAGGTGTCCATTGTCACGTATTAATGGACGACGGCGAGGCGTGAACCGTCCGACGCGCAGCGGAGGTTGCCTCCGCCGAAGTCCATTAATACCTGACAATGGACACCTCGAAGGGCATTAACCCTTACATATTCTCTGGCTCTGTAGGCATCATAACCCGCTTATACCATGGTCACTTGCCAAATAACACGTTTTTAAAACATTAGTTTATATTTTAATTAGTTTTACAATCGAAATCTAAAGTTTTTTACAAACAATAACTTGGTTTCCCTGGTTACGCCTGATGGTTTATTTAGCAACCGGAGATATTTATAGTCCGCTCAGCTCATAGAACCCTTCAGTTTACTGCCTGTTGCTATGGTTACTCACAGCTGATGTAGCCAGCGCATTTATTTATTAATTTCGAATGGTAAACAGTCAGTTTCACCAGAACTCCTTTACTAGGTGTCCTCTATCACTTTTTAATGGACACCCTGCAGCCAATCAGAATCGAGTATTCACCCAGACCATGGTATAAATGCTGCATTTATGCTGGAGATAGAACAGGTATAGTTTAGTTAAATTACGGTTATAACTTCTTGTCATCTTGGTTTTATCCACTATTAGTACAAGCCTGTTGTAACGGACCCTGTCCAAATGGGGGGGGGGGTCAGGGGGTGCTTGGTAAACTGGTAAACTTTATGTCCGTAAAACAACTCCTATGAACTCCTATTGAGTAACAACTTCAACCACGGTGTCCTCAGTGGCTCAGATGCCGGGAGTCTATGGAGACTCTTATGTTTGTGGGTAGGGCTGAACGATACATCGAATTTTCATCGTCATCGCTATATGAACTCGCGCGATGAACACATCGCAACAGACAGCCTGACACGATGAATAACGGAAAGCAGTTTATTACATGCGCCAAGCGCATGTAATAAATGTTTGACCTATCACGTTTAGCCCTGACGAAATGGTTGGCGCGTCCATGTTATTTGGCCAATCAGGTGAAGTCTCAGGAAGTGTCAGCTACGCTCAGACTGATTTGTGAGGTGTCAATTTAGTTGTGACATTGTGTCGTTAGCAAATATGATGGCGGAGGAAGGAGAGAAGAGTGAGGAAAATGTGGTGGCTGACGAAGATCTTGTGTTGAAAAAGAACAGCACTTCAGCTATATGGAATTATTTTGGATTTAGGAGAGATGACGCATTACAAACACAGGTACTGTGTAAAACATGCCAAACTGTGGTGGCAACTTCAAAAGGAAACAATATAATTTCTTATAGTTATAATGCCTCATTTATGTGTTATTTGTTCAATAAAAGCACATCAAAAATTATCTATTTGATTTCTTTATTCAGTGGGAATAGGCTATTCAATGTTTAGGTTCGCAAAGAACCTATTAAAGCACTAAGACATGAGAACAGTATAGCTAATATTCACATTTGAATATTTATCGCAAGTCATATCGTCATCGCAATATTAAAGAATGTTATCGCACATCGCAGCTTTTCCTCATATCGTGCAGCCCTATTTGTGGGTACATCCAACAACAGAATGTATTGTTTTTTTGGCACAGACTTTGTAAATCTCCAGCTGCTACAGCAAATAAACACAAATGGCGACTGCTGAGGCTCACTCAGGGCGGGATCTATGCTAATAGGGCAGATCGTCACCAGTCATGGGCGGGGCTTACGTAAGAGTATGGGAAAATGTGAAACCACGTGTTTGGAGAGATTGTTAATTATTTATGGGGATTATAAAAAAGGTACTGGGTGGATTTTTATAATTACAGGCTGGTTGTTTACACACACTGTAGACACATCTGTTCAAACACCTTTTAAAAATATTTTTTGCATAATGGATTTTCCCTTTAATATTTGAAAATCATCTATTGTGTCTATTGTGTTGATATTGTGTTTAATGAGAAACTTAAAGGATTAATGTATAATTAGTATAATTATTCTTGTTTTCTGAATGACATGTCATAATAATTATGACCAACATGGAAGTTTGATTTTCTCAGGTGCACTTGAAGGCAGCATAAGTATTTGTCTGATCATCTCACGTCTTTCGACATAAGATGACTCGCTCCATGTCAAATACAACCACTTTAATTAGGACACTGATGACACTCTTCAAAAATATGATTCATTTCTGTAGAGTTTTGTGAATAAAACCAACCTGTTTGTTCCTCAGTATCCTCTTGTTTCACTGTGAATGTTTCTTCAATCTTGAAGTCTTCACTCTCCTCTTTAATAAATGCCATCTTTATAACAGTATGTTACGTGGATCTCAGTTGCTTCACCAGGAGTTTTCGGTGTTTGGACACTGTAACAAAAAAAGAACAAAAAGTAAAATAATTCCAAGTTAAATCTCATTCAGCTCCCTAGTTAGTGAGATGTTAGTTAGAGAGCAGATTAGCCAAGCCCTCCTTAAAAACTCTTCAATAGATCCTCTTTCATAAGAACACTTGCAATTGGTTTGTAAAAGTTGTCATTACATGTTTGTGTTCTTGTTGCATGTTCACAGTTTTGACCAATAGGTCATCATACGATTCAATTGAATCATTCTGCGAAGTGGTTGGTTCAACTGTTCCTAAAAGTTCAGTTTCTCCCATCACTAATTGCCAGTGACTGATGATTTACGATATAGGGGACGAACTGAGACATGATGAGACGCATACAGTTCATTAATTTTAGATAAAGCCTGAAAGTTTGATTTTCTGAAAAATATGTATTTTTTATTTGAATAGACAAATATTACCACCAAACGTAGCCTTTATTGTTAATCTTTGTTTGATTATGGAGAAATACTATTTACATAAACAAAAATGGGATAAAGGAAAACCCAACATTTTGTAGTTTCAGATAGATATGAAAAATTATATTGAGTTACTACTTGGGTTGAAAAATAGTAAAGCAAACCGCACTAGGTCTCTCTGTGAAGCTTTTATGCTATTTTAAATGATGATCTCATACCTGTTCTTTTTTTCCTGTTTAAATTATTTTCTTTAATTTTTCTTGTATTATTGTATATATTACACTGTATATTTACATTTCCTATTTGTTGTAGTATATATATATGTTCAATATTTATACTATACGTTGGATTTTTGTCATGTTTATTATTTGTAATGTGACTGACATTTAATAAGATAAAGGATGACCATAGGCATTAATCTAAAATGCAATTCATTCATAGTTACAAATTCTTCGCAGTTAATATAAAAACTGTAAAAAAAAATTCTAAAGATTTGCATTGACTTAAACACTCTGTATACTTTAAAACACAAACCTTTCTTCTGCCGAATCAAGACGAATGAGCGGCGCAGCCTTATGACGTCATATCGCCAAAACCAAAATAAAAGCTCAGTTCTTACATGCTAAAACAAATAAGGTCACAGATACATTAAAAAAGTATATTGTTACAAATTACAAATACTTGCTTATCAAATGTATTTTAAAATATACAAATAATCTGACAACACAAAAATACATACAAAATAATCTTTAACACTATCTGCTTGTTAATCTGCTTGTTCTTGATTACAAGCTTTAAAAAAATTATTCTGCCGAATCACAAACTCATTTTTATGTATTATCTGCTTCAAACAATAAACAGACAGAACCGATAGAACCTCTACAGGACTGAAATGACATCATATCTGCAAGAACAGTTTCACAAACAAACAAAAAAGATAACATTATAAATACATACAGAGGAAAAAAATATGCATAAGTGGTATTTTTTTATACATAAAAATATATAATATTTCATAATCTGTCACTTGTTTTGTTGGTCTCAGTATTTTATTTGTATTTCAGTTATTTGATTTGTAACCAGTATTTGACCGATATTTGTTATTTGCCATTAAATATGTGTTCATTACTACTACAAATGTTCCACTAAAACACACACACACACACACACACACACACACACACACACACAGTGAGAGAGAGAGAGAGAGAGAGAGAGAGAGAGAGAGAGAGAGAGAGAGAGAGAGAGAGAGAGAGAGAGAGAGAGAGAGAGAGAGAGAGAGAGAGAGAGAGAGAGAGAGAGAGAGAGAGAGAGAGAGAGAGAGAGAGAGAGAGAGAGAGATTTTTGTTTTAGAATTTATTATTGTTTGTTAAAGTTTTATGCATTGGTTGTAGCGCATGAACAGGACTCTGATTTTGGTCTGGCGACATGACGTCATAATGCTGCGCCGCTTTTTGCGTCAGTGATTCGGCTGAAGAAAGGTTTGTGTTTTTAAGCATTTAGATTGTTTAAACCGATGCATACTTTTTAGGAAAAAAATACAATTTTACAAGAGCTTTTTAATTATTTATTATTGTGTAGTGCTTTATCTAACATGAATGAACATGATGTTTGTGAGCAAAATGCGTGCATCCACACAAGTAACTGAAAAACGAGGCAGAATCCAGTAATTCGTTTGTTAAGTTACTTAAGCTCCGTTTAAATGACTCAAGGCTTTCCTAAGCCAATGTTTATGGCGCAGCTCGCAATAAACGCTGTTAGAAATAACTGGCATTGAAGCATTTCTCCGCTAGGGTGTCCGCCTTAAGTGTGCAAAATAATATTATAATATTATGTATAATAATATTTGTTAAAATATGAAAAGAAAAGAAAAAAACTCAGACAGTTTTGTTAAATAGTAGGTCTTCTTAGGTAAATGGAAAACCTTCCTTAAAAAGGTTGTTCCACATTATTAAGCAAGTTACATTCTCACGCAATATGGGGATGAAAGATCTTTCTGAATATGAAATGGTGCAAGGGTTTTATAATCACAGAGGTCCCAAATTTGAGGTAGTTAGGGGTGGTCATGCTCCCCTGATAAAATTGATATTCTTATCTACAAATATGTGCATTTTAATGTTTGAAGGCAAAACAAAGCTTTAAAACCATGTCAGTGGGTAGTAGATTATTTGTCAATACCTGCTCTCTCATCATTTCCATCACTCTTTCTTTTTCTCTCAGTTTTCATATCTTGCCCCGTCTCTTCCCCTCCTTTGACTTAATATTTCTGTCATTTCATTTTCATCTGTGTCAGTGAAGAAAGGAAACATATAGGTCAGCCTAGGCCTATTTGTTTTATTCATAATTTTTTTTAGACAAGTTAACTTACTGATGGCTACGAACGCTAAATAAGTTTATTCAATTAATTCGCAATATGAACACATTATGAACCAAGTTATGGTTCATAAAGAAAATTAATTGTACAGTAAAAAGTGCTGAATATTTGGATTTCATTAGAACTATAAATATATAGAGCTCTACTATAATGTCCTTATATCCGCTTTAACGCATTCTCGGACAGTCAAGAAATCCCACCTGATGGCGCAATAGGTGGCGCTTGGTGCTTGGTATGGTTGTCCCATATAATTGGTCAATTAAACAATATTGGTACAGTAAAATGTGCTAAAAAAATGATTTGACAAGATCAATACACCCTTTATTAAATCACTTTGACGGATTTAATGCATCCTAACAGGTGGTGGAGAAATGTTGAATTTATTCTTTCTGTGCTTATTGCGAGCAGTGACATACATATCCCTTGCCAGTGCTCTGACTACTGAACTAGGGAGCTGATTGAAATGTACTCAGAGATTTAGTTTGTATTTATTTTTCTCTCTGTTAATTATTCTCATCTTAAACATGACAGAGTGAAGTCAACTCCTGGTGAAGCAACTGAGATCCACGTGACTATTATAAAGATGGCGTTTATCAAAGAGGAGAGTGAAGATATCAAGATTGAAGAAGTATTCAGCTTGAAACAAGAAGATATTGAGGAACAAATTGGTGGGTTTTATTCTCAAAACTGAACTGTCATTTGATCCTTATTATGCCTGCCTAGAGAAATTATTCATTTTGAAGGATTGTGTCTTAATTAAAGTGGTTTTATAGCCTACATAAGCAGAGAGTATAGGCTAGTCGGTTTCTTTTCTTTTTGTTTTGAATTGTTTTGTTTAAAAGTGGACAATTCAAGCTTTCTATATCTCATTCGTCGTGAATCCCAATTCTCCCCCAATATTTCCATGACTGCGATGTAACAGTTAATTGCTAACCTGTTATTTCTTTTGTAAACAAAGCTTTGTGCTTCACTCGTGTCATAATATTAATGTAAAACAGCATTCACATACAAAAAAATTGTTTTGGCGGACCATCGCCGGTGCTACTCAGCCACTGCGGTTGTCAAGTTTACCGGCACAGGCCTAATTATATTATTGTTACCTTATAGACTCAAGAATCCATTCCAGACACGGAAGACGCTCTGATTTGAATTTACAACATATATTAATTTTTTTTTCCCAAATGTCGTTTCTTCTTTTTCTCCCAAAGACGAACCCCGGCTGGCCGTCAATCGGTCCTTTTCTCTGTGTCAGACTTAACTTTGTTTGTTGTCGTTTACGCTAACTCAATGCAGCTGCATCTTCTAAATAATGCCGTGAGTTGGGCTTGAGGAAGTGACGTTGCCTGCGTCTGTGCAGTGCGACCTGATGCAGCCCCTGAAGTGAGACACAGGAAACATAAATACTGCAAAATAATAATAATAACACGACTAAACGAGACGAAATAATGTTATAACATTTCGTCTCGTTTTGGTCATCGCTTGCTACGCGCCTACTTTTGAAATAACGAACTTGAGCATGCAAAAGACACGATATGTGAACTAAGACTACTTTAAAGGCCCCCTGAAATCAAAATGTATTTTTTTTTAGCTCTTAGGATGAATATGTTAGCCTTTATGTTATAAATAAGCTGGTGTGTTCCAAAATAATTACAAAATTTGCATTTTTAAGCATTCAAAACTTACACTTACGCTAAAATGGATCACAGATTTTTATGACGTCACCGTGGACTTCAGCTTCTCATCACATCTTCTGTCCAATCCAATGCTCTCTAGAATCTGAAGCGTCCCGCCCCATAGGCTATAAACACCACCTGGCCCAAGCGACCATGGCTGTACCTGACTGTATGTTCGGCAGTAAACGCATGCTCAGTGTCAGCTGCTCGTGCTCATCAGTTCCATTAGTTTACTGTCGGAGGTAATGGAGTAACACATACTCCAGGATATTGTTTTTTCGAGTCGGAGTGACTGTCAGGCATGTCCGAAAGCGAGGAACTTTCGAAAACTGGATCAGCACTGACTCTGTTTTGAACGATTCAGTTTTATTTGGTGAACTGGTTCGACCTGTTCACAAAAAAAGAACATCACTACCGTTGTCACGTCACAGAGCAATATGGGTTGAAGATGTGTGTTCGTTTGCTCAAACACTTGAGTTTTATTACGTTTTCAGAGTGAAATGGATAGAATTTATTCACACCTCTAACGTTACCATTGAATCCAGTGTATCAGTACTCGGATTTGTCTCCATTGTGCTGTCAAGTACGACTCGCAGTCTGTGAGGGAAACTAAACGCTATTGGCTATTTGAAAAGGCGGAGGAGCCATTCACCTCCACCTACGATTGAAACATTCAATAACAAAGGCAAATGTTCTTCACACCACGAAGCAAACAAGCATGGGTGAATTCTGTAAACGCCCGATTACAGAGAGGAGAAGACAGGTAATAACAGATTTACTTGTAGATTTTACAATGAAGAATGTAAGACCCCTCTCTGCAGTTTCAAGAGAATGATTCAGTGGAATTATCAACTTCTTTGAACCCACTTACACCGTTCCATCGAATCCTACACTCTGGAAAATAATTGGCCACAAATACGACTCTCTAAAAGCGGACATTGCGTCTGAAATAAAAGGCAAGAACGGCTATTTATTTGTCTTTACTCTGGTACATGAAAATTTAAATATTTAATGTCATAATTATAATATTGAGTATATTTACTTATTTAATTGTTGCATTAGGTGATGAATTAATAAACATTTATTGATAAGAACTATTTCATGTCTTTTCATTTACAGTAGCATGAACCACGAGTAGTCGAGTATATCGAGTATTGTTTTGATAAGAAATCGACTCGCGGAAATCAGTTGTCATGCAACCCCTAATGGCAGTGAAATTAAATACAGTATGTGTTGCACAATAATATTTAGCCATTGCAAATACTGTGGTTTGTACTTTTAGTACTATTGTTTTAAATGAGTAAAACTGTGCAGCATTAACCCACCAAATCATTTGACAAATAGTCACATATTAGTAACAGGTTAATATAGCATTACATTTCACTTTCCTGGCAGCCAGGCAAAAAGAGTCATTGATCTTTCAGGTAATGACACATTTTTATAAATTCAGTTATTTTGTTTTCAGGACTATATGTAAACATCTTTTATGTGAAATGGCTGGTTCATGGCACTACTTAATAAAAAAAATGCAATGCAATTATGATCTCTCCTATTTTGTTAAAATTAAGTTTTTGCATATTCTACAAGGTGTAAACTGCAACTGTACATTACCAGTCAAAAGTTTTGGATCGGTGGGATTTTTAAAAGAAGTCTCTTCTTCTCACCAAGGCTGCATTTATTTAATAATAATAATAATAATAAAAACAGTAATATTGTGAAATATTATTACAATTTAAACAGCTGTTTTCTATGTCAATATAAGTGTAATGTATTCCTGTGATCAAAGCTGAATTTTCAGCATCATTACTTCTTCAGACATCACTCTAATGTGATGATTTGATGCTAAAGAAAGTTCAAAAGAACATCTCAAATGGAAAGCTTTGTTAACATTAAACACCAGTGTAAAAAACTCAGTATGCATGAAATAGCATTTCACCCCCCCCCCCCTTTAATGTTGTTTTTAGCATTTGAACTTTGTTGAACTTGCTGTTGAACTTTCTATTCATTAATGAATACTATACAAATTGTACATAACTGTTTTCATTGTTTTCATTTTCATTGTTAATATTTATTTATTTATTTATAACATCAAATCCGCATAGAATGATTTCTGAAGGATCATGTGACACTGAAGACTGGAGTAATGATGATGAAATTCAGCTTTGATCACAGAAAAAAAAAAAAATATATATATATATATATATCAATTATTATTGTTTTTTGGCAATATTATCAATTAGTTGATGCTGCTCTAATATAAACACACTGAACTGACTTGTCTTGTGCTTTTATCCTGAGTCAAGCTGTTTTTTCTTTTTTTTTTCTGATAAAGGGTTATTTATACATCTGCCAGCTTGAAAGTTTTAGGATATGTCCTTAAGAAAACAAAGAGTTAACAATATTAATAAGAGATTGTGATATATACAGTAAACGTCTCTTTTACGTATGTAACCCTCGTTCCCTGAAGCAGGGAACAGAGATGTTACGTCAACATCACTGATGTATTGGGATCTCACCCTAGTAGGGGCGGAACGGTTCATGTATTCGTATCGAACCGAATCGGTACGGACGTCACGGTACGGTGCACGAATTTAAACGGAGAATACACGGTATAAAAATAAATAAAACTTGCGTGCAAATGAATTAATGTAATGCGGAACTACTGTTAGATACGCGGGTTCTTTAGGGACAACTAATCTGTAACGCCGCCTTAGCTCTCTGAACCATAGACAGTGCTCTGAACCCATAGATATGTCTGAACCGCTCTGAACCTGCGTTCGCTTAACGTTGGCTTCGTGTGTCCTATTAACTTTGGACTAGTGTCGAATTTGACACTATTTTCAGCTGGAGTCTGTGTGCTTGCATGTGCGCACGCGCGATCGAACTGTGTGTGTGTGTGTGTGTGTGTGTGTGTGAGAGAGATGCGCGACCACGATCGAACAGTGAAAACATTGTCATTTTCCATCATTTTGTTTATACGGGACATAATTAAAACGGCAAACTACAACTGTCACCCAATCAAAATCACTCACACACACACACACACACACTGCTTTAAAAGTAAAACATATATCTAACCCCATTTCAAAACAGTCTGTGGGTTTTAATTGCATAGATTTTAATTTCTTGTCCTCGGAGCAGTAATCTGTTTATTTTTAAGTTACACATACATTGATTAAAAAAGAAAATCAAATGTGTTTTTAATGTTACTATTATTTTATACAGAAATCAATTAGCCTATTTATAATTCAGATGAGAATAAAGTTAGAGTTAATTGAAATTAAGGAAAACAAATATATTGATATGAAATATGGCAAATTCATTTTAAATTCATTCAGTTAAAATTACCAAACATATCGCAAGGTCTTTTTGTATTTTTATTAATTTAATTAATAAATTAATTATATAAAACTATTGTCAGTGCACTAAAAATAAACTGATTCTATGCCCTTATTATTAAAACTTTTTTTTTAAATACAAGGCTTAAGAAATTTGTAAAAATACCTTCTGCATTTTTGTTTTGCTTTTCCCTCCATTGTACCGAAATCGTACCGAACCGTGATGTCTGAACCGAGGTACGAACCGAACCGTGACTTCTGTGTACCGTTCCACCCCTACACCCTAGAGCTCAATCACCTTTGAGTGTAAACTAAATGAGCTAATGGAGATTGGCGTGCTCTGCCCCGCAGCATGGGTATAAATACGGAAGTGGATGCAATGCACATTTGCTTTTCGCTGAGGAGCTGAGCCAGTGACCTGGTCAGCCAGCGGGGTACAGCAATTGTGGCTATGGGACATAACGTCTCCGTTCCCTACTTCAGGGAATGAGGGTTACATACGTAACCAAGACATTCCCTTTCAATCAGTCACGTTCGACATAATGCCGACGTCACCGACATAGGGACTTTTGTCCAGTGCTCACTTCCTGCATTAGCTCTGGGTCAGCACTACCCTTGTGCAACTCCTTAAGTGCCTTGGCCTGGTAGACCGGCAGGAGAGCCATGGCGTGCAGGGCTTAGGCAGCCTGTCCAGCCGCTTTGTAAGAACCTTTAAGTCCCTTGATTGATGATGCGGAATACCTCTCCAGGAAGCGTTTTTAGGACACAACTGCATCGCTACAGCACACTCCACTGGCGGAATACCCACGTATCCTTTGGCCGCTCTGCCATCAAGGGTAGTGAGGGTGGAGGAGGTACCAGACCAGTTTTGGGCAGAGAATGGTCTCGTCCACGATCTGGTAACCTCACTATGCACCTCCAGAGAGAACGGCACCGGGGCAGGGTGCTGAGAACAAGCATCGGCTGCCCCAAGAAACCAGTTTTCCAACCTTGAGGGTTCGGGACACGGTGGAGATCTCCACTCGAGCCCGACACTCTCGGTGGCCCGGTAAAGCATAGTCGTCAGCTCTGGGTCAGGCTCGGGAAACACTTCCCTCCCCGGAGGACATAAGCTCACCCTCCAATGCAGCAATCGGCATCCGGTCGTTGGGGGGAGCCCAGAATGAAACGGCCGGCCACCCAGTTAGAAGGACCAGCGCGCTCATCCGGAAGCTCCACAGGTTGAAGTGTGTCAGAGGAGTGAGGAGCACACAGATTTTCTCGGTGGGAAAGCCCTCACTGTGATCCTCAAGTCACCCTGGCTATTCGCCAAAGTAGCCCTATTATGAGCTGGCCCAGAAGAGGAATTAGAAAGGCTATATAGGTGAGGGGACCCCACCTCTCTTGAGGTATTGGAGTCTCAACCGTAATACCAAGATGTTCATGTTCACAGGCAAATGTGCATTGCATCTGATTCCATATTAATACCTGTGGGGCGGAGATACAAATCTCGCACGCCAATCTCCATTGGCTCGGTTAGTTTACACTCGAAGGTGATTGGGCTTTCAGGCGAGATCCCAATACCTCAGTGACGTCGACATAATGTTGAACGTGACCGACTGAAAGGGAACACCTCTTGTCAGTAGCTGTCTGTATAGGATGTAGCATGTTGTTGGTTTTTATGCTTTACATGTCTACTGTAAATGTTTTAATGTCTGTTGCTGTGGGTCATTACACTGAGGATAACTTGTCTTTGTCTCTTTTTGCCTTAGACTTGATGCCGCTAAAAGAGGAGAGTGAAGTACTGAATGAAATTGAAGATAAAGTTAAAATTGAGAAGAAACGTATTTTCATAAGTGGAGATAACTCCTCTAGTTGCTCAAAGACTGTAAATAATTCCTCACAAAACAGAGCTCAGAAGAAAGCAACTAACAGTTATTTCTCCTGCTTTGAGTGTGGGAAGAGTTTCAATCAACACGGTGACCTTAAATTCCACATGAGAGTTCACAATGGAGAGAGCCCTTTCACCTGCCAACAATGTGGAAAAGGTTTCACTGAAAAAGGAAGTCTGAAAAGGCACATGAGAATACACACTGGAGAGAAGCCTTACACCTGCCAGCTGTGTGGAAAAAGTTTCAATCAAAAAGGAACTCTTAACAGGCACATGAGAATACACACTGGAGAGAAGCCTTACACCTGCAAACTGTGTGGAAATAGCTTTAAAGCAGAACTAAACCTTAGGTATCACATGAAAATTCATACTGGAGAGAAGCCTTACACATGTGATCAGTGTGGAAAGAATTTCAGATGTAAAATAACCCTTAATTGCCACATGAGAGTACACTCAAGAGAGGACTGTTTTATATGTCAGCAGTGTAGAATGAGTTTCCCGGATAAGCAATGCCTTAACAGGCACATGAAAATAATTCATGCCGGAGAGAAGCCTTTCAAATGCGATCAGTGTGAAAGAAGTTTCCAATTGAGTAAATGCCTTAAGACTCACATGAGAATTCACACTGGAGAGAAGCCTTACATATGCTATCAATGTGGAAAGAGTTTCACATATAAAGCAACCCTTGATTCCCATATGAGAATTCACACTGGAGATAGCCCTCACACTTGCAAACTTTGTGAAAAGAGCTTTTCACACAAAGGTAATCTAAAGGCTCACTTGAGAATTCACGCTGGAGAGAAGCCGTTCATATGTGGTCAGTGTGGAAAATGTTTCACACGTAAAGAATCCCTTGATTACCACATGAGCATTCACTCAAGAGATAACTGTTTCATTTGTAATCAGTGCGGAAGGAGTTACCCAAACATGAACAACCTTAGGAGCCACGTAATAACTCATGTTGGAGAAAACCCTTTGATGTGTCATCACTGTGGAAAGAATTTCACACGTAAAGGAAACCTCAAGACTCACATGAGAGTTCACACTGGAGAGAAGCCATTTACTTGCCAGCAGTGTGGAAAGAGTTTCAGACATAATGTAAGCCTCCAAACTCATATGAGACTTCACACTGGAGAAAGGCCTTTCATGTGCAATCATTGTGGAAGGAGTTTCAGACATCATGTGAGCCTCAAAACTCACATGAAACTTCACAGTGGAGAGATTTTCCCATATCAAAGAGACCTGAAACGTAATTTGCAAACTCATTCTGTAAAGAAATTACAGTGTTCTGAGTGTGACAAAAGGTTTAGATTAAGAAGCCATTTTAAAAATCACTTGTGCGTTCACTCTGGAGGAAGGCCATTTAATTGTGAACAGTGTAATAAAACATTTATTTTGGCATCACACTTACAGATACACTTGAAAACACATGCAGATTTTAGACCCCGTTTGTGTTCCATGTGTGGAAAGAGTTTTAAATGGCTCAGCAATTTAAAATGGCACCAGAAAACACGTATTTGTGTCAAATTAAGGCTACGTTCACACCGCAGCTGAATGTGGGCCAAATCTGATTTTTGGCTCAAATATGACTTGGTGGGACGAGCAAGACACACACAGTGGGTGTGGCACTAAAATAATAAAAGTGAAAACTGACCAAATAAACAGGAAATCTTGTGCCCTCATTGTGCTGGGGAATTGTAAAGGAGGATCAGTGTTCAGTCAGGATTGGCCCAGCATCCTAGCCCGTCAGCGGCAACACTCATGCTTCCAATCCAGATGCAGGTCTGACCACTCAAGCACTCACAACATTGTCTTTCCCTGCTGGTGTCCTCATGGGTATAGGAGGGTAGTGCGGAGGATTCCTCTGCCTCTGAGTGTTTAAGTCGCCGGATGGGAAGCACACATTTTTCCGCCGACAGGCTAGGATGCCAGACTGCCATTCCCCCTCACACGCTGCAGCCCAAGGGATAAATAAATGCCCCTCTGAGATCTGTGCCACACTATGTCTATCTTGTTCATCCCCACACAGACCTTAATGTGACTCGTATTCAGTGTTGGGGAAAGTTACTTTGAAAAGTAATGCATTACAATATTGCGTTTCTCCCTTAAAAAGTAACTAATTGTGTTACTTAGTTTCTTTTTTTAGAAAAGTAATGTGTTTCGTTACTTTTTTCCACCTGGACTGGGCTTGTTTTTTTTATAACGTTATATTTTTGGGCAAATGTAAAGACCCATTCAGAAGAAAAGTGAAATAATAAGCCTCAGGCTGAAGGAAATGCAGATTCATTCCTGTACAGTAGAGTGCAGTAGAGGGTGCTGCTCAAACAAACCTTTCAGCTGCTGTTATTCTGGATAACAGAAGAAGAGGATGCAGGAGAGAAAAGTTTAAAGTTTAACACTTTACCAACAAATAGAAAAAAAATCTAGAGTAATTTCTGCTTATGGTTTAACTGAATTATCAAAGGTCAGAAGATAAAATTTAAAACAATTTATGTTTTATTTAACATATTTAGTTATTGGAGGTTTGCATAGTAGAGCTGTCAGTCAATAAATGGGAAAAAAGTAACTCAGATATTTTGTTTAAAAGTAATGCGTTACTTTACTAGTTACTTGAATAAGTAATCTGATTACGTAACTCAAGTTACCCCCAACACGGCTCGTATTAGAGCTCATATTCGTATTAGTCTGAAAAGGTGACACTTCTACAACACTTTTTTCCATGTCCTTTATTTGCGTCCTTCACTTTTTACTTTGCCTTGAGGCTGTTTATTTTCTTTTTTCATGTACATATGAACTCATATGGCCACACCTGATAATTTCCTTTGCTATACTTTTAAGTACTTATGGTAGATGCCCTCTAATTGTGATTATATAGAGGCATCCTTTAAATATTTTATTCAGTTTCAAATATTCTAGATTTAAAAAAAAAAAAAAAAAACTTCTGTCTTGTGGTGAAATTCCACTGTGTAAATGAAAGATTATCAATAAAATAAACTGAATGAGACAATGAACATTGCTGTGCATTATTCAATTAATCTTCAATTAGAGAAAATGTCTACTTTTGGGTTTCATTTGATGACATCTGGAAGCTGGTTCTTGCTGTGGGGATGTAGCAGCTCCAGTTCCTATGTGTTTGTAGCTTATTCAATTAGTTGTAACGAAATCAGCTCAAATGAGGGGAATGTATAATTAATAATCAATAATTAATCATTAATAATTAATCATACTGGTTATGAGCCATATTACCTACACATTTTAAATCGCCCAAAAGGGAATACATAGCCCGTATATTTGTATCTATATATATATAGATAATTAACCACAACGAATTACAATCAATTATGAATATACAGATGGGCTATAGATCAAATTTGTGAATGCCTACGAAATTAATGTCACATCGAATAATTAGTTTGTCCGCCAAAAGCGGACTCTTATCTTCTCGACTCTCAAGGAGGATTCTTCTTATAAACTCTCAAGAAATGCTATTCCTTTGGCCACGAGGAATAACTTTCTTGTTTTATAAGATTATTAACTTGTAGGCTGATCACACTTTATAAAGCTTGTAGCTAAGATCGCATATTTAACTGGCTTTGTTACTATGAGCAGCAAACAGAGACAATCAAGCGTATTATGGGTTTTTAATAAATGAAACTATAAACATACAACTACATCTAACAAAGAATACATATATGAGTAATATAATGAAAGTAAATAAAGAAAGAAAGAGCAGATCACAAAATGGCAAACATATCACAACCCATGAACCTTTGAGAACCAGCAAAGAATCAAAAATCCCCTTAAGCAGGGGCAGATAACCTTAACGCATTTAAACCTTGAAAAAGATAATATTGCATTGATCTTTTGTTGCTGAGCAGGAATGCGTGTGTGTGAGTGTCTGTTCTCGGTGTGTCCGTTAGTTGGACGCGTTCTTTCGGTTCTTCCGGAGCTCGTGTAGTTCAAACGGTTTACTTGTAAGATTTGCCAGAAACTTAGTTTAAAATCCGTTTCTCTGGTAGGAAGAGATGAGTGAACACGAGACTAAAACAAGGCAAGGAGCCGGAGATACGACTAATACAAAAGCTAAGAAGCAAAAGTAAAACACAAAACAAAACGGAGAGCGGATAAACTTGAAGAAAAGGAGAGAAGACAAGACCAAAACAAGAAGACGTAAAAGATAGCAAGAGCACGATGGCGTGTGCGTCCTTCTTTAAAGAGTTCGAAGTCTGCACCTCTTTTGGGTTGTTAGACCAATCGAATCAAGAAATTATGAGCAGGAAAGAGTTTATTTGTCTCAGCTTGACAGCTTAATTTGCATGGTTCATGACGGTGTTAGGATTTTGTCATTTCTACTCCAAATGATGGTAAACACAGTATTATAAATGTTATCATAACCTACTACATATATTTAGCTTAGGCATACCGAGAGGTTTAATTATATACTAAGATTGATATATCTGAAAGATACAAACATAGAGATACATTCTTATTCTTTAAAATAGGCACTTAAGAGTAGAACTAACACAACTAGGAAGTCACATTATGCTAATAACAGGGGCTAATCATACATGCATACAGGAATACATCATATACACTTTTGAATCACTTATATTCTGAATTAAATGAAAAGAATGTTGGTGTGTGTGTATTTGGCATCTCAGAGGTCTTTTTCTGGCTACCTGGATTTCTTGCTTGCAGAGAGAGAGGGGTTTGAATTGATTCCGATCTCTTTGAAGCCACCTCCTTGAGTTTGGAGGTGGTTCTGTTAAACTTCCACTCAGCCACAAACATGTCAAAAAGGGCAATTTGATTCAGACTCATCGGCGCTAAGCTGTGATTTACATTTATGTGGTTAAAGGCATTTCTGAATCTTAATGAGAAGTCACTGTGAGTGAGTAAAACAGCTCTAAAAGGACAGTAGTGTCATTGTCCAGCTGAGGTCAGTTCAGTTTTGATTCATTGAATGGTGCACACTGTTTCAAAACACCTTTACAGAAAAATAATGTGTAACACTTTATTTCGATATTCCACTTTAGACATTCTACTAACTATAAGTAACTTTGCAACTACATGTCAACTAACTCACATTAGAGTATAAATATAACTTTCTAATGACGGCTTCATCTCTTTTTCCTCTGCATAAGTGTAGCTTCAAGGAAACATTGCCATCCCAAAAACATTAATACGCGCCTGAGCAGTGCACTGGTCTCTGCAACTTTGTTTATCACAGTGTCATTGTCCAAAGACATGAGAATTTATTTCTCAGTGCACATGAGCATGAATGCCTCAAGGTTCTGGGTTAAAGTGCTCCTGAGCCTGTTTTTCATGAATTTCACTGTTGAGAAGATCAAGCGTAGCATCAGTTCTGGCAGGTCACGTTAGTCAAGCTCGCATCAGCTGACTCTCAGCTGATCCACGTCTACCTATAGGAATATGACGCCTATCACTGTATACATATATAAGCTCCTTCAGTATTATCAGCATCTATCACGTTTCTCAGGAGCTAAATACCCTCCTCCATCCTCACCTCCTCCTCTCGTCAGTCAGGATTTGGCATTCTGATTCCCCTTGAATCAGAATAAATTCTCAAATTATGTTGTACTTTAAAATCTTGAATTAATTATATCTGCAATACATTCATGTTGGTTCTGTTCTGTTTACCCTAAGGGGGGTTATTGCTGCTCTCCCTGCTCTTATCCATAGTTCTCGCCCAGAACAGAACCATACCGCCAATGCAAACTGTATGCTAATTGTCAATCGTATTTGACGATAATGGTCCTGACAGAACTTCTCTCACATGCTACTTGCATGAAGGACAGTGTTAATAGTAACTTGTAGGCGAGTCCAATCACATGGTAGGCATCAGTTAAAAGATTGGGTAACACTTTAGAATACTGTTCCTTTATTAATGAATAATTACACTGGAACAAACGAGTAACGTATTATTAACATTCTAGTAACAACTATTAACTAACAAGAAACTCTGATTAACAAATTAGTAAGTAATCATGCTCAGATGAATGTAGTAGTTCTTTATTAGCTAATCAAGAACTACTATTTTTTTCATACCTCCCAGAGAACTACAATCTACAGGTTCATAATTAACATGAATAATGCATAATTTATAATAAAAGGTAATGGTAACCCACTAGTAATGACTCAAGTATTTACTACATCATTCTAAAGGAACTACTAATTATTTGGATCAGTATTCTAAAGTGAAAAACATGATAAATACCTAATATACTGACTGAAGTCATTGTAAGCTTTTGAGATTTTTGTAAGATTTTGAATAGTAATTCCTTCCAATGGATTTGGTAACACTTAAGTAATTACTAGTGTGTTCCCATGATCTTCACTTTAGAATACTGATCCAAATAATTAGTAGTTCCTTTAGAAAGATGTAGTAACACTTGATTCATTACTATCCAAAACCTTACAAAAGCCTTAAAAGCTTACAGTGACTTAAGGCAATATTAGGTTGTTATCATGATCTTCACTTTAGAATACTGATCCAAATTATTAGTAGTTCCTTTAGAAGGATGTAGTAACACTTGATTCATTACTAATTGCTACCATTACCTTATATTAAACATTGTGCATTATAAATATTAATTATTAACCTGTATATAGTAGTTCGTATAGTCTTCAGTGAGGTATGAAAAATAGTAGTTATTGATTAACTAATAGTGAACTACCAGATCCGACTGAGCGCTATTACTTACTAATTCGTTAATCAGAGTTTCTTGTTAGTTAATAGTAGTTACCAGAGTGTTACTAATGCATTACTCATTTGTTCCTGTGTAGTTATTAATTAATGAAGGAACAGTATTCTAAAGTGTTACCAAAGATTGTACTGAGAGAGGATGAGATGAACACAAATTACAGTTTTTACAGGAGGAACAAGTTTTGCTTTCTAGTCCTCATGGCTTCACTAGCTGTCCTGACAATGTAACCCTCCATAGGGAACATCTTTAGTCTGTCCCACTGAGGTGCATGGCTGTACAGTTCACCGCATAATGTGCCAACTGTAGCCCTGTTGTCAAACTTAAGCAGACATTTGCTTATTTCTTCCAGAGCTGAGCTGGAGAGTCTATTTTCCCTCACATGAGCAAAGTTTCTAGGGTCTAAACAGGCATAATCTGAGGAAAGTTTTGCATTAGCAGAAAACCTCCAATGGATACTGCCTGTTACTGTGCCTACAATGACATTGTGTACTTTTACCTTGAAGTCACTATAAACTAATGCCAGCTGCTCATCTTCTGCAAGCTCTCCTGGCATCCTTTTCTTTTTTCTGATCCTTCTCTCAGAAAGGGCAGCCTGCACTACAAGCTCACACTCTTCCTACTCTTGCAACTTTCCAATAGCCCACTTCTCAAACTCATCAGCTGCACACTTAACTCCTTCAAAGTCCCTAGCACACTTCCTGAGACCCTGCTCTGTCCCCTCAACCAGACGTGTAGCAGTGATGATATCCATTCCTCTTGTCTGTAAGTATTTTGAAAGGGGCGATGTAAGCTCAAAATTGCGAGGAAGAGTTGAGCAGTAAGCACTGTCTCAAACTTCAAAAGGCCTTCTATTAATCCCTTTGCCTTGGACCTCACAGTTGGCTTTTGTGTACTGTCATCTACAATGGTGTCTAAAGTCATAAGCACTTCAAAAAACAAGCCTCCCTGAGGATTCCCGAAGCACCCAAACATGTTACTAAGTGTCTGATCCTTAGCCCACTAACTAGTTGGCCCTATTGGGCACAGTCGTCTGTGATACTTGTCCTGACTCTTCTCTTCCCACCTCTGCATGCGCTTGTATGACTCTCTTAAAAAAAATATCATTAAGCAGTGAAAACAGAGATGCACTTTCCACAACACTGCCTGTTGTGTCTGCCAGTACAAGATTCAAAAGATTTGCATAACACCAAATATGAACCTGATTGGGCGAATGCTCAGAGAGGATGTAGAAAACATTCTTGGGTTGTGTCAATTTGGACTGAAAACATGCCAGCTTGTTTAACTTCTGCTATAGTCACCTTTATCAGTTGGCTGATGACATCCACAACTTTTTTAAATGTTTCTTTTGACAGCAGAGTAACTAGAGCGCCTCTGCCTTTTGCACCAGTTTCATGCTGCTTTTTGCGGCAAGTATTAATCAATGTCAGTGTTTTCAATGTCATATCTACTCAAGAGTAGAATCAACTTCAGGGTGTTACCATGATTAACAGCAATGTTTTCTAAGCTATAATCTCCCTTGTAGCTAAGGCCACATTTGCCTATGACTTTAACAACGTCCACTATGCGCTCCATCACCTGACGTTTCATTTTCACTTTTCACTGCATTTTGTATTTTCAAAAAGTAAGCATCTGCACTGTTTCTGTGTGTCATACTTTTTTCGTGTTGCACTATCCTTTGGTGAATGTGTTTACAGTCTTTCATCCCTCTCTTTATGAAAGGGCCATCACTTACCAAAGGTGTAAATGCCAAACAGACAGAACAGTAGAGAGATTGTTTTTTTCACAGTAAGTCAGCCACTTGCAGTTTGTTCCATCTTTGCTATTGAAAACCTTTGGTATAGGAAAATTTGGGGTTTGTTGAAGATGATAAGAAAAAAATGTATATATATCCTGTGACTGAGATCAAGCAAAGTAATCAAAACTATCAACAGAATCATCTTCATCTGCCTGTTGTTCCTAGCTTGTGGTTTTTGGTTCTGCTGATGAGTTGTTGCCACTGTTATCTGTCCCTGAGTAGATTCTGCTCTCCCTTTCACACTTCCTTCTGTATCCCTAGACTCAAGTGCAACTGTATTTAATCACAATAAAAAGCATTCTGTAAGCTTTAACATACTGGACATAGAAAGCACGTTCAAATTAAATCAAAGCAAAGCAAATTAAAATTTCCAAATGGCAAAATATGAGGCTTATTTCATATGACTTTTTTCCTATTCCCTTTCAATCGTGGGCTTTGTATAATTACTATATTTTGATCAAAAACATAATGGGTCACTAATAACACTTGGGCATTGAAAGTTGTTATATGGTACAACAGCTTATCTGTGTCTTCCACAGTGAGAGCATCAGTCTCTTGCATGATACAACTGGGTCCTGACTCTGCTTCCGACACTAAATGAAATTTAAAAAATTGTCATATTTCTCACCTCAAATCTCCCCTTTTAATAAAGCTTTTTGATCAAGTTAAGTCAAGTCACCTTTATTTATATAGAGCTTTTTACAGTACAGATTGTTTCAAAGCAGCTTTACAGTGATAATAGGACAATAATGCAACAAAGAGTGTTTCTAGAATAAAATAGCATCATAGTCCAGTTTAAGTAAGTTCAGTGACGGTTAATTTTTGTTGTACAAAAGTTATTATTTCAGTTCATTTATATATATAGCCGCTCCAGAGAAAACAGTGAATGTCATAGTCAAGCTCAGTTCAGTTTTCATATAATGGTGTCAATGCAGGCAGGTCAATAATATTGTTGAATATTAGATGTCCCCAACTAAGCAAGCCAAAAGCCAAAGGCAACAGTGGCAAGGAACCAAAACTCCATCAGGTGACGGACTGGTTTCTCCCAAGGTTTTTTTCTCCATTCTCAGTCGGGGGGGCTTCCGTTCTGATGCTTCCAGACTCTTCAGCCAGCTTCAGTACTTCCGGTTCACTTTAACGTTTGCTGTAGCTATGTCGTTTTTTATGCGATCGCTGCAAGACCTGCAAACAATGTGCATCGGATCATCCAGGCCACATCGAAGACACCAATGTCAAAAAAAGACAAAGGTTTTAAATTGTATGTGTCCAGCTATATATACAACTACGAAGGTAAGTTAACAAGCCTCTGTTTTGAGTTTAACTAACGATGATACATGCTAGCTCCTTGGCTCTTTACTAGCCAAAGTTAGCACAGTGAGGAAGCAACATTAATAGCGTTAGCAGAGTGATAGATTAACGTCATGCATATTTTGTGTTTCTGAAATGCAATACCCTAACCTCTATGTTAATCACAGTTTCAAACAAGGAGTCAAGAGAGGTCACAGTTAGGTCTGAGTGCTTCAGATCTATGAGGAAAAGCCAGAAGCCTCACTGTCTGAGTGTAAGGGAAAGTCATCCTGCAGGTTCAGTGCAGGTTTAGTTCAGGTTCAAAAGAAACAGATTCCTGTTTGTCAAAATGAAGTTTCTGTGAGTCATATCATTGCTGTGAATTAGATACAGATAAACACCACCATTGCACTATATGAATCATATGGTACCTGAGATATCATGTGAAATATGAATACAGGGTGTGCAAGAAAGAATGTAAAATTAATGGCTCCCACAGAAGCAAGATTTTGTTAAGAGTTCTTATAATTTCCTCATTACTTATTCTGCACTGCTATTTTAAAATGAGTAAAGTTAGATTAATCATGATCTATTGCATTTGATATGGTCAACTATAGGATAAATAAATAGTAACACTCCGTGTATCACTTTACAAAATAAAGTGTTGAATTGAATTTACACATTTTAAAGATAGTTTGTGAAAATTTTGTGTGTGAAAGGCTGTCTCTCTTTAATTGCAGTTGTAGCCGGTACATTTTCTCTAACAAACATTTGGTGTTGCAACAGATTGTGCTAAGGGATTCAAAGCCGGTGGTGTTACAGAGATGCCAGTGTACCTGTGTGGCAGGTACAGCCTTGTGCAGTCTTGTGGCAGCTCTACTGTACCAGACGGCACACTACTCCCAGCTGAGGAAAACTGAACAAAAGTGGCACAAACCAAGGACCATGGTAGCAAGCCTTTTAATGACTCTTTCATTTTATGTATGGATATCTCTTGAATGTCTCTCAAACATGTTTTTATTTTCTTTTTTATTTCGGTCTATAGTGTACGGTAACCGGGAGGGGACATGTTCGGTTCACTTGGTTTTGTCGTAGCCACAACATATAGACTCGTGGGAATGTCATAATATCTCGTGCCTATGTTGAGCGAACGACATCCGTTTCTCGCGGCCGCGACTTAATATATTGAGGGAACGACATTCGTTTCTCGTGGATACCAGTTTTATAACGTGGGAACCAAATCTTCACACACGATACGGGCTCCTCCTTTTACCCAAGTTACTTTCTTATTTGTTAATTTAAGTTTCTCATAATTTGTTTTTTTTATTGCCTTTTAAGGAACTTTATTCGTGACCCGAGTATTTCATTCAAGTCAGCAAATTTTCGACGAAAAAGCCCTTTCAACTTAAGAATGCGCTTCAGGTGTCTTTCACTTACGTACCCATGTCTTAATGCCAGAGACCGCACTATAAATGATCTTGTGGCCACGATTTATTATCACGTTCCCACGACTTAATATGACGTTCCCACAAATTAATATCTCATGGCAACAACATATTATCACGTTCCCACGAGTTTATATGTTGTGGCCACAACAAAACTAAGTGAACTGAATGTGTCCCCTCCCGGTCACCGTAATAGTGGACAAAAATGTCTGTGTCAAAAAAATTGTCATAAGAATTTGAAGCTTGAAAAGTTTAAAAAGTGAAACCAAAAAAAAGTTATAGAGGTTTGAGTTTAGGAAATTGATTTATGAACATTATTTTATGTAAAATATATATTTTATACATCCATACCAACCAACCCACAGATAGCTTCATAATTTATCCAATTGGCTCCATAATACACATAAGCAGAAAACAAGAATA
The DNA here is from genome assembly GCF_964197995.2 of Scardinius erythrophthalmus. Classification (NCBI taxonomy): domain Eukaryota; kingdom Metazoa; phylum Chordata; class Actinopteri; order Cypriniformes; family Leuciscidae; genus Scardinius; species Scardinius erythrophthalmus. The sequence continues at coordinate 25,354,303 of NC_138224.1, read as the reverse complement.
AAGCGAGTATTTGCTTTATAGGCCAAACCTGAAAAAATGGTACCATCTGGTAAAAAATATAAATTTTAATTTTGAACCCTTGCCAACAGAATGAAAGCCTATTAACAAAGACTGCATCATTTTATAGTTAAATGGCACAGGGATTAAAAATTGTAATGGGTTTCAATGGGGACATAGTAAAAAGTAAAATTCCAATAGAAATTTATGCAGTTGGTATTAACACAGGCAAAATTATCAAAAAAAAAAAAAAAACTGAAAAAGACAACAACGTCCATACCGATGCACAAGGGTTAAACAGATAATCCAGTGTACTTACAACCATAGCCCTGTTGGTGGAGCTCACTGAGTGCTGGCGGTAAGTAGAAGAAAGAGAGAATTCGGTACAGCATAGACAGAGTTGTGTTTTACATAACAACTGAGTTAGTGTGCGGTTCGTTATTCCGTCTTTGTTGTTCCAAATCTTTTCGTTCTTCTTCCTACCAACAGCACTCAGAGAGCTCCACCAACAGGGCTATGTTTAGAAGTACACTGGAGTATCACTTTAAATGCACACATAACTACACATGCATATGTACCCACCACACTCACTCACTTACCGTACTTCCGTGGATGTATGCACACACACACTCCCTCCTTCACTTCCTTTAAAGTCTGTGTAGAGAGAATGGTGTTGTCTTAGCGGCCCCCAATTTAATAACAAATGTTCGTTGCGACGGAAGCGAATCAATCAAAACTAACTTTAGCTGGAAAATACCTTTATTAAAGAACCGCTATAAAGCCAAAACAATCTCTGTTACCTTAAATTATATGTTTATCTCTGTAAAGTTGCTTTGAAACAATCTACATTGTTAAAAGTGCTATATAAATGAAGATGACTTGACTTGACTTGACTTCATACAAGCAACCCACGAGTGCGTGCACACACTATCACACACACAAAACTAATTTAGTTACATTCAGTACATACACTATACACATGCCTTTGCACATGTACTTCTTAATTATAACACATTTGTTTGTCTTTTTTCCACAGAAGCAACTTGTATAAAGGAGTTAGCTGCCCTCTGCCAGACATCTGCACTAAGTCCATGGCGTACAACTATTTAACTTTTGAGTAGTCACCAATATCCACTACAGATTCTTAATTATAATGTAATAATCATAATGAGACTTTATATTTGAATACCAATAGCTCATCACTACGGGTTTCAGTGCATCCCTAGTCTATGAGGTTGTCCGGATATCTAATTCTCTGCTATCTTCTGCATCATGTTCAGATGCTCTGTCCTCCTCCTGTTTGCATCGAGTTCATAAGATGCTCTGTCCTCCTCCTGTTTGCATCGAGTTCATAAGATGCTCTGTCCTCCTGTCTGCATCGCATTCAAAAGATGCTCTGTCCTGTCTGAGTTCATGAGATGCCCCACTCTTCAAGTGGTACGTATTATTTTATAATTCATATTCATATGATAATGTATTTACTTGTCTGTGAATTAGTCTCTGTTGCGATTCTCTTCTTTGTTTTTGAAGGTTCCTCTCTGTCCTCGGCTTTGTCATAAACATTGACACATTGATGGCGATGATTCCCGTGCTCCTCGAAGGACAGCGATATGTCCTGACGTACCGATTCAGCCAGGACCACTTGGAGCTTCTTTTCAACTCCATCAGAGCATCCGGTAGAGTTCATATTTACCAGCCACATAAAGTGTCAGCATATGCTCTTATAGCTTTCACATATACAGTATCTGGAGTTGTCAGAAAAACTATTTAGAGTATTTAGAATGTCTGTGTGTTTGCATAAATATTGTTCTGAAGGTGGCTGGAATAACAACCCTAACGCCAGCCAGTTCAAGTACATTTTCCGGAAGCTGATGGCCAGGTGTGGGGTTGTTAAACCGAGCAGCAAAGGCAATGTGACAGCACAGGATGACACAGAGTCCCTACCAGCTGATCAGTCTGCTGTTCAGTCCTACCGCATAGACACATCTACCAACCTGTCGGCTGTAGACGTCCTCTGCAGAAGGAGAAGATCTCCCTTCCCCGTTTGCAGACATTCCTGCCCTTGTACAAGACCACAGCTATCTTCCCAAGAAGTTTGATGGTCTTGTGGAAAATGTGCTTGTGTACATTTCAGGTAGAGTTAGACTTTATAGTAGATTTAGCCTATAACTAATTCATTTCCCCATGCTTATTAATTAAAAAAAGTCATTATAATGTGAATCTGTCCACCATTGATTTCAGGATTTGTGGTGCGACGCACACTAAAAAAAGCTTTCCTGTGATGTCTGCCGGGCAAGCCTGTTGATGGATGCTGAATCTGCCAGTAAGGACCAGAGCTACCATCTGCTGACGCTGAAAAACAATGGAGGTCTTGTCATCCCATCAGCAGGCACCGTGAAGGTCGTCAGGGCAGCAGAGTGGGTTGTTCGGCAGGCAGTAGCAGATTCCAGGAGATCGCAACCCATCAAACTGTTGGAGGTCCTCTACATGGTGAGGAAGAGGATAGGTGGAGAGGATGTGTTTTTGCTCGGGGAGCACATCACTGACACGCGATATGGCATTGACAGTCACCACCATACACTCTTGACTCTGGTTGTGTCCCTCTTCTTCAAGCTAAGGCTGCACCACATTGCGAAAATGTCAACGCTTAGCTTGCAGAAAGACAGTGTGAGACAGAAGCTCACAAAAACTATCCTTTTCAAAGGGCAGTAGCGCAAACTATTTGTGCACTTAAAGGATGGGTTTTCAACTGGTGGTCTGTTTAGTTTGCTACTCTTCTTTGATGTTTGCATGTGAATGAGTGGTGTATGAGTGTGTGCGTGAATGGGTGAATGTGGGGCTTTGTAAAGCGCTTTGGGCACCAAGACGGTGTAGAAAAGCGCTATGTAAGTTCAGACCATTTAAGAGAGAGGAGGAGAGGGAGGGAGCTGTATTGATTATATTGTATTGAAGGAAAGAGTTTTGTGTCCAATTGTGTCTTAATGGTTTTTTTTTTGTATATTTTGTATATTTTTTTTGTAAGTTTTTTCTAATTGTATGCCTTTGGACCTAAGTAAAAAAAACAAAAAACAAAGACCCATCTCTTTTCTCTTTATTTTACAGAATGGCGACTTGAGACAGATTTATATTATACATAAATTTACACATGTATTTAATAATGTAAATATTAGTAATAAACTAAATTGCACTATTTCATGTTTCATGTACCTTATAAATATTGACATCATTACTGTGTGTGTGTATGGGTATACCTAGTACTTTACCTGTCTAGTCTACTTAATATACTATTTTCTTAATAAACTCCGTGGCTATAATTTTTCACAAGTATGCAGTTAAATAGCCGCATCCCTGACGTTTATGACACACCAAGCCGTTTGAAAATCGGTTGAAAATTGAGCAAAATATAGTTATTTCAGCACTACATGCACAATAGACTTTAATGTTATAACTGGACGAGCGGTCCTGTCCTAAGATGGCCGCCGTGTGACGTCGTCGGGTCCCATTGACTCTCAGCGCCGGTAAGCTATCTAGCCTTTCTATACATGTCTATGGTGCTCACATGCAGCAGTGTCTCCATGTAGCTTGTGTCACAAAACGTACAGAACTCTGTGATGATGAAAAATATAGATTACAGCAATCAAGCAGTGCAATGATTTAAGAAAAAAAAACAACAATGTATTACTATATCTGTATGCAAACTATACAGTATCTTGAGAATTGAAATGGGTGAATTACCATCTAATATGTTCTTGCGTTTGGTGCTAGCCTTGAACTAAAAGCCCACATCTACTGCCAGGTCCTCAACATCGAACCCTGTGATCTGGAAGGATTTAATTTTCTTTTTAAAGAAGGAATGCTAACGCAAATGGGACAGGTTTCCTAAGGAACACCAGATTAACATTTTCTTTCATGTAATAGTCTGTGACATTATGTGGTTTCTTATTTGAGCTTGAACTACATCATCTTTATAATGCTATGACTAGACTAACTGATCAATTTACCTCACTGTACACAGCACCAGCAGCAGAGGCATTGTTGTGCACTATGTGGCATGGGCAACCTAGGATGAACACTGAAGGGTTTTCTTTCATCACCCTCAACTTGATAGAGTTCCTGTCTCCCATGTTGATGCTGGCATTGTCCACAGAAAGAGCAATACAATTCTGCCATGGTACAGTATACTGTGCCCTTTCAACACAGAGTCCAGCTTGCTGAATATGGTTGCCACAGTGCCACAGCCTTCTCCAGTTGTTATTCCCATATCCAAAAGTGTATGGGCAACCCCATTGGTCTCCCAGATTTTGACAGTCAAAGGGTTAATCTTTTCCTTTCCTTAAGAACAAGCCACAAGTTTTACACAATCAGACAATAATTGAATCTGCCATCGTCATTGTCAGTAAACAGTAACAGTAAAGCAGCAGTTCAAGCAATGCACAACTTGTCATTCTCTATACCTATTCTATGTTGGATTGATTAGATGTTGGATTCAAGCACCATGTAAAAGCCTAATGGGAGAGGGAAATAATAAAAAGGTCACCTGTATCATTGGACCCATCTGTCGACAGACTAAATGGTTTACTCCTCATGTTGCTCACCAGCTTGTTCAGCAAATAAGGACTAATTGCCTTGTTGATGATGGCTGATGTTTTTGTTCTTGCGGAACAATATTTCTTGGCAATTTTAGAATTAGGAAAGCATTCTTTGAATAGTGGGCTGAGGTGATCTGCAAAGGCTAATGGGATATTGTGGCTGACCAGAGTCACTGCCACTTTGACCTCTGCCCTTCTAGCCTGTAAAAAAATTAGTTTACATCTGAGGTAGAATAAGTGCAAATGCATAGCCAAAGTCAAGTCAAGTCAAGTATATTTGTATAGCGCTTTTCACAATACAGATTGTATCAAAGCAGCTTCACAGTATTAAATTAAAATAATACAACAAGGTTTGTTTCAAGTGGAATTTATTGATTGATAAAATAAAATTAAATATCCCCAAAATATCCCCAACTGAGCAAGCCAAAGGCAACAGTGGCAAGGAACCGAAAAACTCCATCAAGTGACCTAATGGTGTCCTAAAACTCCATCAGGTGACCTAATGGAGAAAAAAAAACCTTGGGAGAACCCAGGCTCAGTCGGGGGCCAGTTCTCCTCTGGCATTTATGAACTATAGGCCGGATTGTAGTTTGAACTGTAAGATTAAAATTATTATATGAATGCCTGGCCGAAAAGATGCGTCTTTAATCTAGTTTTAAACTGGGAGGGCGAGTCTGAGCAACGAACAGTATCTGGAAGGCTATTCCAGAGTTTTGGAGCTAAATGTGAAAATGATCTCCCTCCTTTGGTTCATCTGGATATCCTAGGTATGACCAAAAGCCTCGAATTTATTGATCTTAAAGAGCGCGATGGATTATAGGGCGATAGAAGATCTGTTAAATAGACTGGAGCTAAGCCGTTTAGGGCTTTATAAGTCAGTAGCAATACCTTGTAAATAATACGGAACTTTATAGGTAACCAATGCAGTGATGATAAAATCGGTGTTATATGATCATATTTTCTTGATCTAGTAAGAATTCTAGCGGCTGCATTTTGGACTAACTGTAGCTTGTTTATTGAGGATGCAGGACAACCAGCTAATAAAGCATTACAGTAATCTAGTCTCGAGGTCATGAATGCATGAACTAGCTTTTCTGCATCAGAAACTGATAGGATATTACGTAGCTTAGCAATGTTTCTAAGGTGGAAAAAGACTGTTTTTGTAACATATGAAATATGATTTTCAAAAGACAGGTTACAGTCGAGTATAACACCCAGGTCTTTTACTGTAGAGGATAAAGTAACAGGACATCCTACGATGTTAAAGTTGTATTGTAAGAGGTTTTGTGGGTGGTTTTTTGAACCGATAAGTATTACCTCTGTCTTGTCTGGATTAAATAAAAGAAAATTACACGTCATCCAATCTTTTATATCTTTAACACGCTCTGTCAATTTGGATAATTTAGCGTTTTCATCCGGCCGTGATGAAATATAGATTTGAGTGTCATCAGCATAACAATGGAAACTAATTCCATGTTTCCTTATAATATTTCCAAGTGGCATCATATATATTGAGAATAATAGAGGGCCCAACACAGATCCCTGCGGCACTCCATAGTTTACCGAAGTTATGATCGATTTTTCTCCATTCAAATAGACAAAATGGTAGCGGTCTGATAAGTATGATCTGAACCAGCTTAATGCTTGTCCTTGAACACCAGTATAATTTTGTAGTCGATCTAAGAGTATTGTATGATCTATAGTATCGAACGCAGCACTAAGATCAAGTAGAACTAGTATTGAGATACAGCCTTGGTCAGAAGCTAAAAGTAAATCATTTGTGATTTTAACGAGCGCAGTTTCAGTGCTATGGTGCGGCCTGAATCCAGACTGGGTCTATAATTTGCTAGATTATTATGATCTAATTGTGGTTTCTTAATGAGAGGTTTTATAACTGCCAGTTTAAATGTTCTTGGAACATAACCTAAAGATAAAGACAAGTTAATAATATTGAGGAGAGGCTCTTCCACTACAGGTAACACTTCTTTCAATAGTTTAGTTGGTATAGGATCTAATAAACATGTTGTTGTTTTAGATGAAATGATAAGTTTATTTAACTCTTTTTGTTCTATAGTTGTAAAGCACTGTAATTGTTCTTGCGGGGTGATAATTGAGGCTGAATAATAAGGCGCGATTGAAGACTGAACGTTTACAATTGTGGTTCTGATGTTTTCAATTTTTTCAGTGAAGAAGTTCATGAAATCATTACTACTAAACTGTAACGGGATATTTTGTTCGGTGATGTCTGTTTATTTGTTAGTCTAGCCACGGTGTTAAATAAAAACCTTGGATTATTTTGGTTATTTTCTATTAGTTTGCGGAGGTGCTCAGCCATGGCCGCTTTTAGGGCCTTTTTATAACTTGACATACTGTCTTTCCACGCGATTCTAAAGACCTCTAAATTAGTTTGTTTCCATTTACGCTCTAAATTACGGGTTTCTCTCTTTAGAACACGTGTAGTATTGTTGTACCATGGTGCTTTAATTTTCTCTCTGACCTTTTTTAATCTAATTGGTGCAACAATATCCAGTGTTCCAGAGAGAATGGAGCTCATAGTGCTTGTTAGTTCTTCTAATTCATCTGTTTGTTTGGGTTCAGGCAGCAGCTGAGACAGATTAGATAAGCAATTTGAGAAATTATCTATGGTGGATGGAAGGATTGTTCTGCCTGGTCGATAACGCGGCGCCGCATGACATATTACAGCAGTACGTAATATGCAAGTTACCATATAATGGTCAGTGACATCATCACTTTGTGGAATGATATCTATATCGGTTGGATCGGTTCCATATGATATAATTAAATCGAGTGTATGATTAAGACGATGAGTTGGTCCGGTGACGTTTTGCTTGACCCCAAAGGAATTTAATAAATCTGTAAACGCAGCCCCTAACGCATCATTTGGATTATCTACGTGTATGTTAAAATCTCCAACAATTAATGCTTTATCGACATTGACCAATAGATCTGAGAGAAAATCTGCAAACTCTTTTAGGAAATCAGCGTAAGGCCCAGGCGGTCTATATACGGTAGCCAAGGCTAGAGATAATAGGGATTTTTTTCTAACATCTAAGAGCGTAACACTTAGTACAAGTACTTCAAACGAAATAAACTTATAACCCGTTTTCTGAGTAACATTGAGAATATCTCTATAGATTGTTGCAACACTGCCGCCACGACCAATCAGACGGGGCTCATGCTTATAGGAGTATCCAGATGGAGTAGACTCATTTAGACCGAAATAATCATTTGGTTTAAGCCAGGTTTCAGTAAGGCAAAGTACATCGAAGCTATTATCTGTCACTATTTCATTTACAATAACTACCTTAGGGGTGTGAGTGATCTAATGTTTAGAAGACCTAGCTTTAGAAATTGTTTTTGTTTACTAATAGTAACATTTTCTGTTTTAATAACAATTAGATTTTTCCTAGATCCTGCAGTAGATTTATTATTTGATCTCACTAAACGAGGAATAGACACAGTTTCTATGCAATGTTCTACACTAGTATTTATATCAGTTAAATTGGTGCAGCAGAGACTATGATTTGGACTTTTGGTAACTAGTCATCTAACGGTATTTAACATTTTGGAGATGTTATCCGACAGAAGATCCACTCCGAATCTGTTTGGGTGTAAGCCATCGGCACGGAAAAGCCTAGGACGCTCCCAAAACAGGTTCCAATTATTTACAAAGAGCAGTTTCTGCTCATTGCACCATGACATTAACCATTCATTTAGCGCGAATAGTCTACTAAACTTTTCATGTCCTAGTCGGTACGTGGGAAGCGGTCCTGACACAATAATCGTTGTTTCGGGCGATGTGCTGCGTACCGTATCGATCAGATTCCTGAAGTCTTTCTTCAGAACCTCCGTCTGGCGCAGCCTGATGTCGTTCACTCCCGCGTGCAGGACCACAGTTCCGACGCGCTCGTCACTGTTCAGAATCTCGGGAACGCGAGCGCCGATCTCAGAAACACGAGCACCAGGAAAGCAGTGACTGTGCACCTTACTTTTACCTAACGTAGCGTGTACGTGTCGAACGATGGAATCGCCGATGATCATAGCATCGCGTTCTGTTTCGGGAAGAGGGGAGAAGCGGTTTTGTGTGGATAACTCGAAAACCGGGAGGGTTGGAGAGAGTCTTGACTCTCGTCTTTCGCTGCGGAACCATCCAGGCTTCGTGGTGGTTTGTTGGAGCCGGAGTGAACGAGACCATGGCTGATCGCGACCTCAGCGCGCGGAACCGATGCTGAGAAACGCACGGAGTAGACGAGGTCGGAATCAGCGGGTTAGTAACGTTAATCACTGATTTGTGTGCATCGGCGCGTGATGTTTCAAGAGCTAACCGCCGGTCTCTTAGCTCGGCTTGTCTCACTAAAAGGTCGTGGATCTGTTTCTCAACAGCTTCCAGCTCGGACTGCAATGCGTGCAGCTCAAATGTGTCCTCACCTGCACCAAAAGGTAGACTACTTACATCTGATATATTCGCCATTTCAACAGATGGACAGTAAGTTAGCAACAACGCTACCAGTGATGCTATCAATATTAATACTAATTTATGACTAAACTCTCGGATATAACCCGTCTTTTTAGTGGTACGGGTGTAGAGTAGATGCACGATAGGCAAAAAAAAAAAAAATGTTTGTTTGTAAGTGAGTGTGGAGAAGACGCGTTCAGCCGTGATCCACGGACGTAACCTATAGGAGTATCCAGCGTTGGATCACTAATAGGCTTGAGACGCGTCTGCTCAACAGTCCGCGTTGTAACTATGAGGTTTGAGCAGTAGTGCTTCTCAGTGAGGAAAAGTGGAAAATGTTTGTTGTAAGTGAGTTTAAAGAGAAAATCAAGAATTATAAATCAAATTGATAGAGCTCCAAAGACAACAACGTGTTCAGACACGACGCATGCGCAACAGCAAAGTGTCTACATGTGCTCCAAAGCACATGTATGAAGAGATTGCATTCAAATTATCACCTGAGTGTCCAGATTCATCCCTTCAGTACGGAAGCCCTGAACCGCAAGGTGAGAAAAATAAATAAAGAAAACTTATCTCGTTATTTCGACTTAAGTCGTTATTTCGACATAATATCTCGTTATTTCGACTTAATAAGTCGTTATTTCGATATAAGTCGTTATTTCGACATAAGTCGTTATTTCGACAAATATCTCGTTATTACGACATAATAAGTCGTTATTTCGACATAATATCTCGTTATTTCGACATAATATCTCGTTATTACGACATAAGTCTTTATTTCGACATAAATATGTCGTTATTTCGACATAAATATATCGTTATTTCGACATAATAAGGGGACATTCTAATATGCATTAAGCTACATTTAGCTTTCTTATTATGAGTTTCTATGGAAGGAAAATGCTTAACATCAAATTAAACGCTTTGCGTTCATATTCTGGACTTTTTTTTATTTTTGTAGTAGCCTATACTTTATTATGATTTTAGTATCATATTGATTAATAAATGCACGCACAATTATCCGTGAACTTGATAAATGTTGCAGATATGTTTTAGGCTACTATCCACAAACAAATTGCTTTCAATTAAGTGTGCAAAATTCAGAATTCAACGAATGCAGTGCAACAACAACAATAATAGTTAAATTAATATTAGTATTATTAATAATAATAATAATAATAATAATAGTCGCAGTAGTGCTAGGCTAAGGCAGTGCAAGCCAAGTCAGGTAAAACAGAGTTTCTTTGCGTCCATAGTCTGGACTTATCTGATTTTTTTGTAGTATACTTTATTATGATTTTAGTATCATATTGATTAAGAAATGCACGCACAATTATCCTTGAACTTGATAAATGTTGCAGATATTTTAGGATACCCATAAACAAATTGCTTTCAAATGTGCAAAATTCAACGAATGTGCAGCAATTTGTACAAATAGAGACATTTTTGTGTATAAAAGACATTTTTGTTTTATTTTGTATTAGTGATTATAATTTGCGCATCCATTTATTGACGTCTGAGTCGATCTCATTTGAGTGTATTCGGCAATTTGCTTAACGTGGAATTAAACGCGTATATTCTGAGCTCATCAGATTTTGTTGAACATATACTTTATTAGTATGATTATTTACTAGGTTTGGTCTGTTAGTAAATATGTTAAGGTTTGTATTCATTTCGATATGCCACTAGAGGGCAGAATAAGACCGGGAATTATAGAATGCATTGTAGTTATGTTGACCTACTGTTTTCATAACACTGGATATTCTACTAATTTATACTTTTCTAAAACGTTGCATATTAATAGCAAATAACTTATTTGGCAATTACACATAGTTTTGTGCTAGTTTTGTTGTCAGTATTGCTCTTTCAGCCAGCTTGATAGTTTATCTATTAGATTTGGTTTATTTGTTAACTTTACACAACTCAATCGCAGTGTTTTTTTTGTGTGTGTGTGTGTGTGTGTGTGTGTGTGTAAATACAAAATAAAACAAAAATGTATTTTATTCACAAAAATGTCTCTATTTGTACAAATTGCTGCACATTCGTTGAATTCTGAATTTTGCACACATAATTGAAAGCAATTTGTTTGTGGATAGTAGCCTAAAACATATCTGCAACATTTATCAAGTTCACGGATAATTGTGCGTGCATTTATTAATCAATATGATACTAAAATCGTAATATAGAATAGGCCTAGGACTACTATAAAAATCAGATAAGTCCAGAATTCCACTGTTGATAGGAAGATGCAAGTGATCTCGCCGGCGCCTCCATGCCGGCGAGATCACTTGCATCTTCCTATCAACAGTGGAATTCTGGACTTATCATGCAGTGTGCGCTCCACAATAATGGTGGAATATGTTGGAATAGACGATTTAATATGAATGATGGGCGTCAAAATCTTGTAGTTATTTGTTATAATCTTAGGACTTTATTATTATTGTCTAACCTGTATTATGATATTTGACGAATTGCTTTGTTCCTTTTTTGCACGTTTTGGACAAAAGCGTCTTCTAAATATGTAAACTAAAATGTAATAATAATAATAATAATTATTATTATTATTATTAGAGTTTATAACTATAAATGAGTTCACTTAGTAATAGAGTAATATGTTTGTCATAATACAATTAATAATATGATTTATCAATGCTTTATTTTTATAAACGCTTTTACAGTTTTGGATAAAATAAGCCTACATTTTTTGCTTAATTTTTGCTTACAAATATAGCATTCATAAACTATTTTATGATAAACATATTACTGTCTTAAGTTAACTCATTTATAGTTATAAACTCAAATATTAATAATAACATTTTAGGCTACATATTTAGATGACGCTTTTGTCCAAAACTTACAAAAAAAGGAACAAGGCAATTCGTCAAATATCAGTCATAATACAGGTTAGACAATAATAATAAAGTGCTAAGATTATCCAAATAAACAAAAGATTTTGAAGTGAAGAGAAGTGTCCTTGAGACACTAGCAGAGACAATATGTCGTTACACTGCGCAGTGCGTACCCAACAGGTGTCCAGATTATGAATGTATTAGAGATGTTGATTGAAAAGTACCGGTACTGCCGGACCTGGGCCGGAGAGGACACGCAGAGCAAATTATGGGAGTTGCAATGGACTTCTTCTGCATTGAATGAAGACGTGGAACTCCTGAGGTTGTCCTTGATTCTGTTGTGGTTGAGAGAGTCCTCTCTCTCCTGAATGAGCACATGGCTGGTTGTAAGTCGAGGCCTGCTGCCCTGGGGCCTGCTGAGGCCACGCTGGACAGTACGCACACCCTGAACGTACCGAGAAGGCCAGGAGTTGATCGTTGCCCATTCAGTGATGGTAAGGTTGCAGTTTTCTTCTGAGCTGGATTGAAGAAATACAGTCTGACTCCTTTGGGAGAGTGAAAGCATAGCAGGCGGTGGTCATGGCAGGGTCCCCACAGACATCAACCCGAAGAAGCAGCAGTAGAGAGCCAGAAGAAGAGAGAGGAGGGTCACTGTGAATTTGTCTCTAATAAAGCCTGAGAAAGGCCCCACCTCTCCGGGTTTGCTTGACCAATGAGAAGGGTGGAATTTCCAAGCGGGAAAATTCCTCTGTGGTTGATTTATGAATCTTTGTTTTAAGTGTGCTCATTTGCATGTGTAGCTGGATTGGTTTCTGATGACGAAACTAAGAAAGATTCTTGTAATACTAATATGTTGCGCAGCTATCGGCATATCATGTACATAATCATTTCGATCTTCAAAGTAACAATTTATAGAGACCAAACATGGTATAGGTGAGGTTACATTGATCGTTGGTTCTATCATAAAATACACAGTATCAGAAAAATAATAGAATTAAAAACACTACACAAGACAGTAAATCATTCACACAATTTTATGGGATGCATGTTCATTTATAGATCAGATTAATGCAGCAAAGTCTGTTTTAAAGTCTATTTCTGTCTACTCCATTGTCTCTGTCTTGACCAGTGAACACCTTTTTAACAGCAATAAAACAAACTTATCTGATCGTGGTCATGATAACTAAGACCTTCTTGCCCTTGTTGTGGGGATGGGACCAGAGATCCCAGAGTGAGTTTTAAATATTATTTGTTAAACTATAACAAATACTTGTGTATTATTATACACCAACTAAGGAGGTGCCGCATCACCTCTACCAAATTCAGAGAAGTTTGCCACACCAGGGGGTAAAGCTCTGCTGAAAACTTTGCAAAAAGGCTTCTGGGATCTTGCCATCAGACTGCTGACATGTGGCGGGGTCTTGTCTTGGAGCCTATAGAAGTAGAGGAGTACTGCAAGGTGAGGGAAGTCAACCACTACCCATGTGGGTTCCTGATCCACCCTGAGGCACCATGGATGGGGTCAACACCTGATGGGATTGTGTATGATCCTGAGGGGCAGCCAGTGTTTGGCCTGTTAGACACGAAATGCCCAAATGTAACTATAGCTATGTGGACTGCCCTTACGTTATGATAAAGGAGGGTACACATACACTGAGGCGATCCCATCCTTATTACTGGCAGGTCCAGGGACAAATGTTGATTTCTGGGTGTGACTGGTGTGACTTTGGCATTTACACAGAAGATGACATGTTCATTCAGAGAATTCCCTGTGACATGAAAGTCATACAAACCATTAAAGAAAAAGTTGACTGTTTCTTTTTTTATTTCTAACTCAATACCTTCATGGCCAATTAATGACTTGATTGCAGTGTAAATGTATTTGAAGTTACTGTGTAGGGAATTAATTTCAATCTCATCAGTGAAATGTTGCTGCATTGTGTTTTTGATTGTGATGTAATGTTTAGGGTAAATAAGTAATAAATGACTTAGATCTAAGCATTTAGGTGTTTTGTATGGCTTAAGTTTAGTTTTAAAACATAAGAGACAGGAATTAAAAATGAGAGACCAAACAAAAGCAGATTTCTAATTGAATTGACCAAAGAAGTATTTTAACAAGGTAGCATTCAAAGGCCTAAACTGTATACAAACAGATTTCAAACAAATATAAACTCTGATAAGATTAAGGAATTGAAAGGGGCTTAAGAAATAATTCTAGAACAAAATTTTAATTTTTGGAATTTACAAACAAAAACTGCTTTTAGGGACGCTTGGATCCATGCAATTATTTTTAATATCACTAAGCTTTCATAAAGGCACTGCATATCAAGCTTTCACTCAGATGTCGCTCATCAGGGGACTGCACATATCATACATAGTTTGTATGTATGTTATGTGCAATGCCTTGTTGAGGGTCGTCTGGCTAAAAACGCCTGATATGCAGTGCCTTTATGAAAGTGTATCAATATAGAGTGTGGTTGCCCTTTACATGTTAGAAATCCTCAGACCTCAGGCTTCTTTGCCCAGGCCTTTTCCAGTGGCCCATTTTCATAGTTTGCAAGGAGACAAGCTACCGTGTACAGTTAATTGATGCTCCTAAAAACCCGTAGGGGAATCACAGAATAAAAAAACGTGTGCTTTTTGACCTGGCGAATGGTTCGGTGTATCCTCCCTGTCATCCTCTGGCGGCGGTCTTTCGCTTCTCTCCCAAAACCCCTGTCTTGTTGGAGAGTTGTTCTTGTAGAAGTTGCTCCACTCAAATAACACAGGAACAGCACCCTTTTTTAACAGCCGTCGACCTGTTTCTGATGCTGGTTCAAGGATGTCTTCCGTTTTGAAGTGCCGGCTACACACCCGGGTGTAAATAAGTTGTAAATCTGTTTTGTACCTGATCGCATCCAGGTAATACGCATTTCCGTGATGAAGGCATAGCTAGCTAGCAAACTGTAGGCTGTAGTAACTAATAGTACTGACAGTAACTCGCGATTAAGCAGCAAACTGATGCGAATAATGTGCTCTAGTTATATTGTGTAAGCGCAATGGCATTAGTTGTACATTTAACATTTAGCTCAAATTATCTATAGGGAATTTTAATAATTAATCATGAATATGATTAATATTTTGCATATTACAGTTACATTAATTTATTCGAAGTTGAAAATAGATCGATTTGTATATATGAATAATCAATCACAACGAATTATAATTCATCATTCATATATCAATAATCCTATTTCAGATCGATTATGAGATAACCCTTAATGGAAAATTAATGTAATTATCGAACAGTTGTTTGTCCCGCAAACGACCATAAGATTAACTTACTAACCTTCTCAATAAAGTCAAGTCAAGTCAAGTCAAGTTTATTTATATAGCGCTTTTCACAACACAGGTTGTATCAAAGCAGCTTCACAGTAATAAATTAGAACAATACATCAATGTTTGTTTCTAGTGGAACGTCTACGTTCGGTAATGCTGATCAATAGTATCGTTGATTGATTAATTTAATTAAATATCCCCAAATATCCCCAACTGAGCAAGCCAAAGGCAACAGTGGCAAGGAACCGAAAAACTCCATCAGGTGACCTAATGGAGAAAAAAAAAAACCTTGGGAGAACCCGGGCTCAGTCGGGGGCCAGTTCTCCTCTGGCGTTTATGAACTAGAGGTCGGATTTAACTGTAGGATTAAAAGTATTATATGAATGCCTTGCTGAAGAGATGCGTCTTTAATCTAGTTTTAAACTGGGAGAGCGAGTCTGAGCAACGAACAGTATCCGGAAGACTATTCCAGAGTTTTGGTGCTAAATGTGAAAATGCTCTCCCTCCTTTGGTGGACCTAGATATCCTAGGTATGACCAAAAGCCTCGAATTTAGTGACCTTAAAGAGCGCGATGGATTATAGGGCGATAGAAGATCGGTTAAATAGACTGGAGCTAAGCCGTTTAGGGCTTTATAAGTCAGTAGCAATACCTTGTAATTAATACGGGACTTTATAGGTAACCAATGTAGGGATGATAAAATCGGTGTTATATGATCATATTTTCTTGATCTAGTTAGAACTCTAGCGGCGGCATTTTGGACTAACTGTAGCTTGTTTATTAAGGATGCAGGACAACCGGCTAATAACGCATTACAGTAATCTAGTCTCGAGGTCATGAATGCATGAACTAACTTTTCTGCGTCAGAAACTGACAGCATAGTACGTAGCTTAGCAATGTTTCTAAGGTGGAAAAAGGCTGTTCTTGTAACATATGAAATATGATTTTCAAAAGACAGGTTGCAGTCTAATATAACACCCAGGTCTTTTACTGTAGAGGATGAAGTAACAGGACATCCTACTATGTTAAAGTTGTATTGTGAGAGGTTTTGTGGGTGGTTTTTTGAACCGATAAGTAGTACCTCTGTCTTGTCTGGATTTAATAAAAGAAAATTATGCGTCATCCAATCTTTTATATCTTTAACACACTCTGTCAATTTGGATAATTTAGCGTTTTCATCTGGCCGTGATGAAATATAGATTTGAGTGTCATCAGCATAACAATGGAAACTAATTCCATGTTTCCTTATAATATTTCCAAGTGGTAGCATATATATTGAGAATAATAGAGGGCCTAACACAGATCCCTGCGGCACTCCATAGTTTACTGGAGTTATGATAGATTTTTCTCCATTTAAATAAACAAAATGGTAGCGGTCAGATAAATACGATCTAAACCAGCTTAATGCTTGTCCTTGAACACCAGTATAATTTTGTAGTCGATCTAAGAGTATTGTATGATCTATAGTATCGAACGCAGCACTAAGATCAAGTAAAACTAATATTGAGATACAGCCTTGGTCAGAAGCTAAAAGTAAATCATTTGTGATTTTAACGAGCGCAGTTTCAGTGCTATGATGCGGCCTGAATCCAGACTGAAACTTTTCATAGGTGTCATTTTCTTGTAAGAAAGAGCCCAGTTGAGCGGACACAACTTTTTCTAGTATTTTAGACATAAAAGGTAGATTTGAAATGGGTCTATAATTTACTAGATTATTCGGATCTAATTGTGGTTTCTTAATGAGAGGTTTTATAACTGCCAGTTTAAATGTTTTTGGAACATAACCTAAAGATAAAGACGAGTTAATAATATTGAGGAGAGGCTCTTCCACTACAGGTAACACTTCTTTCAATAGTTTAGTTGGTATGGGATCTAATAAACATGTTGTTGTTTTAGAGGAAATGATAAATTTATTTAACTCTTTTTGTTCTATAGTTGAAAAGCACTGTAATTGTTCTTGCGGCGTGATAATTGAGGCTGAATTATAAGGCGCGATTGAGGATTGAACGTTTACAATTGTGGTTCTGATGTTTTCTATTTTCTCAGTGAAGAACTTCATGAAATCATTACTACTAAACTGTAATGGAATACTTTGTTCAGGAGACATCTGTTTATTTGTTAGTCTCGCCACGGTGTTAAATAAGAACTTAGGATTGTTATGGTTGTTTTCTATTAGTTTGCGTAGATGCTCAGCCCTGGCCGCTTTTAGGGCCTTTTTATAACGTGACATACTGTCTTTCCATGCGATTCTAAAGACCTCTAAGTTGGTTTGTTTCCATTTACGCTCTAAATTACGGGTTTCTCTCTTTAGAACACGCGTAGTACTGTTGTACCATGGTGCTTTACTTTTCTCTCTGACCTTTTTTAATCTAATGGGCGCAACAATATCCAATGATCCAGAGAGAATGGTGCTCATAGTGCTAGTTAATTCCTCAAGTTCATCTGTTTGTTTGGGTTCACTGAGCAGCTGAGACAGATCCGATAAGCTGTTTGAAAAATTATCTATGGTGGATGGAAGGATTGTTCTGCCTAATCGATAACGCGGCGCAGCATGATATATTACAGGAGTACGTAATATGCAAGTTACCATGTAATGGTCAGTGACATCGTCACTTTGTGGAATGATATCTATATCGGTTGGATCGGTTCCATGTGATATAATTAAATCGAGTGTATGATTAAATCGATGAGTCGGTCCGGTAATGTTTTGCTTGACCCCAAAGGAGTTTAATAAATCTGTAAACGCAGCCCCTAACGCATCATTTTGATTATCTACATGGATATTAAAGTCTCCAACAATTAATGCTTTATCGAAGTTAACTAATAGGTCTGAGAGAAAATCTGCAAACTCTTTTAGGAAATCAGCGTAAGGCCCAGGCGGTCTATATACGGTAGCCAAGGCTAGAGATAATAGGGATGTTTTTCGAACATCTAAGAGCGTAACATTTAGTACAAGTACTTCAAATGAAATAAACTTATAACCCGGTTTCTGAGTAACATTGAGAAAATCTCTATAGATTGTTGCAACACCGCCGCCACGACCATTCAGACGGGGCTCGTGCTTATAGGAGTATCCTGATGGAGTAGACTCATTTAAACCGAAATAATCATTTGGTTTAAGCCAGGTTTCAGTAAGGCAAAGTACATCGAAGCTATTATCTGTGACTATTTCATTTACAATAACTGCCTTAGGTGTGAGTGATCTAATGTTTAGAAGACCTAGCTTTAAAAATTGTTTTTGATTACCAATAGCAACATTTTCTGGTTTAATAACAATTAGATTTTTTCTAGATCCTGCAGTAGATTTATGATTTGATCTCACTAAACGAGGAATAGACACAGTTTCTATGCAATGTTCTACACTATTTATATCAGTTAAATTGGTGCAGCAGAGACTATGATTTGGACTTTTGTTTACTAGTCAAAAGGTATTTAACATTTTGGAGATGTTATCTGACAGAAGATCCGATCCGAATCTGCTTGGGTGTAAGCCATCAGCACGGTAAAGCCTAGGACGCTCCCAAAACAGATTCCAATTATTTACAAAGAGAAGTTTCTGCTCATTGCACCATGACATTAACCATTCATTAAGCGCAAATAATCTACTAAACTTTTCATGACCTAGTCGATACGTGGGAAGCGGTCCTGACACAATAATCGTTATATCAGGCGATGTGCTGCGTACCGTATCGATCAGATTCCTGAAGTCTTTCTTCAAAACCTCCGTTTGGCGCAGTCTGATGTCGGCCCCTCCCGCGTGCAGGACAACGGTTCCGACGCGCTCGTTCAGAATCTCGGGAACGTGAGCAGCGATTTCAGAAACACGAGCACCAGGAAAGCAGTGACTATGCACCTTACTTTTATTTAACGTAACGTGTACGTGTCGAACGATGGAATCGCCGATGATCACAGCATCGCGTTCTGTTTCGCGAAGAGGGGAGAAGCGGTTTTGTGTGGATATCTCGAAAACCGGGAGGGTCGGAGAGAGTTTTCTTGGTCTAGACCTGACTCGCGACTTCCGCTGCGGAAAAATCCAGGCTTCGTGATGGCATGTTGGAGCCGGAGTGAACGAGACCATGGCTGATCGCGACCTCGACGTTCAGGACCGATGTTGAGGAACGCACGGAGTAGACGAGGTCGGAGTCAGCGGGTTAGTAACGTTAATCTCTGATTTGTGTGCCTCGGCACGTGATGTTTCGAGAGCCAAACGCCGGTCTATCAGCTCGGCTTTTCTTACTAAAAGGTCGTGGATCTGTTTCTCAACAGCTTCCAGCTCAGACTGCACCGCGTGCAGCTCAAATGTGTCCTCACCTGCACCAAAAGGTAGACTACTTACATTTGATATATTCGCCATTTTAACAGATGGACAGTAAGTTAAGTTAGCAACGACGCTACCAGTGGTGCTATCAATATTAATACTAATTTATGGCTTAAGTCTTGGATATAATCCGTCTTTTCAGTGGTACGGGTGTAGAGTAGACGCACGATAGGCGAAAAAATGTTTGTTTGTAACTTAAATGAGTGCGGAGAAGACGCGTTCAGCCGTGATCCACGGACGTAACCTATAAGAGTATCCAGCGTTGGATCACAAGGCTTGAGACGCGTCTGCTCAACAATCCGCGTTATAACTATGAGGTGAGGAAAAGTAGAAAATGTTCGTTGTAAGTGAGTTTAAAGAGAAATCAAGAATTATAAATCAATCGATGGAGCTCCAAAGACAACAACGCGCTCAGACGCGACGCATGCGCATTCGAAACAGGAAGTCTCTGAGGAAATCGAGTCTCTGAGTGTCTCAATGGCACACTCAGAGACTCACTCAGAGAAGTGATAACTTTAGATAACTAAAGTTATCACTTCTTATAATTTCAAAAAGGAATAGCTTCTGGCCATGAAACCATTCTTTTTGTCCTTATAAAATTTAGGTTACTAAACCATAATCAAATTGTAAAGCCTGTAGCTAGATCAAACATTTCAGGGACTCGTAATGTGAGAATTATAGACAGGATCAATCAAGTATATATGGAATTTTAATAATTGGACTAATACATTGAACTAAGGAATACAAAATACTACAATTTACATGAGTAGATATGTATGTACAGGAGACGTAAACAAAATACAAGACTAAACGAATAACGAAAATGAGGGAGAGGATGAAAGAGATCGGACAATGTGACCGGAAAATGGGAGAGATGAGAGAAAGTGAAACTAACGTGTGCGATCACAGAAAGATCACAGTTAGGCTAAATCACAGACAGTAACCTTTTGAGAGACAACAAGAAATCACATCAATCAAATCAAAAATCATTACTTGCGTATGGTTCTCTTTGTATTTGCTGAAGAAGAGCACTTTTTAGAGCGGGGCGTGTTTCCTTGTGTCTTAGGGGCGAGCAGACTCGCGCTAAGTTTAAAGGTTCACCGAACGTGAAGTTGCCAGAAACATGATTCAGAGTTCATCTCCCTTTGTGGGGGGAGATGCGAATATGAAAATAAAACTTAGTAAAGAAAATAAAATGGAGATGAGGACTCCCTAAGGAGCCATGGAGCCAGGAATTCTCTCAGACGCAGTGCTCGTGCACGTCCTTAAGAGGAACGCGGCTGCGGGAGATTCAAGTCTCTTTAAAGTTGAAGTTGCCGGCTACGTTCGCTTCACTGAACGTAGGTAGAGTCCACAGACGAAAATAAAGAAAAGACTTAAAGGAAATAAAAGAGAAAACGGAGAATGCTCCCTAAAAGGGAGCCATGGGTCTTCTGAAGAAGAGGGTTCGTAAAAGTGCTCACGGAAGATTTCCTGAGTCGGTCTTTTATGGAAAAGATGGGTTGACGCCTCTGTTCGCGCGAACAACCAATGAACGTCCAAAGATCTGAAGCGGGAAAAGTTCCTTTGTCTCTGGGGGAGACACCCACTCGAGGGAGTTATGGTGTTGTCTTAATACTCTAGTAAGACGATTCATATAGTAATAATCATATCATTGCAATCTATTATCGAGATTCAACTCCGTTAAGTCTCAAGATTTAAAATGATATAAAACATGTCATATGAAAGATTATAGGAATACACAAAGTTACATAAGATATGCAGAATTACACACATTTAAAATTTCCTCACACAACTATCAAGCCCTGATATCGGCTACTATGACACGGGAAGATCAAATCCATGTTTACACATTTCTTAAGTGGTTATACACATAGAAAATGTAGGATTTAAATAGGAGTAAAGATTAACACTTTAATTCTGCTCCACTCCTAAAATCTCCCTTGCTTGACATTCCATTAGGCAATAAAACAAAGTGTGTGGGGGGGGGGGGGGGAAGGCAATTGCAATTGCAAATGTTGGTGAACATTCTCTAACTAAAACACTATTGATTAAAGAATACATTTCAAAACCACACCTCTATTATAAAGCAAAACTAATCACACATACATATCGGAAGGTATACATTCAGGAGCCATATTTCTATATAAAGTTGCACCCAAAGGATGTTTTGTTTCAGGTTTCTGGAGTATCTCTGAGATGCCATAAGTGTCAGAAACGTCCATTTGCTCCAGTCTCTCTGGAGCCTGGCGTATGATTTGTAATTTTGAAGTCACGAGGTTACAAGCTTTGGTAAGCTTAGCAAAGAACGTTTTGGGCAGGAATGTGCTTAGAAAACACAGAGAGTCCGAATTTGTTAATTCAGAATCACACGAACGAATGATTCAAATAACCCAGTCGCTACAATTGTTAGGGGAAGGGGCCAGCCTCATTGGCTCCAGTGCGTAATCAACAGTAGGGTTTTTTGGTCGGGGCTAAAACAGTGGCTCGATGATGAGCTCAAAAAATCCTGAACACAGCATTGGTGAAAAACTGTTTAACGGTCTAACTCCACAATTCAGTACTTCACAGTTCACAGTCTTTGTAATGTGTTGTAGCAATACATTTCTAACATTTATAATGTGTTTAGAATTTTTTTTAGAATTGCCTTTACAGGGACTTTAATTTCAGTATGTACTTACTTAGCGAGCACTAAAAGAGTAGGTACTATAAAGCCTGATCACATTAAATAGGAATGCGATCCGGATATCCGCCATGTTGCCGTTATCATGTGACCTACAAAATTATCACCATCGCAACAACTTAAAAGATATGAGCAACTGTCACGTTCACATTAGTTTGGACTCGTTATGTTTTGTATTTACCTGCCTTCGTCACTCATCTGTTATCATGGACACTAATGTGTACTTATCAGTCACCTTCATTAACACCTGTATATATGTTCAGTTCTCTTTCAGTTCAGTGTCCGGTATCGTCTATGTTAAGTGTGTGTGCCATTCTGTTGGAACTATTGTAAATAAACCTTTGTAATTAATCGTATCTGTCTTCCTCATCTGTCTGCCAGCAACCACCCGTGACAGCAACAGGTTTAATTAATATATCTGTAAATATCTTTAAATTGATGAAACCTGCTCATTTTGCGGTCTTGTTGAAGAGTGTCCATTAAGTGCCCAATTATTTTGTAAGTGTAGTATAACCAATAAATATAGGGTTGATTTAATATTTTTAACCCTACTAATGTGACCCACAGTTTTATCCTTAAAAATATTATTTTTATTACAAAAACCCAAAATCGTCATCTCTTGAATATGTTGTAAATTTCTTTATTTTATATGCAAAATGTTTCACCCACAAGTAAAAGTGGTTTAAATCTTCTTTATTTTTCTTTATCGTTTCATCCCTCATTAATAAATAACAAGAAAAGCATTTCTTGATGTATTATGGTGAATTTTTCGAAGATATTTAACCCCTTCATTGTGCTTTTTTTTCCATCTCATATTATGATGTATGCAAACCCCTGATATTTATGTTTTCTGTTTTTTGTTTTGTTTCTGTTGTCATTATGATTGTTTATTGTTACAGATACAACCATGGTATCTTTCCCTGATCTTGTATGTAATTATAATTTCTGCAATAACAAAATGATATAAGTGACAGGTGTGCCAACACTTCATAGCATCAGTAACTCGACAGCCCTACCTAGAATGGTTTTCCTCAGTGTTTGTAATGTCTGCACAAAGGAGACGGGCATCTGCACAAAGATCTCGCCTTTGGAGAAGACTGTTGATATTATACTCGAAAAATGTAAGTGTCACTACTTAAAAATAGAGATTACCGAATTAACTGCATTGCTAACCCACCCCAACACTTACACACAATAATAATGATAAATGCTGATCAATACTTAATTATATTACTTTTTTTTACTGAAAATTATATTTTTGTAAAACAAGCTAAATGTTATTTGTTTTGTCATGACATAGTCATAACACAATCATCACTACATGAAAAGAGGTTAATCTGGAACACTATTTTCCTGTTAGTTTTAGTATTATCACACAGTGTTCGTTTGTTGGCCAGAGGAGAACTGGCTCCCCGACTGAGCCTGGTTTCATCTTTACAATGGAACTGAATAAACACTGAACTGACTTCAGATGAACAGCAGCAGAAATGCATAATTTTCCTGTTGTCACTGTAAAGCTGCTTTGAAACAATCTGTATTGTATAAAGCACTATATAAATAAATGTGACTTGACACTGAAGTGGACTGTGGCTAACGTATTCTGGCTGTGTGGGAGTTGCGACACGCATGAACTGACTTTTCTGCATCTGTCGTAATTTAGATACTTTTAAGATGGAAAAGAGATAATAGAGAGAGGAGGTTTTTTTCTTCAGACTGTATCATTTTAGTGTGGTGATCTGGGCAGATATTGTGTAATATTGGCATGACTTGCTTGGTCTATGAAACTTAACCATCACAGTCCAGACTGTAAAGTCATTGTTGGCTGTAAAGTTGACAGTTTCATTATTTTTGCTGTTGGCTGGCCAGATAGCGTGTGTGGTCCTGGTATTAGGGCAGGGGTTCTCAACCTTTTGCAACTCATGGCCCACCAATGACTGTTTAAAAACATTCCGAGGACCACCTTTCCAAATATGATAGTATTAACACGGAATAACAGAAAATTAAAAAAGTACAATGATATACTCTGCTGTTAATCTGTTATGTCACTGTAGCAGACAAGGTCAAGTTAGGGGATAGAATATACAGTTTGTACAAAATAAAAATCATAATAAAAAGTAAAAAAATAAATAAAATTTAAATAATGTCTATACACGTGTATAGGTTTGGCTATACTTATGAGGGCCAAATGTCCTAACTTATCTAGTGAAATATTATGACAACGACTAGTGGGGACATTTTACTGGTCCTCGCTAGTTAAACAGGCTTATTAATCATCCAAAACATGTTTTTATTTAAATTGAGTGTTTTCCACCTGTTTCTGTGATGGGTAGATTTAGGGAAAGGGGTTGGGTTGACTGCCTGATATAGGTAAGGGCCCCTCCGGGACTCAGGCTTTTACCCAGTACTGCAGGGGTCGCATGTGGAACAGGCCCAATGGTACCACAGCGGTGGCGGCTGCCATCAGGCCCAGCAAGCTATGGAAAACTATGAGAGGAAGGAAATCCTGTACTTTGAAAGACATCGCTAGCCGCTGAATACTTATTGAGTGTTCCGGCGTGAGCCAGGCCCGCATCTGTGCAAAGTCGATTACTCCCCCCAGGAAAGCGACTCTGCTGGTAGACAGGGAGCTCTTGGCTGAGTTGATTCTGTGCCCAAGACGCTAACAGAGCTCATGCTCCGACCGGGCTAACAACAGCCAGTGGTCGAGGTAATTAATGAAGCGGATTCCCATCTGTCTCAGAGAAGATAGAGCAGTGAGCAGTGTCCTTGCACTTTGTAAAAGTGTGTGGAGCCAGAGAGAGTCCGAATGGGAGTACTTTAGCTTGGTAAGCCAACCCCTCGAACGCAAATCTCAAGAACGGTCTGTAATGAGGGGCTATTTGGATATGAAAGTAAGCATACACTGTAAGTACACTAATTTAAAAATGCATTCAAGATTTAATCACAATATTTTGTTTATTTCCACATTTATACCTTGACAATAAGAAATTATAATATTAAAATTACAAAAAATACATCCACATTTCATCCAACATTTCCCAATTGTTGGTTGCAAATTATGCATGCAATTAAACAATTAAATTGCTTCCACCGAAGATCATCAGTTTACCCAACTATCTAAATATGAACTAAATTTGGCCGCTATATGAAATTAACACAAAAATTCTACAGGTTCGAAAATGAACTTCAAAATCACCATGTAACTAAAAGCAATCCCACAACACGATTTTATTTCCCCTATTTAAGCATTATTTGTATACCCTAGTCTTCAGTGGTGTTAGGGGCTCGGGGCAACTTTAAATGCTGAAATCATGAGCACCTGCACACTGATCCAATTGAAAAGAGCATCCACAGGTGATCTAAAGCATACCCCCACTCAAAATAACCACTAAAAATAAAAAAGACAGAATAACAAAGTAGCAGATCCAAACCTACTCGAAGACTACAAAAAACAAAACAAAAGTGTAAATACTCACATGTGACCACAGTAGTTACTTCCACGGGAAAAATATTCACTTACAACAACGGGACGGCCACATACCATTCCTCACACACAAAACAGTTGAAGATTATAAACGTAATAGTTTTGGACGAGCCCCTAATTATGTTATGGTCAAAGCCACAACACAAAAGAGGGTCAGCACAAAATGCTCGGTTCAATAGAAGAATTTATTTAAGGACAATAATCATTACATAAAAGTGGGAGAACAGTAATCGGGAAAGCCAAACAGCCTAAATGTATAATTTTCCTGTTATCACTGTAAAGCTGCTTTGAAACAATCAGTATTTTATAAAGCAATATATAAATAAAGGTGACTTGACTTGATACTGAAGTGGACTATGGCTAACGGACTCTGGCTGTGTGTGACGAGCATGGACTAACTTGTCTGCATCTTTCGTAATTTAAATATATATTTTTAAGATGGAAAAGAGATAATAGAGGGAGTTTTTTTTTTCTTCTTCAGACGGTCTCATTTTTTAGTGTGGTGATCAGGGCAGATATTGTGTAATATTGGCATGCCTTGCTTGGTCTATGAACCATAACAATACCGGTCCAGACTGTAAAGTCATTGTTGACTAAAGTTAACAGTTTCATATTTTTTTCGGTTGGCTGGCCAGATAGCGTGTGTGAGGTTCTGGTATTAGGGGATAGAATATACAGTTTGTACAAAATAAAAATCATTATGTCTATGGAAAGTCCCATAAAACATGAAAACCCAACGTGTACATGTACAGGTTTGGCTATGCTTGTGAGGACATTTTACTCATTTAACCTAATAACCAATTACCACAACATACTGGGAATTTATTAGTGCATTTATAAAAATGAAAATGTTATGTCCCATGTTGTAGATGTTATTGCCACAATTTCTCTCTCCTCAGCTTTAGTTGGAGGTTCTTTCTTTGGCTTCTTTAATTCAATTCACAATTATTTGTATAGCGCTTTTCACAATACACACCGTTCAAAGCAGCTTTACAGAAAATGCATGCGCCTACATTACAATTTAGAGTGATCCGTAATCAGATGTGACTGTCTTAAGTTATGTCAAAAATGTACATATATAAATCACACAGTTAGCTAAAAATGTATTTATTTAAAGGGGCATTTTGCAAGTCTGAGTGTTTTTTCTCTACGAGCTCCCCCTAGTGTCTGGTAGTATAATGCTTTCAAACACTCTGTCGTAAAAACGAACTGTTGTCCCTCCCCCCTCGCCACGAGCAACCCAGCTGATCAGCTGTCAATCCAGCTAAGCAGAGGAACCGGCTATTTCAAAACCAGTTATGTCTACCGAGGCAAGTAAAGCAATACTTTCTTTCCAACTGATGGCGATTTTTTTATTTATTGTGTTGTCATGCATACTAGTATTTTTACCGGGAACGAACGATATGAACGAGGCGAACTACTGCTTTCGTGTTTGTTTGTTTGTTTGTTTGTTTGTTTTTGGGAGAATGGGCATGAGCATAAAAAAATATATATCGGAGGCTAATATTTGTCTAAAGTTATATTAGCAAGGTCTATAAGTTCATCTGGTAGAATGATGGTTCACCTTTGCTTGTCTAAGAAAACATCAGAACGTTTTTTCTAGCTCGATCATGATATGTGCAACATTTTGCGCGTCTGATATTGCCTACTATCAGACGCGTTGACTTAGTGACATAAAATAAAAGTGTAAGTTACACAAATAAAACCGACAGAGGAACGGCCACACAACTACAGAAATCAAACGTGTTTGCTATGACAATGCTAACATCAGAATGATAGTATCTAGCGTACTAGTAAGCCCCTAACAGACAGCGATCATAATAAAAAACCTTTACAGACAATAGCAAACATCCTGAGGTCGCAATGACTTGAAATTTAAATATTAAACACAGTTTATTCCAAAGATACTTAACTTACAAGTGCAACAGCAGGATCAGCATCCGTTTTGCAGGCTTCTGTTTCTCTCAGTTCTCACCATTCTGAAAAAGCCGGTCCGATATATTTACTCGAGTCTGACTTCTTGCTCGGTCAGTCTCCCGTTTCCTCTTTCGTTGGTCCTCCGACAAAGATTTTCTAGCTTTCTGCTTCTTTTTTACAGGCTCAGCCTCAGCCATAACTCAGTCTATCGTTGCCCTTTGCTTATAGCTAGCCCGCCGGTGTTTGAATGGGGGCGTGTTAGTGATGTTACGTTCGTGAACGAATCGTTCTTTTTGAACGAATCCTTTAGGTGAACGAATCGTTCTCGTTCACGTAATCAATTGACTCATATTTCTCGTTCACTGAAATCCCTCCCTCCACAGCAGCGCGGCGCTATTGGCAGCGCATGCGCAGCTCAGTGAACCGGTGTTTTCAACCTGTCAAAGAATGAACCTCGAGCCAATAGCCTTTGAGTATGAGATGTGACGGAGCATGTGATTTGTTGGATGTAGTGAACGAATACGCCCTTCACTGACTGACCGAGTTGCTTTTGAGTCTGAACCATAGGTCTGAACGAGAGTGAGATTATCGTTTGTGTACGAGTTGAACGAACTGGTATGTCGTTCATGAACGAAAATAACCAGTTGTTTGAACGATAATGATGGCGAACCGATAGAGCTAGGTTTGTGTAGTTAGCATGTTTGCATCAAATAATCAAATTTACACTTTACCATTGTAATGAAAACAGGTTAATAACGCAATATATTGGTTAAATATAACAAAGACAAATTAACATCGTCATTTTTTACTTGGTTTGAGTTAAGGGGGGTGCACTTGACTGTTTACTTGATTTAAATTTACACTTCTCGTTACCTGCTTTTCTTATATTTTGGTTGTGTGTTTTAGTCTTAGTTTTGTGGTATTTTGCACTTTGAACAATTTACTTGACTACTTGTGTTCATTTTGTATTATCAAAATGAATTCATTACGTTTTATTCATGTGTTTTAGTCTTAGTTTTGTGGTATTTTGCACTTTGAACAATTTACTTGACTACTTGTGTTCATTTTGTATTATCAAAATGAATTCATTACGTTTTATTCATGTATGCACTTCTCTAAAAACTAAAACAAACCAAAAAAATATGACAGTATTATAGGTCTCATAACGTCAGCAAATAGCATTTCAGTTCGGGCTGTGAAGGGGCATGTATTTGGTTGGATCTACTGAACGAATTTGCCTATCACTGCTGAGATCGCTCTGTTTTGAGTCTGAACGAGAGGGAGAGATCTCGTTCGTGAACGAATTGAACTGGTACTTTCGTTCGTGAATGAGAATACTGGGTAGATCGGTCATTTAGCATGTGATTTAATCTCATTCAAAGCGCAGTTATAGGTGTGCACATATAATTGTTTATATTCATATTCAACATACAGAACATCAACGTTTAATATAATCCCAGATTTATGAATGTGTATGTCTGACTAAATAATTAAAATGTTAATATTATGCAAGAAAACCTTGGTTTGGTCATCTGAACCACTTATTTAGACTTATGTTATTAATTTAGTAAATAAGGCACACATTTTAACAAAGCCAAATCACTTTTTTTGTAACAAGTAAATACGTTCATTAAAATATAACATAAAATACACTCTTTTTCGCCACCTGCTGCAGTATATATCTAATATGAAGAAATTATCACTGAACGAATCAGTGAACGAGTCTGAACGAATCATTTTGGTGAACGAACTGAAAATGAACGAGTCTCTGAAAAGAATCTAACTTTCCACCACTAGGGCGTGTACGTGTGCAGTGCCGTCAAGCAATTCGTTACATCGCGAGACCTGATATCACGCGAGACTTCCTGACACCGACCCGCGTCCCCAAAGTTGCAAGTGAGTTTTTTCCGCTCTCGGGCACCAGGGGGGTGCGAAACCACCACCATTCAACCCGAAATGAGTAATATAAACATTCCACTGACTCCGAAGCTGTTCAGTTAAGGTTAAAAAGTTACCTAGTGTCCCTTTAAACAGTGTAATAGTAGGCTTGTTTGAGATGAGCAAAATCTGCGCAGAATCGATCACCGGTGATCAGCGCGAGATGCATGCCGGTTAGAAATGTGTCCGAGTGCGGTCCGCCTTGCTCTGATGTCATGCTGACGTATGTCAAAAATCTCTCGCGAGCGCAAGGCGCACGTGTCGGATTCTGCAGTCGGGCGCAGTTGCTCTCCACCGACTGCGCTGATCAAAAGCATGATGGGAAACGACTTGCTGACGACACAGCTTAATGTTCATTGGTTTAAACAACCGTGATGTATTGTTCTCTTTTAAAATGTTTGATTTTAAAACTCTGATAGGCTATCATGTTTTATGTGTATACGTTATGTGATAATATTCCCAAACTATCTCAGTGCGATCTCTATGGGTTATGCAATGTAATTTTTATGTAAAAAAAGAAAGAAAAAAAAAACACGTCTGTATTAAAGAAAAAAGACTGATAAACATGTATTATATAAGTAGGCTACTTTGGGTGTCTTGTTCATTATATTTATTTTCATATAAAAGCAACAGAACTTAAATTCCATCCATGATCCAGTTTATTAGCAACACTGTGAACGAGCGTGAATCCAGTGAATCCCGCGATATCCGCCTTTGATCTCACAGGTGTCAGATCCACTGCGAGAAGAGAGATCTGTCCGGCTTGCCTGCGCTTTTTTCACTCCTCCCCTCACTGCAGCCGCCTACTCTCGCCTACATTTCAGGCGAGGCGAGGCGCATCTCAAACAAGCCTAATTTAAGACATAAACAATGAGTTCATTAGATTAATATCACTTCCTAGTTGTCGCATTTTTACAAGCTGCCAGTAGAATATTACAAAGATATCCATTATTGGTCCTCATCTTCATAGGGAAGATGCCCAGGTACACTGGTTTTAAAATGCATTCAATACTTAATGACAATGTTTTATTTATTTCTACATTTATATATTGCCAGTAAGAAAGGATAATATTGCAATCACGAAAAATATATCCAAATTTCCTCCAACATCTCCCAATTGCTGGCTGCCTGATTACAGATGTCTTATTTTGGGAGTAATAAAAAACCTTTTGTTTTCCCAAACAATTTCCCTTCAACTGTCTGAACTTCGTAGTTCCTCGTGTTTGTCTAGGTTATACTTGATGAACAGTTTTTGGAAGTTATCAAGTCCTTTCTCAGTATAGATGAAGTAATATGAAGTTAACCCATTGTTTAAATCATCCATTAAACTGTACTGGTTTAAATCGTATATCATGTGATGTCCATCTTAAGTAGCATCCATTGTCTCTCAAATTTAGGATTTCTAAGTTTCCTAAACAAACCTTCAAGGGAAGTTTTGCCCAACAATTCAGTTTTTCTAATTATGTATGTTCAAAACTTGAACTTGAAAATGTCAACAAAACAAGAGTTTGTTGTTTGAATTGCCATGAATTCCGGATGACCACTAGGGGTCATTGTTTCTGTTTCATGTCCACACTCTCTATATAGTGAAGCATTGTCCTTTATTTAGTTTTTAAACCTTGCCATCCTCTTCTTCTTCTTGTCATGTGATTCATTAGCTTTAGTATAAATAGCCCAGTGTTGGTTCTAGACTTTGTCTGGTTTTGTACCTGAATGATCGTGTTTTCTGGTGAGTTATTCTGGTGTTTTTTTAGTTTTTTTTTTCTCTTGTATCTCAACAATATCATTCTTTTTCCTTAAATGATTGATTACTCAAAGCTTTTCAGCACCATGTATGTAGCAGCAATCTGGTAGTGGTCTGGTAGCTCTAGTTTTTACATCTGGTCTTTTGACAAAATTTGAGTGTACTTGATTTTATAGACATTAAGAATTTGCCCATACAGAGATGGGTGGAGTATCCAAAAACTGTACTCAAGTATAAGTACAAGTAATAATCTTATTAGATGCTTGAGTCATTTTTTCATTGGATACTTTTTTTACTCTTACTCAAGTAGGTAGTATAAACATACATATCTAATTTAAATGATTATTTTATTATCATAATTATATATCTTTGCAACAAACACAGGAGAGAGAAGCATTATTTCTGAAATAATAACAAGCACAGCTACATTTTGATTATTAGACAATGTCAAAATAAAGTAAACCTGCAGAGTTTTGTGTTCAAACATACTGTATGTAAAGGGAACCATGCACTGACACTGAGAAAAAAAAAACGAGTGAAAACTCTTATTAATAATAATAATAATAATAATAACTGAACACAAACAACAATCTTTTTGCATCTGTTCTCCAAAATGTAATCAAATATTTATGCATTAACCGTGTAAACTGGTTTACTTTGTCTAATCAAAGGCATTCGTTTTCAAGACAAACAGGTCGGCGCCACCGCACAATACTCACAAATTACCATGGGTTGATGGGTGTTAATTTCGTCTCTGTGAACAATGGTAGCTTTTGTAATGTATAAATTAAGGTATATGTCCAAAAAACTGGTAATGTCATAATCTGTAGCAGTGGTATCGTGAGTCAAGCCAGTTAATTTACATGTTACCACATGTAATTTGCTTTATATGATGAACAGATTTGATTTAGGAATTAAGCTCAACTGAACCTGCTTGATGCGCGAGAACAAACCTCTTGCGCAGGCCAAAGAGTTGATGAATGTTTATGTGAATAAAAGCGAATAATATCTGTCTGCAGAGCCACAGAGCCACAGTTTTGCCCCAGCAGTTTCACCTGTTGCTCACAGGTCTTCAGGCTCCTTTACTGAAATAAAACAATGCTTGTGTCATGAACACTTTAATCTTTTACGTTTTCCCCTCCAAAAACAGAACAGCCTGGTATAATAAACACACTTTATTTTTCAAAGCCTGGCATAACAAACAAACTTTCGAATAGACATTCAAAGGGTAATTATTAGTCTAAAGTCAAGATAACCTAATTACTCTAGTTAATTAATTCTGCCTGGGGTAAATGCGTAAACTTGAACACAAATAAAACTTAATTTCAAACAGGCTGAAAGTGTGAGCATATTATTAATTTGTTGGAGACATAACCATAAATACAATTTCATGTACCTTTTAGTACGGACATACCATTATTTTGCCATTACCATATTACCATTGATCATTTACTATAAAATTATACAAGCGCAATTACACCAAGAAGTAAAAACATTTTTTTTAATCAAATTTCAGGGTTGTAAAAGGATGACACTCTAGCGTTTTTGTTGTCCCTAACCTCTGACATGAATTGAAGTGCATGTCCTCTTTGTTTTTGAACGTGAAATAAAATGGGGCCCTTATTTCGTCATATTCATCCAGAAGTTTGTCACGATGTGCACGCAGTTGAGCAAGGGCATTCAGTGCATCTTCATCCTCCATGCAGACAATACGTGGTGGCAAGTATTTAAAGGAAGTAAAATAATGCCAAATTAAAAAAATATGCATTGCATTAACCATGCTTGCATTTTAATGCATTGTATTTTTAGGGCTTGCATTTTTATGCAATGTAAGTGTATTTGTGATTATACTGTTTTATGTTAAATTCAGTGTCTTCACGGTTACCTTTCCTGTGTAGCCTACATGCATCTTTCTCTACCGTGAACGAGATTATAATGTTATTCCCTGATGCGGATGTACAGATCCAATGTGACATTTGAGGTTGACATATATTTCTCTTGGTTGTTTAGTTGCCTTAAATTTATATTGCAGCGATGTGCTGCATGCAGTAGGCTGCTAGGATTTACGTCAATACTTCAGGACATATAAAACACTTAACATAGCTTAATGGACTAATAGAGTGATATAAAAGACCAAACTCGCACCTTATTGGGGATGTAGGCTGTACTATATAGGCTACAGGCAAGCAGATGGACTCAGAATATGAACTTAACACGCAAAGTTTAATGCTGAGCGTTCCACAGTGATATACTGGCATAAAGTTGGCTTGACATTGGACATTCGCACATTTATGGACCGTACAAGTTACACATGACATTGGTATACACGTTTCTAACTTCAATAGCATTTGAATAGAACAACTTACAGTCATAAAACCAACTGTAAAGTGTTCATGTAGGTGTCAGGCATAATGCGCACCTTTTAGATTTTTTTATATTTATTGAAATATAATGAAGTTTGCTATTGAAGTTAGAAACGTATATGCCAATGTTGTATGCAACTTCAGAGATGGTTCCTAAATGTGCAAATGTCCAATGTCAAGCCAATTTTAAATTTACACTTAGCAGACGCTTTTATCCAAAGCAGCTTACAGTTAAACTAACAATAGGACAACAATATGCAAGTCCTATGACCCTTCCCAGTTTAATCTAATGCAGTAGCCTATATATATATATATATATATATATATAGAAAGAAGAGATGAGAAAGTGTTAGTATTAATTGATCAAGTGTTGATTTTATGCCACTATATCACTGGGACACGCTCAGCATCAAACTTTGCGCGTTAAATTCATATTCTGAGTCCATCTGCTTGCCTGTAGCATATATAGTACAGCCTACATCCCCAATAAGGTGCGAGTTTGGTCTTTTATATCACTGTATTAGTCCATTAAGCTACGTTAAGTGTTTTGTCCCGACAGAAGGGGAATCCTTGAGTATGATGAGGTATTGAGGGAAATCGATTACAATCCCGTTCATGGTAGAGAAAGCTGATAATGTAGGCTACTACACAGGGAAAATAACAATGAAGTTATTGAATGAAACATTTAAACACTGCTTTTATGTCTTTATCATCTTTTCCGCATATATACTGACTGAGATAATCATCACAAAAACTTAATGCATGCTCAATTGCTATAAATGAGTTTTAATGAATGAATGGTGCTCTAACTGTTGCTCTGGTCCTTCGTCAACAACACGCGCCTTTGCACCACCTGCTGGTGAGGTCGGCTAACAGCAGATGGAGAGTATACTTGGTAATCGTCTCGGTTACGTATGTAACCATCGTTCCCTGAGTAGGGAACGGAGACGTTACGTCGGATGACGACGAATGGGGTTTCGCTTAGAAAGCCTGTCATCTTCGAATATATAAAACGAGCCAATGACAATGAAATGCCATGGGTCTGCGGAACTTGCATAGCGTAAGTCCGTGGGTATTTAAGGAAGTACGCTGGCAACATGCAGATATGTCTTTGCTGAGGAGCCGAGACTGAACTCCGGCGTTCCAGCGGTACAGCGGAAGTGGCAGGGAGACGTAACGTCTCCGTTCCCTACTCAGGGAACGAGGGTTACATACGTAACCGAGACGTTCCCTTTCGTAGTCACTCCGAGTTACGTCGGATGACGACAAATGGGGTTCCCAGTGTAATCACGCCACCTCTCGACTGTCTTCCAGTGCCCTGCGTAAGTCTGAGCTCCCTGTCATGAGACTAGCACGGACGAAGGAGTCCTACTTAACACAGGAATACCAAGGTACACTGGGAAGTATATCTCAGTGGAAATATGCAATTATGCCCAGCCCGAAGGGGGGGACTTGGAATACACATACGACCCCGGGGGGCTGCATATGGAGTATCACTGGGGTATCCAACCGCAGGTGGAATATTTCAACCCCAGGGGTGGCAAAGTGGCTTGCCAAGGGAAAGACACATGCTCAGAGAGGCTCACAGTGGAAATCCACATGTGGGGGTCACCCAGAGGGGAACCATGCACATGGAGGAACCTAGCCAAGCGCGAAAGCTGCCGGTGGCATAACTCTGGCGTTGACGTCGTCAGTGCTGGAGGAGACTCAGGGCTTATTAGGCTCACCTGAGGAAAATATCGCACGTATCCCGTCCGTGGAGAGGAATGGCGAGCAAGCGAAGACACCTGAGCAGAATCTAGTACCGGCTAGTTGAGGCGAGTACATGAGAAGAAACTGGCTCCACTCGGAGATTGTAGAATCTCGCGAATGTGTTAGGTGTCGCCCAGCCTGCAGCTCTGCAGATGTCTGTTAGCGAGGCGCCATGCGCTAGAGCCCAAGAGGATGCCACACTCCGGGTGAGGTGGGCCGTCACACCAAGGGGGCATGGTCGACCTTGCTGCTGGTAAGCCAAAGCAATGGCGTCCACTATCCAGTGAGACAACCTTTGCTTGGAGAGAGCCTTTCCCTTCAGCTTCCCACCATGACAGACAAAGAGCTGGTCTGAGGTCCTGAAACACTGCGTTCTGTCTACGTAAGCATGGAGTGCGCGTACTGGACAGACCAGTGCCAAGGCTGGGTCTGCCTCCTCCAAAGGTCTTCATAGACAGGAACTTAAGCTCCACTGATTGCAGAGGCTCAAAGGGAGCACTCTGCAGGGCAGTTAAAACCACTGAGAGGTCCCAAGAGGGAACAAGAGGAGGGCGAGGAGGATTCAGTCTCCTCGCTCCTCTCGGGAACCTGATGACCAGGTCGTGCTTTCCAATGGACTTACCTTCGACTGCGTTGTGATGTGCGGCAATAGCGGCAACATACACTTTCAGGGTGGTGGGAGACAGCCTTCGCTCCAACCCTTCTAGCAAGAAGGAAAGCACGACCCTGATGGGGCATTTTGTGGGTTCTAGATTTTTAGAAGAACACCAGTTGACGAAGAGGTTCCACATCAACGCAGAGGCATGTCTCGTTGACGATGCTCTAGCGGAAGTGATGGTAGCCACCACCGCTGGTGTTAGGGTACTCAAACCTGCCTTGTCCCGTCCAGGAGCCACACGTGGAGGTTCCAAAGATCGGGACGAGGGTACCATAAGGTGCCCCGTCCCTGAGAAAGCAGGTCCTTCCTCAGAGGAATTGGCCAGGGAGGTGCTGTCGCGAGGAGTACTAATTCTGGGAACCAGGTGCGGTTGTGCCAATACGGGGCAACCAAAATTACCTGCTCCTCGTCCTCCCTGATCTTGCACAAAGTCTGCGCAAGAAGGCTCACTGGGGGAAACGCATACTTGCGGAGGCCCCAAGGCCAGCTGAGCGCCAGTGCATCCGTGCCGAGCGTGCCCTCGGTCAGGGAATAAAACAGGTCGCAATGGGACGAGTCGTGGGAGGCAAACAGATCTACCTGTGCGTCCCCGAACTGATCCCAAATCAGCTGAACCGACTGGGGATGGAGTCTCCATTCTCCAGCGAGAGGCTGAAATCGAGACAGCTCGTCGGCCGCCTGGTTCAGGTCTCCCGGGATATAAATGGCTCGAAGCGACCTCAGATGCTTCTGACTCACACGGAAGCGGTGCAGGGCAAGGCGTACAGCCAGCAACTCAATGCAATTGACATGCCAAGGGCGCTGGGGTCCTGTCCAGGAGCCCGCGGCAGCATGTCCATTGCACATGGCACCCCAACCCGTGGCGGAGGCATCTGTTGATACAACAACATGCCTGGAAGCTCGTTCTAAGGGAACTCTGGCCCATAGAAAATTGAGGTTCGACCACGGGGAGAAGGTCTGACGGCAGGTCGGAGTCACTGGAACTCGAAGTGTGCCGTGTTGCCATGCCCACCTCAGGACTCGATCGCGAAGCCAAAGCTGAAGCGGTCTCATATGAAGCAATCCGAGCGGCGTTACTGCGGCTGTGGATGCCATATGCCCCAGGAGCCTCTGAAAAAGTTTCAGTGGAACCGCACTCCTGCCCTCGAACTGACGAAGGCAAGTCAGCAGTGACTGCACGCGCTCGCTCGTAAGCTGCCCGCACATGGCGACCGAGTCGATCTCCATACCGAGAAAAGAGATCCTCTGCACGGGGCAGAGTTTGCTCTTCTCCCAGTTGACCCGAAGGCCCAGACGAGCTAGGTGCCGGAGCACAAGGTCCCTGTGTTCGCAAACCTGGTCTCGAGAGTGAGCTAGGATCAGCCAGTCGTCGAGATAGTTCAGCCATCTTGATAAAGACGTGCCGCATGCAGCTCTTTTAGAGAGAGGAAAAGCTCAGCAGAGTACTGAAGCGCCCAGGGAGAAACACACACACTGTCGGCAGATCACTGCACAGATCAGCAGCAGGCAATGCAATCTCGCTGGAACACACCGTCACACCAACACACTGAAGAGCCGCTCATCTCGTAGAGTGAAGATGGTACATAATGGCTTGTAGGAGTGAAGAAAACTCTTGGCTCCGAAGCGAAAACATATCTGCATGTTGCCAGCGTACTTCCTTATATACCCACGACGTAGGGCGGACTTACGCTATGCAAATTCCGCAGACCCATGGCATTTCATTGCCATTGCCTCGTTTTATATACTCGAAGATGACAGGCTTTCTAAGCGAAACCCCATTTGTCGTCATTCGACGTAACTCGGAGTGACTACGAAAGGGAACTACTGCTTTTCCTGCAGTTCCTGGATGTCAATGTTGAATTTACTGTTGAATTTGAACCATGGGCGTAGGTTTAGGGGGGGGACGCTGGGTACTAGTCCCAATCAATATTTTGAGATGACAAATTTGTCCCCACCAATATTTAGCAAGCTCCTTTGAACTGCTATTTGGATCTTTGCGCTGCTATTTGGATCGATTCCAACGGCCAAAACAACGACAGTACAAGAAACGCCGTAATTTGATTGGCGGCGGTGTATCTGACAGCGCGCGGGCCGGGACTTCTTTTGTGCTTGCACTGGCAGCGAGCGGGTGGTGTGTGCAGAGGTGGGTAGAGTACCCAAAAACTGTACTCAAGTAAAAGTACAAGTACTTATAGAAATATTTACTCAAAGTAAAAGTAAAAGTAATAATCTTAATAGTTACTTGAGTAAGAGTAAAAAAGTATCCAATGAAAAAACTACTCAAGTAGTGTTTAGTTTATTTTATATAGCGCCTTTCTCAAACCCAAGGTCGCTTTACATAGTAGGAAGGCAAGGAAACCCAACAACAACAACAACCAAAACAACATATATATATATATATATATATATGAAGACTTCATGATGCAAAAGCCTCTGAGTGCCATCTGAAATTTTCTTCTAAAACAATCATTTGTATCAAGCTCGTATATTTAAGGTTAGTAATTTCACTTTAATGACAATTAATAGGTAGGCTACTTTTCATTGCCATTTAAGTGTGAACATAAACATACAAGCTTGATAAAAATGCTCTTTTAGAAGAAAATTTCAGATGGTACTTAGAGGCTTTTGCCTCTGAAGTCGTAGGCTATATATAAAATGATATATTTAGATTTTGTTTATTTAAATGACTATTATTATCAGCTATCTTTGCAACAAAAACAGAAGAGAGACATAAGCATTATTTCTGCCATCTGTATAGCTCGAAAATCATTGCCTGTCCTCTGGTTTGTAGAATATTAACTTTTACAACTACATTTGGATTATTATAAAATTTCGAAATAAAATGAATCTGCAGTGTTGCATTCAAAGGTATTTACAGAGAAGAGTTAAAAACTCTTCACATGTGCTCGCGCTCATGACTCCTTCTGCTACGGGCCCGCGGCCGCAGTAGCCTACCTAAAACGTTTTGGAAAAGACTGGCTGTGGACCCAACCAACTCTATAGTAGGGGAGGGGAGAACTCCCTCACATGGTACAACCCATGCAGAGGCTGCGCGCTGCAGTGTCAGAAGGCGGAACGTGTAATGTTACTAACGTGACATTGAAATGTGAAACAAAAAAACAAAACAAAAAAAAATTCCTCGACCGGCCCAAAAGTGTGGCCCACCGGGAATTCTCCCGATTCTCCCGATTACCCAATCCGGGCCTGTCTGAACACACAAAAAAAAAAAAAAAAAAAAAAAAAAAAATTACATCGACGGTTCTTCTTCTGACTGTTCTCCAAAATATAATCAAATGTATATTTCTGCAAGCATGTTTAAACTGGTTAACTGTCAACGGCAGGCAAAGGCATTCGTTTTCAAGTCGAGTTCGCACGCCACTGCGCAACAATACACACAAACTACCGCGGGATGGCGGGTGTTCATTAACTGTGAACAATGGTAGCTTTATTTAATGTAAATTAATTTATATGTCCAAAAAACGGGTAATGTCATACTTTCTAGTAGGGATGCACCGATTGATCGGCTGGTGACCGGAATTGGCCGATTTTCACGTGATCGGCCGTGACCGGCGACCGGCCGGTCAGTCTGACAAATGCCGATTTTATGCCGGTCAAATGCGCTCGGGCGCCACATGATTAACATCGCGCAACATCAGAATCACACGTGCACACGGACGGAACACGCATGTAGGAAACCTCGTGAATTACGTCCGTTCAGACCGCAAGCGCGTATTTTTTTTCAGCGTGCATGTTAATCGATTAGTGCTTTCACAACGGAAGCAGGAGCAGCGCGTGAGCGTCAAGCAGGAGCGTCGCGAGCAGTGAAGCGCGTGTTTCGGCGCCGAGTCTATTTACTGCACTGCTCGCGCTCAATAGGCTTTATGCCCAGCTCCACTTCAGCCAGCTCCTTTGTTTCCTGTCTGCAATTATTGGACAAACTGATTAATCCAGGTGTGCCTGACCTTAGTAACAATAATCAGACACACCTGGATTAATCAGTTTGACCAATAATGACAGACAGGAAACAAAGGAGCTGGCTGAAGTTCAGGAAGTAGTGGAGCTGGGCATAAGGCCTATTAAAGGGAAAGCACACTTTTGATGGATAAAATAGCCTAAATAGGGTTTCACAAAAAAGCGCCCAAAATGCACAGAATTTGCGTGTTTTAACAAGAACTGGAGTAGGCTATGTCAGAAAAGAAAACGAAGACTAATATTTATAGAAAATGTACCCATTTAAACTTGTTTTATTATTCAGTTTGTACAAGTGATTGCAATAGGCCTGTGTGTGAGTGCTTTGAGAAATATCTTTATACTGCAAGGCTATTTATTTTTTATTTATATATAATTTTATTGCCATTCCCTGTTTTCATACAGACGTTTAGTTTGCTAAATACATTTATAAAAAATTATTGGATATTGAATGTGAAAAGGAAATTGTTCTTCTATAACACTGCACTTTAGATGTTTGAATTACCCACACCTGGAGTAATTTATATAGTTCTATTTTATAGCGTTTATCTGTTCAAAAAAATATGTACTATGCAAATTGTTAAATGTTCTATTACAGAAAAGATATAAAATAAATATTTGTGTGTGCTGTAAAGTGGTTAGAAAAAATTAAATCGGAATCGGCTAAAATCGGTATCGGCAGGTCAAACTTAATGAAAAATCGGAAATCGGAATCGGCCCAGAAAATTGTAATCGGTGCATCTCTACTTTCTAGTATCGTGGCGTAGTAATCTGTTTGGTTGTAAAATGTATTACCTGAGTGAAATGAAATCGAATAGCCTATATCGTCCTGTGGAATCATTCATTCACAGACAGCTTACGAAGATGTTCAACTAATAAAGATCTTCATCGCTGGCAAAAAGTTGATGCATTTGAAGATTTGCTCTCACTTGACTGTAGCTAGTAGCTTCTGTAGGTCCACTGCCACTTCATCTAACGCTCTTGATGTGCTTAAATCTTTCTGTTACGACTCCGAGTCGAGTGTGAATTGAAAGGGCTTCAGATGATTCAGTGCGTGCAGGAACTGAACAGATCATTCAAAATGATTCGCGAACCGATTTAGACAGATCTGCCAACTGACTTGATGAAGTCTTTGAACAGAATCGACTCAAAAGAGTCATTCATTTGTGAATTGAGCATCGCTCAAGTCCAGAAAAAAGATACAGCGCGCTTGGAATAAACTACGCATTTAACAACACATATTGCATTAAAATAAAGTAATGAGAGGAACGTCGCCCAATGTAACGAAGTAAAAGTACAGTTTTTTCATTAGAAATGTACTCGAGTAAAAGTAATAAGTACCCACATTCAAATCTACTCTTAAAAGTACATTTTTTCTAAAAAAGTACTCAAGTAAATGTAACGAAGTAAATGTACTTCGTTACTACCCACCTCTGGGTGTGTGTGTGCGCGCGCGCGTGTCGACGACGCCGACGGTAAGTTACCAGGGCTGTCTCTCTGCCACATACAAAGGCCAGAGTAAAACATTTTAATATTCCGTTTTTTGACACTTTTTGTACTTTGTAGATAGATCATGCCACCCAAGAAGAAGAAAGGGGACATACGAAGCTTTTTCATAAAGCAGAGTGTAAGTAGGCAAAATAACTAGCCACACAAATAAACTAGCAGTAGTAGTGACTGACCAGGCTTTCAAATGCAGATTCTACTGTGGAAAATAGTATTGGTGATCGTATGTGTTACCCAGGATGTTGTTACAGTTAAACCTAGCAGCAGCAATCTTTCAACTAAGGTTAAGAGTATTGATTAGGCTGTGCAGCACAGCACTGATAGACTCATAGAAGTCGCGCTATCATGATAGAATGCTACGTTAGCAAGTCACTGAATGTTAATTAGCTGACCTTAACTTAGAATCTTGCAGTCAACATAAACAGTGGTTCTGAGACATTTTTTGTTTCTACATTCTATTTATGTAATGTATTTGTGAGTGAGTGTAGCCTAAGAATTTAATATTTAAGAATAGAATATATCAATAGAATTTGATATAGAATAGTAGATACAATTTTAGTATTAATGGAATACTGTAATCATGGATAATAATAATAATAGATAATAATAATGGATTTGTTGTGTTGAATGAATACTATGATACGTGTATATTTTATTCATTTGTTCATTATTTAATTACATATAGAAAACTCAGACATCTTGTGAAGATGTCACAGAGCATGTTGAGGAAGAAGTAGATGGACCTTCAGGGCTTCAGGTGAAGTCTTTATGAACTATGTATGAATTATTAAAGCGTGATTAAAGGAAATCATGCATGTTAAAAGTTTTGAAAACCATGTCCCCTTCATATTTAAATTGCTCTGAAATATAAACATGATGTGTTGAATGCATACTATGATACGTGTGCATTTTATTCATTTGTTCATTATTTAATTACATATAGAAAACTCAGACATCTTGTGAAGATGTCATAGAGCATGTTGAGGAAGAAGTAGCTGGACCTTCAGGGCTTCAGGTGAGGTCTTAAAGTGATAGATCGTCTTAAAGTAAAGGTCTTAAAGTGATTCTGTGATGAGATATACTACTATTGATTAATAGCAAATTATTAAATCTAAATATAGTCTATCTGTTTTATTATGTGAAAGTGAAGTGAATTGGTACTAGTATAAAAGGATATCAGTGTGGATAAAAACCAGGGTATGTTTTGTTTGCTCTTCAGGAGACAGTCAGTGAGAGCAACAGCGATCCTCAAGCAAGTCAGTGTAGCAGTGTCCTGGACATGGGAAATGAGCCATACCAGCCTGATCCAAAATTCATAAAAGTACAGAAACTTCGAAACAAGAAGTTAAGGTTTCAGGCAAAGTGGTTTAGTCAATATCCATGGCTGCATTATAGTCCTACATTGCAGAAAGTTCTTTGTTTTGAGTGTGTCAAAGCATACACCATCAAAAAGACCACTCTAGAGAAAAGAAATGACCCTGCCTTTTGCTCTAATGGGTTTAACAATTGGAAACATGCCGTAGAATGCTTTAATCGCCACAAGAAAAGCAAAGCCCACCATCATGCCCTTACTGTCAATGCACTGGAGCAAACTCCAGTGCACACACAAATATCCAGTTCAATGGCTAGATCACAGGAGGAGGCTACCAAAACAGTTAAACCTCTGTGTCCAACTAGGTGGACAGTGCGTGGTCAAGCTGTTGATACAGTTCTTAGCCAGTATGAGGCTGTGTTGTGTAGTTTGGAGGAAATGGCCTCTGTTGGTTCTCAAAATGGCACTAGAGCCAATGGTCTCCTAGAACGCTTCCAGAAGGGTAAGACTGTTCTTGGACTGCTGGTAGCATCAGAGGTGTTAGGAGAGCTTGAGTGCTTAAACAAATCGTTGCAAAAACAGTCCCAAACAATTAAAGGCATGCAAGCTGCTGTTGACTATGTTAGTTCAACTCTTCAAGAAAAAAGGAGTGAGGAAAAGTTTGCAGAAGTGTTTGAGAAGGCAGTGTCAATGGTAGACTCCATGGGAATTGAACCTATTCAACTCCCTCATCAAAGAAATCCCCCCAAAAGATTCACTGGTGGGGCTAGTCAGCATAAGCCAAAAACACCAGAGGAATACTATAGAATAGAATTTTTCAAGGTGTTGGACAGTTTGGGCATTCAGTTCAAGGAACGGTTTAACCAACCAGACTTACAGAAACTGAAACAGATCGAGAATGTTCTCCTCACTGGGCAGATGGATGATGTGATTGTACAGTATCCAGAAATAAACAGGGATATTTTGAAGGTTCAGCTACCAATGTTTCTTTCAAAGCATACAATCACATCAAGTGATGAAGCTGCATGCATTCTGAAAGCAATGCCAAGTGAGGTGAGAGGCTTATTTGATGAGGTTGAGAAGGTTGTTAGGTTGTTGTTGGTCGTCCCTGTTGCCTCAGCTGAAGCTGAACGAAGCTTCAGTGCACTGACGAGACTGAAAACTTGGTTACGATCTACTATGTCTCAGCAGCGCCTTAATAATGTAACTGTATGCCATGTACATCAAGAGGCCCTTGACAAAGTGGACCTTAATGATGTAGGGCAACAGTTTGTATCTGTAAATGACAGACGTAGGCATCTGTTTGGAAAGTTTAGATAAAAGGAAGGAATCAAGAAAATGCAGTAAAATGTGGAAAGTAGCCATAATGGAGTTATATCAGAACTGCTTGAAGATTCAGCACCCAAGGACGACTTCCTGGAAAACAGCCAGGGAAGCCAGGACAGCATATCACAACCTCCTATAACACCAGAGCAACAGCCCCTTTCACCAGACACGCTATCCCTCTCTCCAGCCTCGCCTCTTCTGTGTTTCTCACAGAAAATGGAAGAACTGGTGTATGCTGGAACCAGACTATCCCACTCTTTTGCTGCAAGCCCCCAGATACCAACCAAAAAACGACAGGCACCATTACCACCCGCACCAAAGCCTGCGGGCCCAGCTCGCCCTCCCCCTCCTGTGAGAGCTTTTCGGCCTCTGCCACAACGCAAGGGCCAACACCCTCCTCCATCTGTTCGAGGTGAACCAAAAACAACTGATACCAGCTCTCAGTGATGTGTTTTGGGTCCCCGCTCTGATAACAGTAACTTTCTCAAATGTTTACAGAACAAGCGGGAACCCAGTGTGCCGGTATCTTTCTCTATTGCTGTTCTATTACAAGATAGAAAGTCTAAGGCCTTCAATAGCCGTGCAGCAAACCTAACTAATCTGGTGCCTATTACACGTCAAAGT
Source organism: Scardinius erythrophthalmus (assembly GCF_964197995.2). Lineage (NCBI taxonomy): Eukaryota > Metazoa > Chordata > Actinopteri > Cypriniformes > Leuciscidae > Scardinius > Scardinius erythrophthalmus. The sequence goes on along the minus strand of NC_138224.1, from coordinate 25,309,480 downwards.
AAGATTGATGTGGGGACAAAAAGTAAGACTGTTAAGTTAGCACTTTTAAACATTCGTTCACTTAAAAATAAATCACTTCTAGTCAACGATTTAATAACCACAAACAACCTGGATTTTATGCTTCTAAATGAAATCTGGCTTGAAGACAGCTTTAGTGCAACAGTCCTCAATGAAACAGCCCCTCCTAACTTTACTTTTATGAGTGTCTGCAGAGCTGTTAAGAGAGGTGGGGGTCTAGCTGCTCTTTTTAAAGATATCTATCAATGTAAGCAAATATCATTTGGGAATTACCCTTCTTTCGAATATCTGGGTATTGTGTTAAAAGGTGCTCCACGCATTTCACTTATCATTATTTACAGGCCTCCAAAATACTCTCCAGCCTTTGCTGAGGACTTTACAGAACTGTTATCAGCAATTACCTCAGAGTTTGACTGTTTTGCCATTGCTGGAGATTTTAACATCCACATAGATAATGCAGAAAACAATATGGCAAAAGAAATCAAAACTGTTTTAAAAACTTTTGATCTGACTCAGCATGTACATGGACCCACACACAATCGTGGACACACTCTAGATTTACTTATCAGTAAGGGTCTAAACATTTCATCGATTGTTATTAAGGATGTAGCACTGTCTGATCATTTCTGTATTTTCTTTGATATATTGATCTCTCCTGCCACTGAAGCTAGATCTGTGTCTGTCAATAAGAGATGCTTAAATGAGAACACTAGTGTACTATTTATGAAGGCTATATCCTTAACACCAAGCATATCTGCAGACTCTGTTGATTTTCTCCTTGATTCTTTTAACTCAAAAGTTAAAGGTATAATTGATGATATTGCTCCTGTGAAAGTCAGAAGGAAGAGTGGCAGACAAAAAGCACCTTGGAGAAACTCAACAGCTGTGCAAACTATGAAAAGAAAATGCAGAAAAGCAGAGCGCATGTGGCGGAAGACTAAACTTGTAGTCCATTATAACATCTACAAAGACAGCCTTCATGCTTTCAATATGGAACTAGGCAAAGCTAGACAGACTTTCTTCTCAAATATTATAAACAGCAATTTAAACAACACACGCACTCTTTTTGCTACTGTAGAGAGACTGACAAACCCCCCAAGCCAGATTCCCAGTGAAATGCTCTCAGAGAACAAGTGCAGTGAGTTTGCTTCTTTCTTCTCTGAGAAAATCAGTAATATCAGAAAGGTGATCAGCACATGCTTAAGTTGCTCAGGGGTCAGACAGATCAAACCACCTGAGAAAGTAGTTACTATGTCTGATTTCAAAGAAATTGATGGCAAAATTTTGGAAGAAACTGTACAGCACCTTAAAACATCAACATGTGCTCTTGACACACTTCCCACATCATTTTTCAAAAGTGTGTTAAACAGTTTAGAAGCAGATCTTCTAGAAGTGGTAAATGTCTCACTTCGCTCTGGGAGTTTTCCAAACTCCCTGAAAACTGCAGTTGTCAAGCCCCTCCTGAAAAAGAGCAATCTGGATAAGACCATATTAAGCAACTATAGGCCGATCTCAAATCTTCCTTTCATAGGCAAGATCATTGAAAAAGTTGTCTTCAATCAGCTGAACAAACTCTTAAGCTCGAATGGATACTTTGACAATTTTCAGTCTGGTTTCCGACCGCACCACAGCACAGAGACAGCGCTCATAAAGATAATAAACGATATTCGCTTAAATACTGATTCAGGCAAACTATCAGTGCTGGTGTTACTCGACCTCAGTGCTGCATTTGACACTGTCGATCATAACATACTTCTTGACAGCCTGGAAAACTGGGTGGGGCTTTCTGGGATAGTCCTAAAATGGTTCAGGTCATATTTAGATGTGAGAGGTTATTATGTGAGTATAGGAGACCATAAGTCTGAGTGGACATCCATGACATGCGGAGTAGAGAAGAAGTTCTCAAGGTGAATGCATACCTTCACTCTAGGGGTCAAACAACTAAAAATCAAGTCAGGAATCTTGGTGTGACACTAGAGTCAGACCTTAGTTTCAGTAGTCATGTCAAAGCAATAACTAAATCAGCATACTATCATTTGAAAAATATTGCAAGAATTAGATGCTTTGTTTCCAGACAAGACTTAGAGAAACTTGTGCATGCTTTCATCACCAGCAGGGTGGATTATTGTAATGGACTCCTCACTGGCCTTCCCAAAAAGACCATAAGACAGTTGCAGCTCATACAGAACGCTGCCGCCAGGATTCTGAGCAGAACTAGAAAATATGAACATATCACACCAGTCCTCAGGTCTTTACACTGGCTCCCAGTTAGATTTAGGATTGATTTTAAAGTATTATTGCTGGTATATAAATCATTCAATGGCCTAGGACCGCAATACATTGCAGATATGCTCACTGAATATAAACCCAACAGATCACTCAGATCACTAGGATCACATCAGCTAGAAATACCAAGGGTTCACTCAAAGCATGGTGAATCTGCTTTTAGCTATTATGCCAGCCGCAGCTGGAACCAGCTTCCAGAGGAGATCAGACGTGCTCCTACTGTAGTCACTTTCAAATCCAGACTCAAAACCCATCTGTTTAGCTATGCATTTACTGAATGAGCACTGTGCCAATGCTCGTCCGACTGTTTGTACTGTACTGTATTTTATTTTTTTATTTTTCTTAACTGTTTTAATTATTCTTATTTCTTTTTATTATTTTAATTTCTTTTATGTAAAGCACTTTGAATTGCCATTGTGTATGAAATGTGCTATATAAATAAACTTGCCTTGCCTTGCCTTGCCTTGCCTTATAATTTTGGGTGCCAAATAGTAGAATAAAGAAGATGTTTTTTTGCTTTGTTTTTTTTTTTGGTTTATTATTATGCTCCAAAAGTTCTCAAAGTCTACCTCTTGCAACAATGTTTTTGTAAGTATAAATAGGCTACTAACGTACATTATGTTTGTTTGTTAATAAACCATATGGTTGTTCAGCATTTCACATTCCCAGGTACTAACGTGAGTGTGAGTATTTGTCTGAGGTACTGGAGAGTAAATAGTGTTTATGATAGAAAAAGATTATTATATTTATTTATTTAGATTTGTTTTGCTCCACAAGCTCTGAAAGTATTTCCTTATGACAGTGTTTTTTGTTAGTGTAAATAAATACTAATGTACATAATAATTTATGTTAATAAAACGTTTGGTTGTTCAGCATTACACAGTCTCAGGTTTTTATTTTTATTTTTTTAGAGTGCATTTTTGAGATTATACAATTATACTAGCTCTTTAGGGACAGTATACAGGATGGTGTATTGGGGTCAGGATACAATATAATGAGATGAAGTAGATTCACTTCTGTATTGTGATATTCTGTATTGCCAACAGTCTGAAATCGCCATTAAAGCACTGGTATCTTACAACAAAAGAATTCCAGGGGGAGGGGGAGGGGGGATGTCCCCACCAAAGCTGAGGCCAAACCTACGCCCTTGATTTGAACCACTGAATTTGTGGAAGCGAATTTGCAAAGCGAAATAATATGGACCTGTTGAATATTATAGGTTGTATTTTTAAACACTTTGAATATTTTGGAAGTGAAATATGAAAGGTGAATATGGATTATATAATTTTTAATAATGAAAATGTGTTTGAAATGTTTTGAACTGAAATATTCACAGCTTAAATATTCAACCATGCTGAATTTCATCCATAAAAATGCAAGCCCTAAAAATACAATGCATTAAATGCAAGCATGCATTTTTTTTTAAGTAGAGCAATTCAACAAGCTTTTTTGTTTTACTTCCATAGTATTTGCTCTTCAGCATCTGGTGATTTTCCTTTAACCATTCAACACCTTCTCTGATGCTGCTCATCACATTGCCGTTCTTTATGAAAAATATTTGAAAATTAACAGCAATCAACAATTTTATAGTTTCAGCGAAATAAAACTTTAAGAGTAAATATATACACCGCAGAACTCTACAGCATACCTCAAGATTCTGTCGTGGCGTGACCCCCTCCAGTGTTCCTACGTCATGCTCAATTTCTCCTGGTCCATTCCTTGGCTGTAGCAAGGATGTGCACAATGTGATGTACTGTATTTCAATTGTCCACAAGACTACAATCATGTTAACAAAATGTTTCATTTAAAGAAGTGTATTATTTTATGCATATGCCATGCAGACCCAAACTAAGTGTTGATATACTTCTAATTCACACATGAGAGAATTCAAGTATTTGTATCAGTCCACTTTACAGAAACAAACAAAAATAACAAAGGTCAAGGTCCCTACCCTATTACAGGGTGTCTACAAGTGAAATGTAAGACTTTTAAGACCTTTTTAATACCGCATCATAAAACTACAACATACATTTAGCAAGAACATACATTTAAAGCAGTACATGCCTGTAATGATCAGACTAGCTCTAGACCATTTGGCTTGGGGCACATGTAGCCCTTTGTGTTCACAGGGGTCTTTTAGGGTCTTTCAAGGGTCAACCCTGGAGCAATGGGACTTACTTGGTGTGTGTTTTTAGAACCCATCTGATCTCTGTATCCCCTGAAAGTCTAAGTATAGGATATTGTCGACTGAAAATCAGATAAAAATAAATAAATAAATAACTAAATTAAATAAAGCTTACCTCTCACTGTCAGTGAGGCAGGACCCAACCGCCATGGCCTCCTCAGCCCAGTGTGCAAACTGCCTTCCATGTCTGACAAAATACAAAAAGACACTACAATGAGAGCATAAAGTTGTGCAGAATGGAGCAGGTGGTCAGGGTTCTGGGCTTCCAAATGGAACACCGTAAGGTTGTGAGTTCAATCCCTGGGGCTGTCACCATTCTGTCCCTGAGCAAAGCACTTACCCCAAGTTGCTTCAGGGGGGACTGTCCCTGTAGTTAGTTCACTAAAAGTCACTCTGGATAACAGTGTCAGCTTAATGATCAATAATAATAATTTGGTCCAAAAAAAAAAAAAACTTCTACCCTCCAAGAGCAAAATTCTCCACGAGGACTAGGCACCACCACCGCCTGATGACTGGAATATCATGCTGAGAAACAAGCAATACCTCAATGAATACTATGAATAACAGTAACAATAATAATAATGTAATGTGGATAATAAGACTTAGAGCAGTGAAATCAACAGGCTCATTCAATACGATGTGCAGAGTATACTGAAACATATTCATTTTGCTATATGTTATTTTTTATAGAATAGACTGGATACAGACTGATGAAAGTCTGGTATCTTACCATAATCATGAAGACCCCACAGGATGTCATATTGAGTTGATGGGGAATATGCTGAAATGGCAAATTGCATTTCAAAAGCAAAGAAATCAAACAGGATGTTACGGTGTGTTACGAAAATACCACAACAAAATATCCTTACCTTGTTTTTCATTATGATCCAATGGTGACTTTCTCTTGACAGTTTATAATATTGAATCGAGCAGAACGGACAGTGAAATTGGTCACAGCAGGAACTTAGGAAGCATGGAATTAGCTTTCACTGTTAGGCCGATGATACTCAGCTCTATATTTCTTCACAACCTAACGAAAACTACCAATTCACAAAATTAACGGAATGCATAGCTGATCTAAAAAATTGGATGACTAGTAATTTCCTACTACTAAATTCTGAAAAAAACAGAGATTATTATTATTATTATTATTACTAATTATTTGACAAAAAACATCCTCACGTAATAATCTAGAATACTGTCTAACACTTGATGGCTGCTCTGTTAAGTCTTCGTCATCGGTTAGGAACCTGGGTGTGCTCTTTGATACCAATCTTTCATTTGAAAGTCACGTGTCTAGTATCTGTAAAAACGCATTTTTCCATCTTAAAAATATATCTAAATTACGCCATATGCTCTCATTGACAAATGCGGAAAAATTAGTTCATACGTTCATGACCTCAAGGCTAGATTATTGTAATGCTCTACTGGGTGGTTGCCCTGCACGCTTAATAAACAAACTACAGCTAGTTCAAAACGCAGCAGCTCGAGTTCTTACCAGAACCAGGAAGTGTGACCATATTAGCCCGGTTCTGTCAACACTGCATTGGCTCCCTATTAAACATCGTATAAATTTTTAAATATTGCTGATCACTTACAAAGCACTAAATGGTTTAGCTCCGCAGTACTTGAGCGAGCTCTTAACGCATTATAGTCCTTCACGTCTATTGCGATCTCAAAATTCCTGCCAGTTGATAATACCTAGAATATCAAAATCGACTGCTGGCGGTAGATCCTTCTCCTATTTAGCACAAAAACTTTGGAACAGTCTTCCTACCATTGTCCGGGAAGCAGACACACTCTGTCAGTTCAAAGCTAGACTGAAAACACATCTCTTTGACCTAGCATACACATAACACATTATAGACTTCTATAATTAAATGTTAGGCTGCATAGATTAGGTCAGCCGGAACCGGGAACACTTCCCATAAATCCTGATGTACTCTTTACATCATAGGAAGAATGGCATCTACGCTAATTTTAGTGTTTTTGTTTATCCCGAGGTTTTCCCGCAGCCTGCCGGATCCAGGCTGTATCCAGATCTGATGAAGGACTTGTGCCTGTACCCGATGTCATAGCAGGGTGCTAAAGTGCCAACTAGTTTCTCCTTATGGAGGATCCCTTTACCACTCTACAGATAAAGCGTTGTCGGGAAAATTCGGTTCGCGTATCTACCCCGAAGTGATAAAATTCTGTATCAAAAATGTTAAGGCCAGACAAGTAGTTTTTTTAAGGCTTGGTTTGTAGGGAATTATATATATTCATAAATATAATATATTCATACATATATTCAAACGCGCATACCAATAGACTGAACTCGTAATACGCATGTGCACATCAGCGTTCTCACAGGTTTCGCGTTTAAAGTCTGTGTAGAGTTTCCTGTTAAAATGGTGTCGTGTTAGCGGCCCCTAAGTTAATAACTAATGATCGTTGCGACGGAAGTGAATCAATCAAATTAACTTTAGCTGGAAAATAACTTTATTCAAGAACTGCTATAAAGCCAAAACAACCTCTGTTACTTTAAACTATCCTTGTATCTCTGTAAAGCCGCTTTGGAACAATCTACATTGTTAAAAGCGCTAAATAAATGAAGATGACTTGACTTGACAGCAAGAAGAGCATTTTGAATACTTAGGGAAATAATTCCCTTCCACTGCCGTAACATCTGGACGACATAAAACTCTCTCAAACTCTCACCACAAAATGCGCATGCGCAGGCAAAACTGCTGTGGGGTAAAACTGTGGCTCTGCGGCTCTGCAGTCAGACCCTTCTCATAAAAGCCTAAATTCAATCATATAAAGCGATCAAGTCTTTTCAGAAATGTTGGACTAAACTGCTCAATTCATATGGATTAGTTTTACGATCTCTTTATGAATTTTCTGAAGTACCAAAGTGGTAGTTGTGTACAGTAGCTGTCAATGGTGGGACAGAAAGCTCTTGTATTTCATCAAAAATATCTTGTTTTGCGAAGATGAATGAGTACGGGTTTGGAACGACATGAGGGTGAGTAATTAATGACAGAATTTTCATTTTTGGGTGAACCATCCCTTTAAGAAAAAATACTTGGAGGAACTGTCTTCCTCTGGGAGCAGATATTACACTAACTGTACATATCAAGTTACATAATGCGTTATACAATGATTTATGTTTATTTTCTACCAAATCAAACCGACAGCTCTGAATGTAAATCATTATTGAATGTTTACCTTAGTGATTTGGGGTAAATCAAGAAGACATTTCTTATGTACTGGCTCAATAAAATAACAAATCATTTAGTGCAGTAGTATAGTAGTGCAGCTTTAACAGGAAAGAATGGACAGTGTGTGGCATTATAAGCAGATTGTGAATTAAATGACACCAGGCCACACATTCAATGCTTCTAATTACACATTCAATGCGTCCTTTTTTAACAGGTTAAGCTATCATGGCTACTGGGAAGACTTTCTTCGCCATCCTTTATCTGCTTCTATACAGCTGCTTCAGCACAGCTGAAATTGGCATTGAACAAGTCAGTCAAGTGGAGAAGGGCATGTCATTGTCTAAAGATTTTCTCCAAGGTCTCAGTGATGTGGCTGATTTTCTTTAAAAAAAAAAAGAAGATAAAACTGGTGATTCACTCGTGAAAGTCCTCAACATGTTTGGTTCTCTTGGCAAAGTTGCAGCAAGTTTCGGCTTTATCGGGGCATTAATTAGCTTCATCTTCGCATTCATTCCACAATCGGATCCAATGCTTGAGTTCATGAAGGAACAATTTGCAGAGGTCAACCGTAAACTCGACTCTCTCTCTCTTCAAATTTCAACCCTACAAAGAGAAATGGAATGGACAAACTATGCAAGCAGCTATGGAAAAGATGAGAATGTTGTCAAGAACTCCTGGGCCAAGTTAACAGAATTCATAAAGACTGCTCCTGATGCCTCCACACAGGAAGAGAAGACCAGACTGGCTGAGAGGTTCACCACTTTCTATGAAAACACTGGCACAGAGAACAGTGTTGCTAATTTATACAGATACATCACTGAGAACAATCCTGTCAGCTTGAATAAGAATCTCTTACAGCTCATCATTGAGAAATCCAATGGTGATTTTAATGTCCTAGTGCAATACACCACCTACTTCACCACTCTGATGGTTTCAGGACTAAAGTTAAATGTGTTTTATTACAAACTAAAGGGCTATGATGGTAAATTAAAGGCTCAAGAAGCAGTCACACAACTGTCCAACACTTTATCAGCCATACAGGATGCCTTGATTGAGTGTGCTGATGACTTTGAAAAATGGGCTCTTAAGGACGCTAATAAACTTAGCAAACAACGATTCTCAAGTAGCGAAAAGATGATACAGATATTAAGAATCATTTGGAGAGCAAGTTCCACTGGTTTAAATGGATAGTAATCACCCACTCAAACGATGTTCAAAATGAGTTTACCTTTGGACAGTCAATTAACATTGATGCTCAAGAAAAGACATCAGTTCACATAATTCTTCAAGATAAGGTCTCTGCTCTTGATCAAAACATTAAGAGCAACATTAAATCTAGTTCGCAAAAAGAAATGGCAATTTTGAGCATAACCCTGCAGTGTGTAACAATGAAGGAAGAGCTGCTCCAGAGGTTTGGTGCTAAAGTTATCAACCAAATACAGTTTCTTCATGCTGTTAAAAAACCATCAGATTATGCACAGACAGATGTGGCGGATATTGAGCTGAGCTGTAAACCAGCAATTGTCCCCCTTAGAGACTTTAATATCTTCCTCAGAGGAAATATTGTGAAGCCTCCTTGCTCAGACGTGAATTGTAATCATGGAGAATGTAAACCCATCAAAGACACCACACAAGTATTCTGCAAGTGCAATAAGATGTTCCATGGTCCAGCCTGTGAGGAAAGCATCCAAAATATTATTGACTATGCAGCTCTTGAAGGTGAAATCGATGGTATGATCTATAAGCCAGTCCCTGATCTGACAGCAATTTATTTTAGTGTCAAGGAGCTCAAAGACTACACTAAAGAAATAGTTGAGTCTGTCCGACATGACATCTAGTGGACACAAATCTTTGTGAAGTACAGCAGTGTGATTCAGAAGTTTAGCTACATCAATGCATTACATTCATATCTCAAAAACAGTAAATTAACCCAACGCCACTATGTTTCTGAAGTTGGAGCTCAGTTCACAGGTGGAAACTCTTTTCAATTTTATCTCACAGACTTCAACCACATGATGATGGGCACTGGATTTGGAGACAAACACAACATTCTGGATATTTTTCGCAAGTCACTGATCCAGGACTCACAAAGCCAGTCTGGTGAGCCAGTAGAGTGCACAAAATACTACAGTAACCAGATTGATTATTTTGTGCGCTACATGTTTGCCCTTGAAAAGGAAGCTGTTTTAGCTTGGTCAAAATATCAACTGATCACTGCAAAATCAGAGAACATTGAGTTTGTTGAGAATTTTTTTCAGGATTATGTCTCACAGCAGTGGAGACTCTTCAATAAAAATGGATGTGGCCCTCTAAAGGCTGGGGATCTTCAGAACAACCACTGCGAGAAGAACTACCACAGCACAGCACAGCAGCAGGTGAAAATGAAATGTATTAGATTATACAAGCCCTTCCCCGAGATAGTGGTGTGCCCTGGTGGGCAGTGGAGTGCCCTACCTGTGTGCTACGCTGAGCAGGTAAACGGGCGAGTTGAGTGCAAATCTGAAGGTGGAGCCACTCTCTGCAAGGCCTCGTGCTCACCTGGCTGGGGCTCCGCCACACACCCTCTGCCAGCTGAGTACAAATGCTCACAGCCGCCCTGTTCATCCTTCATACCACACAAGTGTAATGACTGCACACAAAACAGTGTTTGTAAGGACAATGAGGTCTGCAATGGCACCTTTGGCACATGTCGTGACGGAAACCGTATTTGGGAAAAAAGCTATGAGGTAACTCAGTACAGTGCATTATATTTATATTTTAAACACTACAGATAACAAACACATGCAGTACAGTTAAGTAGATGTCTGTAGTCAAGGAGATTCACCTCTATCTTATTTCTTCTGAACTTAAATTACTGTGTTAATAATCTGCAGGTTCTTGTTGATCCATGTGGAGGGCGTGGTTGGAAGTGGACGGAGGGGGCACAAGAGGACATGGTCTTGTATGACACATCAAAGAGGTTTCAGGGACTCAAATACTACGTGTGTAGGTTAGTGCCAATACAAATACAATTTATAATGCTCATCTTGGAGAGAAAAAAGTTGTATTGAGATTACAATGTCACTTTGTGCACGTCTGTGATGGTGTTCTAATGTGCTCTTTGTCACCCGAATAGTATTAAACATTAAAATTTGATGTGAATGAGGAGAACATTTCCAACTGTAATTCTTATGTTTTTATTGTCACTCTGACTGCATACTTCTATCCTTCACAGCCTTGTTATCTTTCGCATTAAAAAATAAAATATAGCATCAACCTGTCTCTTTTGTACATCATTCACAGCAGCAGTGGTGGTTCTAGCTTGATTGGCGCCCTCGGTGAACCACCCCTTCTGCCACTCCTCACTCCACGATGGGAAACAAATGAAAACACACACACACACATGCATTACACCATTTTCAGGCTTGACTAATGTTGTATGTAATGTAATGTTGTAACATAATTGCGAGATTATGATACTTTAGTACAAAATATGCTAAAATGTTAAATTGTTGTTATAATAATAATTTTATAATGTCTAAACATTACTTATTTTATCTAAATTAAAAACTTGGGAATGGTATATGAGCCATTGATTAAACCTCTGCTGCCATCTAATGGCTGTAGTTGAAAATTCATTTAATTTTTATTTTGAAAGTGTTTGTTTTCCAGTAGATTGCAGCAATCTACCACTAAACCATGGCACATTTTTCATGTTATTACCATGAATGAAATAGAGAAATGTAGATCCTCTTTAAAGGTTTTTTTTTTTTTTTTTTTTGCTATTTTATATACATGTAGGCTATATATTTTAAATATTACAAATTGAGGCAGATAAAAAATGATCATAAATACCCCAAAACTGCTGTCATGATTGCTAGCGGAGAAATGGGTGGATCCAAATGCAGCAACAGTACTCAGGGCAGCCCAAATCATCGTCATCCATGCAAGTGTCAAAGTTATAATAATTAGAATCGTAGTCGTCCATGCCAGTGTCGAAAACCATTTGATCCATCAGAATAACAATAAAACAAAACAAGCAAGAACAAAAACGAGAACAGACCTTAGTGTAGACGAGTGACATACAATAATGACTCCGTGACATGAACTAACACAACAGGGTATTTATGCACAGACACTAACAACATAAATGGGAACAGCTGGGTGTAATCACAAGTGATGGGAACAAACAAGGAATCATGGGAAATGTGGTTCCAGGAAGAATGGAGACTGGAAAGAAGGGACCTCTAGTGACACCCAGTGGAACACAACAGACACTGTGACATAACCCCCCCCCGCTACGGAGCGGCTACCAGACACTCCACGACAGCAAACAAAACTCGACAAAAGTCCAGGAGGGAGGTGGAACTGTGGGGGATCAGGGGGAGGGACGGAGGGTCAGGACCATGGGAGGGAATAGACATAGGGGATGACAGTTCATCGGGCGGCCAGGGCAGAGACTCTCCCTCGGGCGACCAGGGCGGAACAGACAGCCCATCGGGCGGCCACGGCGGAGACGAACCCTCGGGAGGCCACGGCGGAGACGACCCCTCGGGCGGCCACTGCGGAGACGACAGTCCATCGGGCGGCCAGGGTGGAGACGACAGTCCTTCGCGCGGCCAGAACGGAGACTCTCCCTCGGGCGACCAGGACGGAACAGACAGTCCATCGGGCGGCCACGGCGGAGACGACCCCTCGGGCGGCCAGGGAGGAGACGACCCTTCGGGCGGCCATGGCACAGGAACCGACACCGACTCAGGAACAGGAACCGACACCGGCTCAGGAACTGGCTCAGGAACAGGCACCGACACCGGCTCAGGAACTGGAACAGACACCTCCGGCTCAGGAACAGACACCACCGGCTCAGGAACAGATACCACCGGCTCAGGAACAGATACCACCGGCTCAGGAACAGACACCGGCTCAGGAACAGGAACAGATACACACACCGGCTCAGGCTCAGGAAACCGACACAGGCTTGGCGGCGGCCATCTTGTCAGGAGACACAGGCTTGGCAGCGACCATCTTGTCCGGAGACACAGGCTCGGCAGGCGTGACTTGAACAGGCTCGGCAGACGTGACGTGAACAGGCTCGGCCGACGTGACGTGAACAGGCTCTGTGGCGGCCATCTTGTCTGAAGACACAGGCTCGGCAGACGTGACATGAACAGGCTCGGCAGACGTGATGTGAACAATCTCTGTGGCGGCCATCTTGTCCAAAAACACAGCGGGCTGCACGGGGACCTCTGGGACCACCGGACTCAGAATCACTGGACTCGGGACCACCAGAACTGGGACCACCAAAACTGGGACCACCGGAACAGACACAGAGGAAGTCTTCCTCCTCCTCCGTCATCCCTTCTGGCGAGGTGCAGGTTCAGGACGGGACAGGACCAGCGGCGAAGGGTGTTCTGGTCTGTGTATCACTGACCCATGGTCGAGGGAAGACCGAAGTAGAGACTGAGTCCGGGACTCACCTCTACTACTTCCTCCTCTGCAAGCTCCACGGGTCCCCGAAAACCGGGCCAGATTCTCTCCTCTAAACGACTCTCCGTCGTTGGACAAAAAGTCCTTGGGAAACCTGAGCATCATGGCCTCCTCCCTTTGACGGGCCACAAATGCAAAAGCCTGTAGAAGGTTCATGCTGCTGGATCCACTTGATGACGGAGTCATTCTGTCATGATTGCTAGCGGAGAAATGGGTGGATCCAAATGAAGCAACACAGTACTCAGGGCAGTCCAAATCATCATCATCCATGCAAGTGTCTAAGTTATAATAATCAGAATCGTAGTCGTCCATGCCAGTGTCGAAAACCATTTAATCCATCAGAATAACAATAAAACAAAACAAGCAAGAACAAAACCGAGAACAGACTAGAAACAGACCTTAGTGTCTGTGCATAAATACCCTGTTGTGTTAGTTCATGTCACGGAGTCATTATTGTATGTCACTCGTCTACACTAACAACATAAATAGGAACAGCTGGGTGTAATCACAAGTGATGGGAACAAACAAGGAATCATGGGAAATGTGGTTCCAGGAAGAATGGAGACTGGAAAGAAGGGACCTCTAGTGACACCCAGTGGAACACAACAGACACTGTGACAACTGCACAACCGTACAGTAAAACATTAATAAAGTGAGCAATGTTACGTTTGTTTTAAAAATTTACATTATGTTACAAAATCACATTTTTTTGTCTGGTTACGTAAGCTAGTTGGACAGAAAAAGGAATATTGCTGCCCTATGTGTAATAGCATAGCAAGCAGCATAACGCAAGTGATATTAGCCTGTTTTATTATGCATAATATTGTACTCATAACGTTATGAATGATAGCTGCATACGTACCTTTATTTTTTTACAGGTTCCCCTCTTTATTTTCTTAATTTAGGCTCCCGATGGCTTAGACCATATTTTTCTTATCCATAATTTCAATTTGTGTTGATTTAAAACGTCTCCCGCTCTATTGATGTCTCCCCGCTGGAAGCCCTGAGGTGACGTAAACCAACCACTTATTTCAGTAAATCTCCAGGCCCACACACAAGTCCTGATCAGGGTGCGTTTCCCAAAAGCATTGTTAGCCATCTATGGTCACAAGTTCCATATAGGCTCTATTGTTAATGACGGCATTTGCGACCATGTAGCTTTGCGAAATGCACCCCAGGTTAATTGACCAACTCTGTGACATGATATCATAGACGTGATGTGCAAATGAGCGGTAAAACCCCGATCGCACATTGTTTTTTTTTTTGTTTTTTTTTTCGTGCGGGCGCTCCATGCCACCCCCGTCAAGATGCCACCCTGGGCAGTTGCCCATGTCACCCATGACTAAATCCCCCACTGTATAGCAGATTCCATTATGTACAAACAATTTAGAGATCGGAAAATGTAATTTTGACTAGTCCAAACTGAACTACAGGTATCTTTAATTATTGTGATTGTGTATGATGAGGCAATTAAAAGATATGTGACGTTTTTTCATATACATGTAACTTAAATTCAGTTTTGACTAGTTGTACAGGTATCTTTTATCAACTTCTAATTGTGAGTCGTCAAAATCCAATTATGGAGCATTAAAGAGCATTAAATATCAAATCCGTCTGCCATATCCGTGAACTTTTGTACATTTTAAAGATAAATTCATTAATCTGGTGCACTTTGAGAGTTCAAAATTAAGAGCTCCAACCCATGTTCAGTGTGCAATTTGAACAAAGAAAACGTCTGTGCATTGACTTGTACCTGAACTTTAAAGGGGGCTCTCTAGGGCTCATGCGCTAGAGATGTACAGATCAGCTCTAACGTCACCTGAATCCGCTGTTAAAAATAAATCATCCACCCACCAACCGCTCGAACCTATGATATTCTCTGATTTAGATACCTGCACCTGATCATCACATTACAATTATTTAAATTCTCAGTGTTAAGCATGATGATATGGAAACATATCACACTGAAGTAGGCTGCTTTTAAATTAACATTTATTTAAAATAAAATACAATTTCTTTAATAGCCTAAACACAGGCTTTACTCCCTTCAAACTTAAATTATCACTGTTTCATTACATCATTGTTGGAAAACACTCTTATCAGAATAATTTCTGTTTAAGTATTAAAGCAATCTGATGTAGGGTTTTTCCTTTGTGTTTTATATAATGACCACTAGAAGGAGCTCTAGGCATGTTTTCCTCGATTGCCTTTCCCTGAAGAGAAATACTTTGTTGAAAATGAAAGTAAAAGTGTCACAAGTCCGTTGCGTTTTACCGTAAAATGAGAGTTCCGAGTCTTTTAATGATTTATATCTCATGGACCCACGACCCACTCGCAATAAAAAAAAAAAAAAATTTATAACTTGGCCTGTCTGAGCCGCGGATTATCTGCAGTATCCGCGGATATAATGCGATCCGCGTAACACTATCGAGCGTTTTTTTTTTTATCAAACACTTACGGTCCTCGTAGAATTGACGCTTTGTTACATTTTTGGAGAGGCACACGTGTGCTACACACAGCCTACAACATAGCTACGGCGTGAGTTCGACGCAGAAGTTTAAATTGGGCTGTAGGCTGTGTAGCCTATGACGTACCCTGATGTGCACCTCTCCAAAAATGTAACAACGCGACAATTCTACGTGGACCGCAAGCGCTGTGATTGGTCTGCTAGAACCCCTTCCTCGGGTTTCATATGCTCCCTCTGCATGTGTAATTGCACGTCAATGCGTACAACGACACAGTATAAATGAAAACCAACGCGTAGCCTACAGTGTAGAGGTTCCGGCGCAGGTCCAACGCAGAAGTATTAATCAGCCTTTAGAGAATGGACAAAGGCCGGGAACCTGCAACAGAACCGTGTCGGTGGAAAAGGGGTATTGGAGCATGCGACTAGGGGTGTAACGGTACGTGTATTCGTACCGAACCGTTTCGGTACAGGGCTTTCGGTTCGGTGCACGTGTGTACCGAATGACCAAATGCAATATTTTGTGTGCGGAACATAGGTACATTTTCGTGTTTCCACACGAACATATTAAGTGGCGGAAGTCTCCGCGTTCAGCGCAAATCCCGCCCTGCAGCTGATTCTAAAGGTTTACCAGTTTTACCCGTCGTCACTGCAACCTAAACCAACGAAATCGACTGCAGGCCGAAAAAAAGCTTTTCCGCTCCGTGTGCGCCGCCGCACTCTCCGTGTGTGTGTCTGTCTGCGCCATGGTCTGCGCGCTGGGCTCTCTGCTCAATGTTCAATGTTCGACTCCGTGTTTGCGCTGCGCTTTCTGCTCTGTCATTAACGGCCCAAACACTCCAATCATGTACCGATCACGCACTGGAAAAGCAAAGTCTGCTCAAATAAGGTGAAATTTCTCAGTAGTGGACTTCTGTTTGCTGAGCTGGTATAGTCATGCTTGCAACAATGGTAAAATGACCTGCTCTGATCACATGCTCTGGTAATAATAGCTTTGTAGGAATATATTTTATTTTGATAATTAGTAAAAAAAAAAAAAAGAAAAAAAAAATCTTAAATTGATTGTTGATTGATTATTGAAAAATAATAATACATTGATATATATGTTTAATATTATTTTAATATAGGGCTATTTTCTGTTCCTTTTTTCCCCCGGTGTTTCATTTAATTAGGTGATTCTAAGTTTAATTATTGATGATTACAAGCTTGGAGGAATTGCAATTAATTACAGCAAATTGTGCAATTAAAGTTATTTTTTTTTCCTAGTCTTAATTTTTAAATATGAGCAGGCCTACAAGCTGGGATTGGTAATGCTGCACTGTAATCATAGTTATTTATTAATATTTTTCATTAAATTTATTATGTGATATTGGTTTGAGACAGAGTATTTTATTTAGTGGAGAACTTTGCAGCAGTATTTTATTTCTTATTCTTTTTTTTATTTTGTATATATTTTATTATATTAAAAAGTGTTTAAAAAAGTGTAAACAAATTGTTTAAAAAGTTTATAGTAATAAACAACCTGCAGTTTAATGTTTGCATTTCTTTCCCTTACTGTACCGAAAATAAACCGAACCGTGACTTTAAAACCGAGGTACGTACCGAACCTTGATTTTTGCGTACCGTTACACCCCTACATGCGACAAGTCGATAGTTTTGTCGACAGCCGGCGGCAGCACAAAATTTGATGGAGGCGGCCGCCACGTAAATCACTTGAGTACCTTATTGCTTTTATAAAACGGTTAACACACAATACTATCAAAGCCAAAAATATGTATTACTGCAACTTTCATGAAGTAAAATCACTAAAAGCCTTCCTCCGCTGGAAAAAAATAGTCCCTGACCGACTGTGACCAGCAACAGTTACATTATTTTGCCATTAGATGGCGGCAAAGACTGCGTGAGTGAGTCAGTTTGTAGAGAAGACTTTTGTATTGAAAAGGCAAACATATTGTGAACACAGAGAAGCATGAAGCATGACGCAACTGACAAATGACTAGCGTGTCAGGGCAAGGGAAAACCCCATAACTGTTAAAAGGACAATATATCGCAGCGGACATTCAAACTGATTTTTTATTATGAATATAGGTCTGACCTCAAGGAAAATGCTACATCTACTGTAAATGCAGGTACACTCGCTCACTCACTAAACTACTCTATAAGCTTAAATGAACAATATCAATGAGAACAAACATATGTTTACGTTGCTAAGAGTGGATGCTAAGGGTGTTGTGTAGTGATACATAAAACCGTTGGGTGAAGCGGTCATAGTCGTGTTTTATCATGAATAAAACACAGCTATTGACCAATCAAAATCCAGGACTGGAACCAACTGTTTTATTAAAAAAATACAGCATAGAAAAAAAATATTTTGATGAATGGAAACTAAAATTTAAAGCGACAAACAAAAATAACTGATATTCCATGACTTGGACAAAAAAATATATAAAATTCCCTGACTTTCAAAGTCTGGAATAGACCTTTTAAAATTCCATGATATTCCAGAAATTCCATGACCCATGGGAACCCTGTATGATGTTTATTAAACAAAAACAAGAGTACAGAGTATGGGTCTTTCTCATTTCGTATTTGTGCATCCTCGTTTCCTTCCCTCGCTTCCTTTCCTCGCATCTCAGCTCCACCCCCTCAGGCCTTAGGATGCAGGGGAAGGACACACCAGGGACACACCACCTCACTCGTGACTCCTCTGGAAGCTTCCTTGCTCCTCATTCCTTGCCTCTTCATGGCGCAATTTAAAATGCAATAAAAATCAAGAATCTGTGATTTTTTAATACTGTTAAACCTTTATTTAACTAACAAATGTACAACGAAAATATTTCCAATGTTTTCACTGACCAACTTAATTTTATTTTGTAAATATAAACAAGTTTTGATTTTGATGGCTGCAACACACTCCACAAAAGTTGGGACAGAGGCATGTGAACCACTGTGTCACATCACCTTTCCTTTTAATTACACTTTTTAATAATTTGGGAATTGAGGATACTAATTGTTGAAGTGTTGCTTGTGGAATATTTGCCCAATCTTGTCTGATATAAGACATCTACTCAACAGTTTGTGGTCATCACTGTCCGATTCTCCTTTTCATGATGGGTCATACATTTTTAATAAGAGACAGGTCTGGACTGCAGTCAGGCACATCCCTTCTATGGTGCAGAGTGTCTAGAAAACTCAGTTTTAGCATGTGCAGAATGTGGCCTGCCATTGTCTTGCTTCCCAGGAAAGATGTCATCTTGATGGCAGTTTACTGTATGTATCTGTACAATCCAAATATATTCCTCCATGTCAATCGTACCTTCACACAAATGCAAGTTACCCATACTGTTTGCAATGATGCATCCCAATACCAGGACAGATGTTTGCTTTTGCACTTGTTGCTGGTGAAAGTCTGGTTGGTCCCTTTCGTCTTTGGGACTGAGAACCCGATGTCTGTTTTTCCCAAAGACAAGCTGAGACATGGACTCATCAGACAACAGCACACATTTCTACTGTGTTTTAGACCATCTGAGATGAGCTCGGGCTCAGAGAACTCAGTTGCATCTCCGCATAGAACTGATGTATAGCTTTCTCCCTGCGTAACTGAGATTTAAGTGTCATTTCTTGATGCAGTGTCAGACTGTGTTCAGTGAAAGTGGTTTTCCAAAGTACTCTTGAGAACATGTGGCTGTATTTAACAGAGTAGCATGATGGTTTCTCATGCAGTGCTTTCCGAGGGCTCAAAGGTCACGCACATTCAACAGGTCTCCTGCATTGCCCTACACAGACTGAGATTTCTCTGGATTCCCTGAATCTTTTCACAATATTATGTATGGAAGATGGTGAAAGACATAAATTCTTGCATTTAGAAATGTGATTTTTGAATTGTTTGACAATTTTGACAAAGTGGTGAGCCTTAACCCATCTTTGCTTACGAAGACTGAGAAGCTCTTTACACCCAACATTGATACCCTCACCTATTACCAATTCACTTACTCATTGTGGACTGTTTCAAAAGAGTTGGAATATCCAACTTGAATAATCTTTTCACTTTTTATTTGTCTCCGTCCCAACTTTTTTGTAGTGTGTTGCAGCCATCAATCTAAAAATTTGTTTATATTTACAAAATAAAATTATGTTGTTCAGTGAAAACATTGGAAAACATTTATTTGTACTTTTGTCAGTTCAAAAAATGATTCAAGAGAATTAACAAATTCCAGCTTGTGAATTTTATTGCATTTTACAAAAAAATTCTGGAAATGGGGTTGTAGATGTCCTTCAAGATGGCTGAGTCCAGTTTCCGTGTCACAGGCTTGTGGATGTAGGAGCGAGGAAACAAGGAAGCATCAATTTGAGCATTGAGAAGCACTCGAGGGCAGTGTTCCAGTCCAAAATTGTCATGCCCTTCACTTGCTAACTTCCCTCCGTCTCGTTCACTCGGATGTTCGTCATTGCTTACGTTGCACGAGTGCCCACTACTGGAAGAGTTGATGTTTTATTTAAACATTTTTTCCCTTTAAAAATTTGTTTAATGCAGCATCCAAATGTATATACAGGTATTCTGTAGGTGTGTTTGGGTTGTTTTAAATAAAATAAATATTATAATTAATATATCATAGAGTTGTTTGTTGTGGTGGTGATTAGACGAGATCTGTGGTGATGTCAAAATCGTACTGCATTGTGGGACATAGAGGTGCCTGAAGTGTACACATAAAGTAGATTCGCTCCCTCGGTCAAAATCAAGGGAGCGAGGGTCTGTCCATATAAACTTCCCTCGTCCACTTCATGAAGTGGAACGCACTTCAAAATGGCGGCAGGGATTCCCCCGAGGGGAAGTGCTTAGGGAAGTTCGCAAGTGCGTGACTAAAAGTGGACTGGAATGCAGCCAAAGAGTCCAGATTCTTCCTCTGCTATTCACTGTTGCGTAGCAAAATAGCATGTTCTTGAGCACCACCAAGTTGTAGTTTCATGTAACAGAAACTTTGGGCATGTGATAAAATGTGTGGATCTTATTGGTTGACCGGGGCAATGGAAAAGAGATTAGAACACCTCTTCATAAAAATAAATAAATAAATAAATAAAAATGTTGCATTAATGGCATAAAAATGCTCATGTTTGTCTGAGCAGATGCATTAACTATTGTTCATTCAAATTAAAATGTTTATCGAACCGAAATTTCATGCCAAACATTTGTCTTTGTGTGAACTGGCCATTACACAAACATTCACATGTGATCAGTTTAATCTCTTTTGTATATTGGTAATAAAAGCTTCAGAGGAAAAGATTTTTTCTTTAGCCCCTACGAGCAATGTGAAAGGACAGATGTTCAGATAAATCCCAACAATAGTTACATTTCCTAAATTAGAAACCTTACAAGCTGAGATATTTTACAAATCTACAATTATTGCTCAGGTATACAGATATTTTATTGACAACACTTGTTAAACGTTATATATGACACTTTAGAAATAATTATAACAAAAATGTAAAACATGCTTGTCATTGAAAATAAGTAAATGATAGAAAGAAGCTTGGTAGTTTTGATTTTACATAATGTATTTAAAAATGTGCTTCATCAAGAATCCAAATCCGACTACCCACTGACATATGTTTTATTATTTTTGTGTTTTCTGTATGGTTTTAGCGCATGAATAGGTAGACTTGTAGTCAAGACCGACTAAACTGAGACCAAGACACTACCAAGACCAGAGGGTATCGAGACCAAGACAAGACCAAGACCAAGACAGACCAAGTCAAGACCAAGACCAAGTCGAGACCAAGGCCGAGACCAAGTTGAGACCAAGGCCGAGACCAAGTCGAGACCGGAGAAAAAAAAAACAGACTAGTGTTGAAGCTAAGCAATAACCTGTATGAATTCAAGAACAGCAGCATACTAGGGTTCAGCCGCAGTTTACATATTAGACGGTATTACTTCAACTACACAGGCAGAACAATACAGAGACAGACCATGACATGTGTGTGACTGTGAGCTCTGGAAATGTTTTTGCAGACTGGGTGAGATCAACTATGTAGCAATTGCATGATGGCTGTTACTGCACTATTAGAGGATTGAGACTCCCTTAACTTTTGTGTACTGTTGAGGACTGACATGACTGGTACTGACTGGTTCATCTGACAAAACATCAAACACCTCCAACACCATCTTGCTCCTCCAACAACTGTCTAAAGAGTGAGAAATATGTAACCAATTGAAATTATACTTAGTGTAGATGAAATCGAAACATCAAATTTAAGATACACAATTATAAACTTGGATTAGGCCTAATGTTTAGTCAACACAACGGAGATATGCAGATGATATTTTAAAGACCATTTATTTAATCTATTATCTTAAATACAATACTGTAATCAAACACACACACACACACACACACACACACACACACACACACACACACACACACACACACACACACACACACACAGACACACACACAGACAGATATCCAGGGCCAGAGTGGGACCACTTTTCAGCCCGGGAGTTTCAGGCCCAAGACCGGCCCACTTTTTCCATGGTGGAATTCTAAATTAGCACTTTTTCCAAATTGGATAAATGAAGCAACAGTTCAGCTCTTACTATTGTGTAGTTTTTATTAATACTATGGTTCAACAAACAAATAATTTAAAGGTTAAACAATAATTCACTTAAGATGATAAGTTAACAAAAAAAATATTCCACTATTCCACAAGGATAGGTTGATAAATTAACAAAAGCAGAAAGAAATAAAGAAAGCATTTGAAACACTCTTCCACAAAGAGGCAAATTGAACTGTTTACATCACCAACAGCATCTACAGCATCAGTAGCCGCCTAAGCAGTGCACTGGTTTCAGCCACTTTATCAATAACTGTGTCGTTGCTTATAGACATGTGGATTTCCTTCTCTGTGCACATCAACATAAAAGCCTCCAAGTTGTCCTGACTCAATGAGCTTCGTAGCCTATTCTTCACAAACTTTAAAGTTGAGAAGCTTCTCTCACATGCAATCTGCGTGATGGACAAAGTCAACAGAAACTTATATGCTAACCCAATCACATGATAAGCATCTGTGAGGAGGTTATACTGCGAGAGTATTAAATGGACACAAATGGCACAGTTTTTGCAGGAGGAACAGGACCTGCTTTCAAGTTCCATCTCTGGTTCTTCCATATATGGCAGTCCGCCACTATCCTCCTGACCTTCCTGTGTCACCTCACTACATGTCCTGACAGTATAACCTTCAAGAGAGGACTGTTTCAGTCTGTCCCACTGGTATGCCAGGCTAGAAAGCTCAGTTTGTAATGTGCTAACAGTAGCTCTGTCATCAAACCTAAGCAGACATTTGCTGATTTCCTGGAGTGCTGAGTTAGGAAGCCCATTTCTCTTTATTTCAGGAAAGTTTTTGGGGTCAAGACAAGCAAAATCTGAGGCAAGTTTTGCATTTGCTGAAAACCTTCTATCTATGCTACCTGCCACAGTGTCCAGAATAACATTATGGACATTCACCTCAAAGGCAGAATCAGATGAGGTTACTGGTTCATCATCTAAAAGCTCTCCTGGCATTCTTTTCTTTTTTCGGACACGCTTCTCTGGAAGTGCAGTCTGCACAAGTAGTTCATAGTTGTCCATCTCTTCCAGCTTGTCATTGGCCCAACTCACAAACTTATCAGCTGCCACTTTCACTCCCTCAAAGTCCCTGACATATTTTTTGAGGTTATCCTTTGTCCCCTCAACCAGACGCTGAGCTGACAAAATATCCACTCCATGTGTCTGTAGGTACTTGGAGAGGGGGGATGTATGTTGGAAAATGCGAAGGAAAGTTTGAGCAATAAGGATAATCTCATATTTCAGAAGATTTTCAATTAATCCCTTTGCTTTTACCCTCACTGTTGACTTCATACTTCCATCCTTCTCAACAGAGGCTAGAGTCAGCAGCAGGTCAACAAACAATGCATCCTGGGGATTACCAAAAGACCCAAAGACCTTAGTGAGAGCCCACCACCTGGTTTCCCCTATTGGGCTCAGTCTCCTGTGATGTGTGTCCTCACTGGTCTCTTCCCAAGTCTGCATGCGTTTATAAGACTGTAACGAGATTCAGATGTTACGGGAAGAAGGAGGCGGGAACCGGCGAACATTTAAAGATTTTAATAAATAAACACACAAATACAAAAATGAAAGTAAAAGCCAGCAGCCCCTCACGGACGACTGCTGGCAACACAAACCAAAAACAAAACATGAACTAAAACACAGGCCTGTCCTCTCTCGCTCTTCACTGTCGTCGCTCCTCCTTTATGCCTCCGCTCCTCCGTGAGAGATGCGAGACCGGTGCGTCTCACAGGTGTAGCTCATCACAATTACGCCACCGATCTCGCGCCGTCCTCCCACGGCCCTCGACCTCGTCCTGCTCGCCACATACCCCCATCGCCCCTCGCAGGCCGGGGGGTACCACCGAGGCTGCGCCTACTCCCCCTCCCCCCCTCCCCGGGGGGACCGATCACGGCGGCTGCGGTACCTGGGGGTATGGACAGACGAGGCGAGAGTACAGGAGACGGAAGCATGAGGAGCGACAGAGACGAGAGAGGGGAGAGAGGAAAAAAAAAAATTCTTGATCCGGTTCCCGGACACACTGCCGCTCGGTCCTCAACCAGCTGAGAGTCACTCGCGGTGCCATGCGATGGTACTGGACATTCGTTGGGGGACGGCTCGACGCCCTTCCGCCTCCTGGCGGCCGGCGGTGACTCCTCTCGAGGGCAGCCGGCAGCGAGTTTCCCGTTCCCTGCTCCGCCCCCATCATGGCCGACGGCAACAGGCTCCGGCCCACGGCGAACGGGAGCGACTCCTCCGCTCCCTCTTGACGGCAGCCACCCCTCCTCGATCCAGGAGCACGGTGTCGAGCTCTCTGTCCCACCAGATCTTCCATCGCTCCAGCACCATCGCCTCGGGCAGCAATCGGCGGCCGACGCTCCCTCGTGCTGCCCGACCTCCTCAGCACCGCGATTCCTCCCAGCAGCGAGGGCTCTCCGACAGCGTGTCCCTCCCTCTTCCCGGGTTTCGGCACCAGTGTAACGAGATTCAGATGTTACGGGAAGAAGGAGGCGGGAACCGGCGAACATTTAAAGATTTTAATAAATAAACACACAAATACAAAAATGAAAGTAAAAGCCAGCAGCCCCTCACGGACGACTGCTGGCAACACAAACCAAAAACAAAACATGAACTAAAACACAGGCCTGTCCTCTCTCGCTCTTCACTGTCGTCGCTCCTCCTTTATGCCTCCGCTCCTCCGTGAGAGATGCGAGACCGGTGCGTCTCACAGGTGTAGCTCATCACAATTACGCCACCGATCTCGCGCCGTCCTCCCACGGCCCTCGACCTCGTCCTGCTCGCCACAAAGACTCCCTGAGAAAAACTGCCACATCATTTAGAAGTGAGAAGAGAGATGCACTCTCTATGACACTGCCTGTTGTGTCTGCCAGTACCAAATTTAAAACATGGGCATAACACCAGACATGAATTTGTGTTGGAGACTGTTCAGACAGGAATGCAGAGAACCCTTTATACGGTCCCTGCATATTTGCTGCTCCATCAGTGGAGTTGCCCACACACATGCCCATATCAATGCCAAGTTTGTCCAATGTGTTCTTTAGTAGCTGTGTCAGATGTTTACCTGTGGATTTTTCACAGTTCACCACAGCAACCAACCGCTCATGAACTACATCTGTGACATATCTGACAATGATAGCACACTGGTCCTTTGATGTGACATCTTGGGTTGTATCGATCTGAACCGAAAACAGACCCGCCTCTCTAACCTCATCTGAAATTGTGCCCTTTATGACCTGGCTGAGAGCGTCCACAACTTTCCCAACAATGTCCTTTGATAGCAGAGTCACAAGAGATCCTCTACCTTTTGCACCAGTGTCATGATGCTTCTTGCTCTGCTCTATACAACTGCTAATGTGCTGTTGAAGGCACAGATCATAACAACTCAAAAGTATTACCAACTCTAGAAAGTTGCCATTATTGACTGCAGTATTTTCTAGTGTATAAGCAGCCTCTGCTTTATCCCCTCTGTAACTAAGTCCACATTTGCCTATGACTTTTATCACATCTATTATGCGTTCCATCACCTGACGCTTCTTCTTCACCTGCTCATGATGTAAAGACATTTGTTTGTCTGCCAGAAGGCTTTTTATATCTGCCCTTTTAGCCAACAGAAAGTAAGCATCAGCACTGTCTCTGTGGATCTTACTTTTCTCATGCTCTTCTATCCGCTGATGAACATGTTTCCATGTTTTCATACCTCCCTTTATGAAAGGACTTTCACTTGCAGCAGGTGCAAATGCCAAACACACAGAACAATACAGTGATTGTGTTTTTTTCACTGTATGTCAACCACTTACGGTTGGTACCATGCTTGCTGTGAAAAACTTTAGCTAGTAGTTCACTAGTTCACACTTACAAATAAGTCAGATAGAATAAATGCGTATTTGGCGTGCTGTCCGAGGAGAGGGCTCCGGGCTCGGTATTCGGCCCGAACCCAGAGTACTCCCCCCGTATTCCTGGCTGTAAAAGATTGAGCCAAGAGTGAGGAGTCGGGGTGGTGGAGGGATGCTGGAAAACTGTCAAGGAATATTAGGTGAGTTGACAGAGTGGATATATATATACTTCTTGTCATGCTGATTAGGGTAGACATAATTGTTTGATGACGAGTAGATTGGATTGATTATTTGAACGTGCTCCTCCCGAACTTTGTTTATAAAACATCATGTGGTGTTTTGTGGGCTGCTGAGGATGGTAATTGAAAAATGTGTCTAGATCCTGTGCTTGAGGACGAGCAAAATAATCAAAATGACTGGCTTCCTCATCTACACTTGCATCTGCCTGTGCCTCTGGAATCTCTTGCAGGGCTGTTGCCTCACTGGATGCTGTCTCTATATCTGCTCTTTCAGCATCTGACTCACCTATATTGCATGACAAATAGGACAGAAGGACATATACCAGGGGTGTCAGACTCAGATTAGACAGTAGGCCGGATTTGTTGGAATGAGATCTCATGTGGGCCGTCATTGCCAATTTTTTTCATATTTTATTTAATATTTCCAAATTTATTCAAAAATAATGCTTTTTTTTACTTTAAAACATGATACCTACTCTCAGATAAATGAGGCCTATTATTAATCAGATGCAAATAGAAATATAAAACCAGGCCTATTTGAAAGAAAACAAGTTGACAAAAAGATTGAATCCAATATTTAGATTATATAGCATAACAAGTGATTTATAAGATATTTTTTGTAGCCCGGACATTTTTGACCAAGAACAAAAAAGGTGTTATAGGGTTTTGAAAGTAATTTTACTGCATAACGTTACACAGATCAAGCTTGAGTTGTTAACGATATAAAATTGCATAATATTTGCAAAGTCTATGAATCGCCATGTATTGGTCTTTAGTCTATGAAAAAAAGATGGCGACAAGTGCGGCTGTGCGTGCAGGTGGAGCTGGACGCTTAAGAACAAAAACTGAGATTTGTGTGTGTAAAACTACTGATGGCAAAGTGATCGTTGAAGATGAACTTTTAAACTTTATTGTTGTTAAAATGAGAACACTGGCCCATGACGAAATTGTTTTGCTGGTGATAAACAATTTCGCCTCTGAATGGATTGAAGAGTCCAAGCGGCTGCTGTTTGAAATGTGCCCCTCTTCAATGCGCCTCGTAAAGCACAAAGGGTCTCAGAAAGACATCAACAATTTAAAAGATTGCCTGAGAGTGCTAAATGAGTGTGGAGAAAATATTCCCAGATTTGTTTCGCACAATTTAGATGAGCTCCCTCCTGTTGGATTCGAGCATGTGGACGCATCTGCGTTGCTCAGCAGAGTGCAGCAGCTGAGTCGGGAGGTTGCCGGTCTGAGAGCGACTCTGGAAACTCAGACAAGTGATAATGAGAATGCGAGGGCGGCCGCGGCGGATGTGGAGCATCGAGTGTCAGCATTGAAAAGGCTGCGTGTACCACCTGGCCAAGCCTACGGAGACGCTGGCCAACAAGCCTACGAAGGGGCCCCTGTACCATTGACGGAGACGGAGGCTGAAATGGCACCGGCGCGATCATTGCTGAGAGAGACGGGCCGCGTGGGTGAGACCATGAACGCCACATCACGGCCCCTGGAGTGGAGTACGTTGGTAAAGAAAGGAAAACATAAGCAGCCAAGCATCGTGTCGCAGCCCAATGCAGCTGTGCAACCCCGTCCAAGAAGGGAGCAGAGGAAGAAAATGGGAATAATCGGCACTGGAACCGAGAGTAATATCCCCGTGGTCAAAACCAAATTGGTGAGTGTCTTTGCCACTAGGTTTTCTCCTGAGCTAGACGCTGATACTCTGTGCGCTTATTTGTCTGGGAAACTGGGCAAACCGGTGACTTGTAAGAAAATAGCGCCCACTAGCAACCGATTCGGTTCGTTCCAGAACGCTCCGCTCCAGTTCGCTCCGCTACGAAGAGTGCACTCCACTCTTCGTAGCGGAGTGCACTCCACTCTTCGTAGCGGAGTGCAAAGAAGTAGCCGAATTGTATGATACGCAACTTTGGCCTGCGGGGATTTATGTGCGCCGGTATTACGAGGCTCGCAAATCGAGAGAGCGTGGTAGCTTAGCCCAAATGGCCGGTGAGGCTGAATATAGCTCTGCACCTGGTGCTACATCTGGCCCTGTGGCTATCGAAGCGATCTGCGAGGAAAGTGCTCGTGATCTTACTCAATGAATCTTACAATTGGATCATATAATGTTCGAGGATTACGTGTTGGGCACGGCGAAGCCGACAGAGCTCGCCGTCTTGTTGTAAACAAACTTACGATATATTATGTGTGCAGGAGACTTTCTTATCCAAACAGGATTTAGAAAAGCTGAACTCTATACATGAAGACTTCTATGGGGCAGGGGAATCCACCACAGATGGTAGTACCAGGATAATTCGTGGCAGAATTCCTGGAGGTGTTGCGGTGTTGTGGCATAAAAAGTATGACCATCTGATTAAAGTGGTCAGGCTGAATGTTGATTGGGCTATAGGGCTTGAATTTTGCTGTGAGGATAAAAAATTAACAATATTGAACATATACACACCATATGAATGCTCTGATAATGAATTTGAGTACCTCAATAGGCTGGCCTATATTATGGCTTATATACAAGACAATGTTTCTAGCAGCATCTTTATTGTGGGGGATTTCAACGCGGATCTCTCAGATAATAGGTCTTTGTTTGCTAATCATTTAAAGCACTTCTGCTCAGAAAATAGCCTTTCTCTCGCCAGTGAAGCACTTTTACCTAATGACAGCTACACTTACATTAGTGAGGCGTGGCACACCACCTCCTGGTTAGATCATTGCATATGTACCAGTGATGCTCATGATTCTATTGTATCCATTTGGATCAACTATGAATTTGCTACTTCGGATCATGTGCCCTTCTCTTTGTTAGTGAATGTGGGCAAAGTGCCATCTCTTAAGTGTGTGAGCAATGAGACGCAAGTTGGAAAAATTAAGTGGTCCACCTTAACGCAAGAGGACATTTGTACATATTTTACCCAGTCTGAAACCAGGCTGAGTAACATTGAGCTGCCTAAGAGTGCTGTAACCTGTAATGATATTAACTGTCAGAATCTGCAACACAGAGGTGAACTGTGCTCACTGTATGATAAGATTGTAGATTCTCTCCTTGTCTCAAGTCAACCTCTGTATAAGATGAAGACATATAAAGCTAAACTAGGCTGGAATGAATATGTGGAGCAGTCCCATGCTGAGACTAGAAGGGCCTTTAAAGCTTGGGCTGAATCAGGCAGGCCCAAGTGTGGCCATGTGTTTGAGTATATGAAGAAAGCAAAGGCAAACTTTAAATATGCCCTACGGTTCATTAAGAGTAATGAGAACACTCTCAAGGCTGACTTACTGGCAAGGAAGCTGCAAAGCAATAGCCCTACAGACTTCTGGAGAGAGATAAAAAGAATGAACAGCAATAAACTGTTCCTACCAACTCATGTTGATGGTGTAAATGGAGCAGAACAGATTACACAGATGTGGCAGAAACATTACTTTGACATTTTCAATGCTGTCAAGAGTAATTCTTTTATTGTTAACAAAATTGAGGAGAGTGAAGATGTGATTATCACTCCACAAGAAGTCTTTGAGATAGTGATGAAGCTGGATTACAACAAGGCATGTGGTGAAGACGGGGTATCTGCTGAGCATTTAAAATATGCTAGCAGAAAAATATATCCCTTGTTGGCCATTTGTTTTACAGGCTTTCTTATTCATGGAGTCTTACCTGACCGATTATTGTCTGTCATTTTGGTTCCAATTGTAAAAGATAAAACTGGCAAAATTAACAGTAAAGACAATTATAGACCTATAGCTCTGGCCAGCACTTTGTCTAAGGTACTGGAAAAGTCCATTTTGAATAAGTTGGGAAAGTTTTTGCTGACCTCTGATAACCAGTTTGGTTTTAAACCCAAGCATGGAACAGATATGTGCATTTTTGCTTTGAAAGAAATCTTGGATCTGTACAATAGACAAAATACAACAATTTTTATGTGTTTTATTGATGCCTCAAAGGCCTTTGACTATGTAAACCATGAAAAATTATTTTCTAAATTGTACAAGAAAGGTGCTCCAAAATGTCTTGTGAGAATTCTGGTTTTCTGGTATGGCCATCAGCTGATGTCTGTAAAATGGGGAAATTGTTTATCTGCATCTTTCTGTGTGTCAAATGGAGTAAGACAGGGCAGCATTTTGTCTCCGTTTTTATTTAATGTGTATATGGACGACTTGTCAAGGTTTTTAAATGATTGTGGAACGGGCTGTAGGGTTGGCGACGACAGTACCATTAACCACTTAATGTATGCTGATGACCTTGTTATTTTCTGTCCATATAGCGCTGGGTTACAAGAGCTGTTGCATGTGTGCACTCAGTATGGAACAGACTTTGATATAAAATACAACTCAAAGAAAAGCATTATTATGATAGCCCGGAGCAGAGAGGACTCCAAACTGGTTTTCCCAGATTTCTTTTTGTCAGGCAATAGACTTAAGGTCACTAATGAATGTAAATATTTGGGGCATTATTTGACTGCGGACCTGTCTGAAGACAGAGACATTTACAGACAGTGTGGCATGATTTATGGACAGGCTAACATGCTGATCCGCAGGTTTGGAATGTGCTCAACACCTGTTAGAATCAGACTCTTTAGGGCGTATTGCACTACTATGTATACTGCCCACCTGTGGAGGCGCTACAAAAAGAGTAGTATGCAAAAGCTAATTGTAGCGTATAATGATGCCATGCGGATGCTACTGAGGGTCCCACGTTGGAGTAGTGCAAGCCAATTGTTTGTAAATGTGGGTTTGCCAAACTGCCCTGCTGTACTGCGAAATCTTATGTACAGGTGCATGTGCAGGCTCTCGAGCTCGGTGAACAGTATCATCACTGCACTGACCAACCCTGGACTTAGCTCGGTGCGATATTCTTCTGCCATTTGGACTCACTGGCTTATGAGCCTATACAGGAGATGAATGTATTGTTTTTATGTTGTATAATTTTTTTTCTTTTTTTTTCTTCTTTTTTTTTTTCTTTTTTTCTCTTCTTTTTTCTTGTGTGTAATATGGACCATTATTCACGTGTCTGAAATAAAGAATAATAATAATAATATTGGGTGATACAAAAAGGCTAATATTTAAATTAAATGTTATATTTTGCTTGTGAATAAGTTGACAACGGTATTAGCAGAATAATTACATTGCTAATGCTAATCATAGGCCCAACATTATCTCTCTTTACCTGGTGCCTCTTGTGTTTGTCCTCTTGAAAATAACTCGGTAAGTTTAACACATTTGGCAGCATCCTCCTCCAGTGCCTTTCTTTTTTTTAATCTGGCTTTTTCAGCCCCCCCCCCCCCTGGTCTCTTCCTACCATCCATCCTCCCTGAAGCGAACCGTTACGTAGGGCTGACCCTATCTTATCAGTAGGCGCCGGCGGTGCCGCGGTAGCCTTCCTGAGAGAAAACGATTTGGAAAAGACGGGCTATGGATCCAACCAACTCTATGGGAGGGGAGGGGAGAACTCCCTCATATGGTACAACCCATGCAGAGGGTGCGGCCTGCGGTGTCAGAATGCGTAACGTGTTTAAAAGAGAAGATAGACTCAAACGTTACAAAAAAAAAAAAAAAAAAAAAACCTCGGCCGGCCGGCCGGCCCAAAAGTGAAGCGGCCCACCGGGAATTCTCCCGATTCTCCCGATTACCCACTCCGGGCCTGCAGATATCAAAGACACAAATTCATCTAAACAAATGCAAAATACGAAATATTAATACATCAAAAACTGTACATCAAATTGTACATTAATAAGAATAAGAGCTTCTAAGATTCTGATATCTTGATGTCTGCAGTGGCATGTTATTATAACACACTGTCAATGAAATCAAACATGTTGTTCAGTGGTGCAAGAACCATAGAACACATAGACAAAGAACAGATTGATAAACTAATACATCAAAAACTAGAATGAAAGGCATACTATATCATGTGCGCAGAACCAGTGTGGATATTAAAAATAGAACCAGAGTGGATTAGCTGAAAAGAACATATTATTCTATGGTTAGGGAACCAGTGTGAATTTTATTGAGGGGATCTGAGTCCATTCACTGGAAAGATTCCAGGTCTAAAGGAAGCAAGATAGATCTAAATCCTCATTTAGATCTTGAGGGTAGGGTGACCACCCGTCCCGCGTAGCGCGTGCGCGCACAGCGTTTGAAGCCCAATTCACGCGTCACGCAAATTGAGACCGTGTCACGCATAATCATAATCATAATCTATGCTTGCTCAAAAAAAAGTTGGTCGCTCTATATACTCGAGCCCCAAGCAGACAAACGAACATTACTTGACATTTCAGCACGCTATTGTTGCCACACCCACCCCTCAGTTGAACTGCTGACTAGGTTGTTGTCAACTTTTTCGTTGTTGTCATGACAGCGCACGCACGCGCATACCAGACACACTGGGAAGGAAGGAACTTTTAGATGCGCGCTTTCCAATTCGAAAAATTCGAGAAAGAGACTGTCTGAGAGTCAACGCCATCATCAATTAAAAAGAGAAGGTGTAAGTACAAGAAACAAGAATGGGGAAATTAATATTTGTGGCTTAAAAAGGTGTTGAGGGGGATACCGAGAGGGCTTTTTGTGACCTTTGCAAAACGTCCTTCTCAATCGGACATGGAGGGAGGGGAATACGAGGTCAATCGTTCAATTTTTTTTTAATATTTTTTTTTTAACTGTTCCTGTGGTGTTGAGCAACTACAATTCCGTTAATCCTATAAATTTATATTATAATTTATTAATTTATTTAAAGTAAATAAATTGTAATGAAAAATAAATAAAATTAAATAGTAAATCTTAAGTGGAAGTACATCTGTCAATACATTGAATGTTCAAAATATTATGAGTCTTTATTTAGAAAAAAATACATTGGTTGGCCTATTCATGAGCATACATCAAAAGTTACACGTTTAGGAGAATAGGGCATTATTAATACTATGCAAGGTGGTATGTGCTAGAAATGGGTAAACCACTATCAGTGAGTCTGCCAGTGGGGCACCGCCGCGCCAGACAGTGTCCCATATTTTCCCTCAAAAACATACCCTTGTCCCCCCTTGGGCTTATTAGCAGGTGGTCACCCTACTTGAGGGTCCAGTGTGTCCACTGTATGGATCCAGAGAGTAGGGCTATGGGATGGCTAATTGAAGACACCCCCCCTCACGCACCTGTGTGTGCTTTAAAGCAGTGGTTGATTACACTTCAGGAAAATTAAAAATTGCAACATCTTATGGCCTAGCCGTGCACGGTTGGGTCGCATTAGAATGCCTCCTCTACTAAAAACTCTCTCAACTGGGGCAGAAGAGGCAGGAACAGAGAGAACTTTCAAGGCAACATTGTGTAGATTGGGGAAACGCTCTTTGTTTTTTGACCAAAAGGTCAGTGCATCACAGTCACAGTCATTTATGCTGTCTAGGTACTTGCTTATTTGTGCATTAATGCTCGAGTTCTGGGTTGTGCTACGTTGCAACTTAAAAGCCTTGTAGCATGAAAGAAGATGCTGATGTTTCAGGGGCGGCGGTGAGTCACTATGCGATTCTTCTGTGTCTTCTGCGTCTTCTGCTATCGGTGCTGCAGTTGCATCTATGTCTACCTCTGTGATCAAAAGGTCTGGAAAAAGGTACACACACACACACACACACACACACACACACACACACACACACACACACACACACAAGACAGGATTAGACAGGATGCTGCTAGTGACAATATAAAAACAATGACCGTAATAATAGCAACATCAACAATAATAATAATAATAATAATAATATAGCCACCTGTTAATGATTTTTTTAAGGTCATCTCTGAACCTCTTCAGTGCTGGAACCGTTTCACCATTTTGGACATCTAAATCTACCCAACCCAATCCAAACTGGGGGTCAAGCATGGCGGCAAGAAAGTAGATGCGATGGTTAAATGGTTGCTCTGGATCTCCCTCGTCCATGTTGATCCTTCTGAAAATTCCTGAGAACCTCTTCTCTAAAGACTTTTTCATTGCTCTGACTATTGTCACAATCTGCGGCAGGTGCAATTCCATCTTGATGAGATGTGTGCGTATGTCCAGAACGGTGGGGACCACCATGCTAATAATAACTACAGTGTCTCCTTCCGTGAGGTCTGTTGCCTCAGAAAATGGCTCAAGCAAAGCACAAAGGTCGTTCAGCTGAGCCCATTCTCGGGTTGAAAATACAAAATTTTCTGTGTCACTGCACATTTCTGTGATGCCCCGGTGGTCAAGTGTGGTGAGAGCCTTTAACTGCTTGTAGGTGCTATTCCAGCGGGTGTTGTTTGCTGCTGGGATAGACTTATTAGAGTGGGCCTCAAACATGTCCCTATGCTTGCTACTGCTGTGCAGCAGAGTTGTGAATTTGCTGGCCTTGGCAGTATTGCCTTTACCTCTTTCATCCCGTCATTGATGACGAATTGCAGCGACTGGACGAAGCAAGAAAGACATTCACCCGACGATGACCATGGCTCTACATCTTCTGCATCCTCCCACATCGTTTCATAATCGAGGTCATCTTCAGGCTGCTCTATTTCTGGCATCCTCACTTTAAAGGCCCGCTTCATATTGGACGCATTATCCGTCAGAATGTAGCTTATTTTATGGCCAACGTCATACTCCTTAACAATGTTGTCAAATGCTGAGGCGATTCGTTCCCCACAGTGCTTCCCTATGAAATACCAACAGTCTAGCAAAAATGATTTTAAACTGTAAGAGTCCTTGTCCTTGCAGGCAACATGAGCGGTAACTCCCAGGAAGGACCGAAGCCTCCGGTCAGACCAGAGGTCTGTTGTTATTGCAACATTTGACTGGACTTCCAGGGCTTTGATTATGTCGCCCTTAACTTTAGTGACAAGGTGAGGTATCCACTTCTCTGTCAAGCTGGTCCTAGACACAGGAGTGTATTTGCTATCCAGGACATTCAGGAAGCGTCTAAAATTTGGATTTTCAACAACAGACAGGGGGAGAGAGCATCCAACCACAAGGTCCTGGAGGATGGACTGGGTGATGGCCTGTTGCCTGGCTGAATTTGAGGAATATAAGTGGATCCTTTGAGCAAACGATGAAATTTGAGGCTGTGTGGGGTCAGCTATTGTCATTGATGCTGCAGATCCTGCTTTGTACTCCAAGTACCTACAAAATAGGGGGAAATGAATCTGTAAGACATCTGTTTCAATTTAACTACAACAAACTACTGTATCTTACAAGTACAGTGACATTACATCTATGTGTACAGTCTAAACATCAGGGCCCGTATTCACAAAGAATTTTAAGGCTAAAAGTAGCTCCTAACTGGCAAATTTAGGAGCAACTCCTGGGTTTTCGACTGGATAAAAGCCTGGATAAAGGCAGCTAATGTCTAGTCAGGAAAGTTTTGATTGATGGGAGTATTAGCCAACTAAAATCGATTGCAGTGATAGTTTATGCAAGTATATTCGTCAAATTCAAGTGCGCAAAGTTTTCGTTCATATGTGCGCTTTCGCCATTCGCACGCAGAGTGCACACACGCACACACATAGTTCGAAACGAAACAAGCAGTTTCTGTGAGAAAACGAACAGTATTTATATCGTTTTTACCTCTTTACCTCACAAGAGATCACTTCCGGCGCTTGCGCAGATTACGCCAGAACGCGCGCACACGTCACACACCAGGAAGCGCGCGCCCTCTTAGATCACTTGGATGTGGTTGTGTACAAGAGGTAAAAACAATATAAATACTGTTCGTTTTCTCACACAAAATGCTTGTTTCGTGTCTTAGGCCATCAATGTGTACTTATGATGGGGAATTGTTTAATTTGGACTTCTCTGTGCATGCTCTTTGAGGTGGTGACCATAGACCTGCATTATATGACTAACAGACAAGAACGGTTTGACCTAAAAATATCAAAATTGAAACTACTGCGGAAACTAAGACACCTACATCTTGGATTGCCTTTCCGGTAAGCTAAAACATACCAAAATTTAATTTCAAAGTGAACTATCCCTTTAAAGGAGAACTCCGGTCAATTTTAACATTGAGCTCATTTTTTTGTAAATTTGGAGTGCTGTCAAAACAGAGAACAACAACAAAAAATGGTGTTGCCTACATCATGTTATCCTCTTTTTAAAATTTGCACTCTGTTGACTTCAAAAGGGCAAGTTTTAAACCTGCTTTTAGCCTCTTAACATCCTTGATGTGTCATTACAAGTGCAAGGTATGTGCGCTGGCTGAAATAACATAATTTTTATTCATATCTTGCACATCTACTGCAGTCAGATTCACCCGTGTTCACTCCGAAGGAATCACTCACATTGGCTGTGCACTTGTAATGACACATCAAGGATGTTAAGAGGCTAAAAGCAGGTTTAAAACTTGCTCGTGCACACACCGCACAGTCGTCAGTCGAACGCACGCTTCAATCCGTTGCGGATACTCTCTATTCGTTCTGGTGAAATCACGAAACAATGCACACAAACGTGTCTCTGCTTGATATACCAACACTGATGAACATAATCGGTTTTGATGAGGAAAAAAAACTATACGAGAAAAAACAAGTAATAAAAACTTGGTGAGTGTTTTAGCGCAATTTTCTCACGTCATGGGATCACAACACTAAGAGATAGTAAATCTTTTCCTGGATTTTTTTTGTGCGTTCCCGAGATTAGACCTTCCTTAACATAATGCCGAAAACCCGAAGTCTCTAGGTGGTCTGGTTGAGGAGTAGATAGAAGTGCAAGATTGGTGCGCACAGACAAAACAGAAATCATGAGTTAACAATCGCAATTTTGTCCGGTGGAAAATTGCGCTAAAAAACCTATACGAGTGCGGATTAGAAACTAGAACCTCGGACACGATTGGCGAAAGTTCTACCACTGGACCATTAAGAAATTCATTATTCAAATAGGCGAAACGAGTCACACGAAAATTCTCAGCACTTATAACATATATTAGGCTTAAGGCCCTTTCACACTGGACGCGATTTTTACGCACAAATAATTCGCGCGGTGGTTTTATTTTTTGATCAGCTGTTTGTGTAATGAGTGCTTTCACACCGAACGCGAATGTGCTGCGGCGAAAAAACGACTTTTTTTTTTTCGTTTCGATGTCGATTTTTTTTCCTTTTGCGGCGACAGAAAAGACTTCAGCCAATCATATACTACAAGGACAATGATTGTGTGGCGTAGCATTGACAACCAACTCGGTTATCACGACTGTGAGTATGTTGTGTGATAGTTTTAGTTGTTGTATAGTCCTGTGCTGTGTAGGCTAGCAGGCTAAACTACATTTGGGATAGAAAGCTAATCATCAAAGATAGAGATAGAGACCGTGTTTACGCGGCTCATGTGATGGGTTTTGACGCGAACTATTCGCAAACTATTCGCTTTTTCGTCACGCATCCAGTTTGAAAGGGCCTTTACATCTCATTAAACGACAACCTAAACCCCATATACTATTTAAATCGATTGCTGGACATCGTAATGTTATTGTATCTGATATTGCCCCTCCGTATATTAACCAGGCCCATGTATTAATGACGTTCTGTATCCGTCACTGACATAAACATACATGTCCCTAAATGACTTATACCACACAAGAACACATGATAAACAACAATAATTCAGCGGATTAAATTATCTGTTTGGTCATGGGAGGTTGGAAAGGTTTTACCTCAAAGAGTTTGAAATGGGTAGATAGCTTACCTTTCCCTGTGTTTACGCTCCAGGTGTCTGGTGAACGTTGAGGTGGTCCCGGCTGTCTCTGTCAAGCAGACATTGCAGAATCTATATTTCGCCGAATGCTTCTTTTTATTTGATGATGTGCAGAAGAACTCATTGTGTTCTACGAAAGCAAATTTTATGACCAAGGAATTCGCTGACATACTACTGACTGACTATAGATGCTGGATCTGTGCTCTTTACGCTTTACGCTACACTCGCTGAGGCATAATGTTATGGATGGATGAGCGCCAACAGCTGCGTCACAAAAAAACAAGACCGAGACCATGTAAAAGTGGTCTCGAGACTGGTCTCGAGACCAAGACCGGTCTCGAGACATACATCACTATGAATAGGACTTTTATTTTGGTCTTGCTATGTGACGTCATAAGGCTGTGCACACCCCTACGTCAGTGTCTGTTTAAACACAAACCTTTTATATAAAATTATAGTTTATTTTATACGAACTGTTAAATTATTTATTATTGAATGTAATTGTTGACTGCTTTATCTAACATGAATGAAAATTATGTTTGTGAGCAAAGTGCGTGCATCCCATAGACTGTAAAAAATATGGACAAAGCGTCTGTGACGTCACCCATAGACTTTCTGAAGAACGGTTTTGAAGCCGTTTATGGGGGCTATGGGCGGCGCCATCTTGGAAAATCTTGGGAAATCCTAACCCCGCCCACCTTCTGGCCAATCCATATATGGGTAAAGGACGCGAGTCCGGTTATTCCAAGTACAGAACAGCGCGCGTCACTCAGCTCGCTCTGCTACTCCGGTTATCTCTGTATGTATATTTTAGGCAACGAAATATGTTATAAAACACCATACTAACTATTTTCGTTTTCATTTAAAGAAATCTTAAACATTATAGCCACACAAATGTGGTTCAGGCAACGCGTATTGATTATATTCACTGCATAGAACGTTTGCCTATTTATAACAAAACCAAACACAAACCTGCCTCTTTTCATTTAAATATAATCTAAAAATATTAAACATTTTAATATGGTCCAGGCAATATGTGCATTTCTACTAAACAACAGATGTTGCAGTGAACAATATTACAGATCATCTTCGTTGTATTAAAATTTAAAATGACAAAACTCAACCCAGTCTCTTTTTGTTAAATTTCAGTTTTATCAATATTAGCCATTATAAAAGTACAAGTAAATGGTACAAGAAGCTATACGAATAAAGCAAACAATTCAGTCAAACATACAAAGTCAGCACTCTAGTCTAACCATACAACGGTAAAGTTAAATAGCTTATAAAGTTATGAAACTTCCCCTCAGCCAAAACGATTGGCCAGGGAACAAATTATAGATTAACGAGACCAAAAATCGCCCGTTAGATATACACAAGACGAATTATATCTCATGTTTAACCACTACAGAGACGCCAGAGTCAGCGGCAAACATCAGAACGACTAGCCGAGGAAAGGCTGTTCCAGGCGGGGTACATGAGCGCCGAGCGCCCGGTGATCATCTGGATCTCACAACCTGGAAAAAAAATTTCATAAATCTTTATAAATAAACCACAGATTTGAGCTTTAAACAACTACATTCTCGCCTGAAAAACTCTTAAAACTACATTTCATGATACAGAAACAGTAGTATTATATTTCAACTGTATATTAGAAAATGGCGCTTCTTATGTTGTCATTCTCCTTGGCGCAGCCTATGCTCCTTAGCTGATGCAGCTGTCAATCAAAGTTAACCACGCCCTTATTTGTCATACATTTTATATCTAAATACGATCTAAACTAACGAGTTAGAAAAAAAATCACCCCCCTCACAGTTGTCAGGCACTCGGAACCTATCGAAAAATACAATAAAAGTCCATGAGACCAACCTGTAAAAACAAGAATTTATGCTGTGAAAACGGACATTTTAACATGGGGTCTATGGACATTTGCTCCCTTTTGGGACCTCCCTCTAGTGGATTTTCAATGTATTGCAGTTTTTCGCACTTCCGGGTAGGCTTCATTTTTCAGATTAGAATGTTGCCCCTTGGTGCATCCACACGAGTAACTGCAAAATTCAGCTACTTATTAATTTGTTATTTATTGAAGCAATGCTCCACGTCCTTATGCCATTCTATGGTTCTGTTCCCAATAAGCGCTGTTAGAATTGAATGACAAAATCCAGCATTGTCCACCTTAAATGTGCAAAATAAGGGACACCCGTTCAAATAAAGAATAAGACTTGAACTGATTGTTTCAACACATGACAACGTAACAGCTCAACAATAAAACATGAGAACAGGTTTGTAAGCTTGCAACAGAACACATTTTATATTTTTTTTTATGTAATTGTATTACTTTCTAAAGAATTCCTTCAGGATATGCCTGTGCTTAAGCAGTCATTCTGTCTGGAACCAGTAATCACTTTTAGACAATTCTGAAGCTGGATTTTTTTAGGAATTTTTTAATTTGTTTAGTTAAATTAAAACTTTTTTTTTTTAAATGTGATAAAATACATATGACAAATAATATGATAATAATAATAATCTTTTAGATTTTATATTGGAAATTTGATTTATTCACCAATTTGTTGCATTTGTGCCTAATATTGTCATATGATGTTATATAAATGTTATTCTAAATAAAATGAAAATGAGATATACTGTCCCTAAGTAACTAACTTCACCATAAATCTTTATCATTACTATCTTAAGATTAAACATTTTTGTGCAGATTCATTAGATTTTGTTTTATTTGTCTAAAACATCATGCAAAGTTCATTTCAAGTTCAATTCAATTTGCATTTTTTACAATACACATTATTTCAAAGCAGCTTTACAAGTGCATGAGTCCATTTTACAATTTACAGTGTTCTGTTATCAGAGGTAACTGTCTAAGTTATGTATTTCATAAATGTGCATTGTCAAATAACAGAAATGTACAACAAATTACTGTTAGCTAAAAAAATTATTAATTTAAACAATGTAATAATTTAATGCGGAAACAATGAAATCAGTAATGAATACTTTGTTAACAAATGATTATGACATTAAGAAAATATAGCATTGGTGCATTTTGATTCAGAGTTTTCTTCATCTGAAGTCTTCGAGGGGGCTGGCACTGTCTCTTCATAGGTGTTGGGCATTTGAAGTCTTCATAATTGGCTGGATCCAAACCGGAGCTGACAAACTCTCTAGTTACCTCAGGATGGCCATCCCAAGATAAAACTGAGAAGCAAATAGAACAAAATAATTAGCGTAGCTGCTGTTCATTACATTAATAAAGGATAATCATGTGCATTTGATCTAATATAGCTATAAGAGCATTATATGCTAGGCTAAAGAGAAGCGTCTTTAATCTTGATTTAAACTTTGAAAGTGAGTCTGAGCCCTCAACATTATCAGGAAGGCTATTCCAGAGTTTATGAGACAAATGTGAAAACGCTGTCCCTCCTTTAGTGGACTAGGTACTATCAAAAACCCAGAGTTTTGTGACTTAAGCCCCACCCTCTTCAACATCTACATCAACCAATTGGCCAATATATTAGAACATGCTCCCATTCAAGGTCTCACTCTACACGACACAGAGATAAAGTGTCTTCTCTACGCAGATGACCTGGTTCTCCTGTCGCCCACTAAAGAGGGGCTTCAGGACAGCCTGAATCTGCTGGAGGATTACTGTCAGTCCTGGGCCCTGACTGTCAACCTCCAAAAAACTAGAGTAATGATGTTCCGGAAATGCTCCAGATCTCAGGAACCAACACACACATTTACACTATCACACAGAACCATTAAAGGGTTAGTTCACCCAAAAATGAAAATGATGTCATTAATGGATGGATCCGTCCTTCGGATGAGACGTTAAACCGAGGTCCTGACTCTCTGTGGTCATTAAAAATCCCAGGATGCCGTTCGAAAAAGAGTAGGCAATATAGTCAAATTTGCCCCTTGGCCTCTATCCATCATGGCCTCCTAACCATCCCCATATACTGATTGGCTTCATCACTGTCTCCTCTCCACCAGTAAGCTGGTGTGTGGTGGGCGTTCTGGCGCAATATGGCTGCCGTCGCATCATCCAGGTGGATGCTGCACATCGGTGGTGGTTGAGGAGATTCCCCCCTTCTATGTAAAGCGCTTTGAGGTCTCAGATAAAGCGCTATATAAATGTAACGAATTATTAATTATTATTATTATTATAATGACTCACCCTCATGTCGTTCCAAGCCCGTAAGACCTCCGTTCATCTTCGGAACACAGTTTAAGATATTTTAGATTTAGTCCGAGAGCTTTCTGTCCCTTCATTATAAATGTATGTATGGTATACTGTCCATGTCCAGAAAAAATAATACAGACATCATCAAAGTAGTCCAAGTGACTACAGTGGCTCAATCTTAAGTTTATAAAGCGACGAGAATACTTTTTGTGCGCAAAAAACAACAAAAATAACGACTTTATTCAATAATTCATTTCCTTCTCTCTGGGCCTCGAGTTTTTTCACGTAGTATAACTACGTAGCGCATCTGTGTTGCACGTCACACGTAGGCTCACTATTGGCCGACGCTGGTCATGTGTGTGATGCGTGTGACGTACAACCCAGAAGCACTACGCAGTTATACAACGTGAACTAACTCGAGAGACTCCCAGAGAGAAGGAAATGAATAGTGGGATAAAGTTGTTATTTTTTTTTTTTTTTTGCGCACAAAAAGTATTCTTGTTGCTTTATAAACTTAAGATTAGGCCACTGTAGTCACATGGACTACTCTGATGATGTATTTATTAGTTTTTTGGACATGGACAGTATACCGTACATACATTTTCAATGGAGGGACAGAAAGCTCTCGGACTAAATCTAAAATAACTTAAACTGTGTTCCGAAGATGAACGGAGGTCTTACGGGCTTGGAACGACATGAGGGTGAGTCAT
This sequence comes from Scardinius erythrophthalmus, assembly GCF_964197995.2. Classification (NCBI taxonomy): domain Eukaryota; kingdom Metazoa; phylum Chordata; class Actinopteri; order Cypriniformes; family Leuciscidae; genus Scardinius; species Scardinius erythrophthalmus. Next base: position 25,266,632 of record NC_138224.1, on the reverse strand, counting down.
TAATGACATAATTTTCATTTTTGGGTGAACTAACCCTTTAAGTGCACAAAAACATAAACTTAACTTGGCCAGAAAATAACTCCAACTGGTAATTTTACTTTGGCTGTGAATGAACTCAGAGAGGAAGTTTAAAGGGCTTTCTATGCCATAAAAAGATCAATTAAAATGGACATCCCAATCCAAATTTGGCTCAAACTTTTCAAATCAATAATTTAACCAATTGTTTTATTTGGCAGTGAAGTGTGGGGTCCTTCTATAAAATTAGATTTCTTAAATTGGGAAAAACATCCAATTGAAACTCTACATTGATAATTCTGTAAAAGAATACTCAAAGTCCAAAGTAAAAACGCCAAACAATGGATGCAGGGCAGAATTAGGCCAATAACTTCTTCTAAACATCCCAAAAAGAGCCATCAAATTCTGGAAACACTTAAAAACAAGCGACCCCAACACCATTACAAAGCCCTAAAAAAAGCAAAAGTTGAGTGTAATGAAGAGTCCCCTGTGCCAGCTGGCGCTGAGACTGACTGAGCTCACACCTGCAGAGATCAGCCAGCCTCAGGACACACACACATTCACACACATTTGGCCCACACAAATAATAAACACAGAACAAGACAAGTACATCACCCATTGGACAAACACCATTTAAAACCAACACAAATTGGAATGCTATTTTGGCACTAAATCAAGAGTACAGTATTGCAGACTACCTGAGCACACTAAGTGATGTGAAACTCATGAAAAAACTGACGATTTACAGACTCAGCGATAGGGCTGAAACGATTAGTCGACATTGTCGACAACGTCGACAATAAAAAATTGTCGACAAATATCTTTGTTGTCGAGTAGTCGTTTGATCCCACGTGACCTAATGTAAGGGCCTGCAATATCGCGATTTGACCGCTATGGCGCTGTAGCGCTAGAGTGTAATGCAGCCGTTACAAATGCTATTGCGGTAGAAGAAAACACAGCGCGAGTTATGACGGAGTGCAAACGAATCCGAACTAGCAAGGTGTGTGAAAGTTTCACAAAACTTCAAACCAAGAATGCTGTCGTGTGCAATACATGCAAGGCGTAATTTGCTTTTCACGGGAGCACAACATGCATGTTAAAGCACTTAAAGAGGAAAAACCCGGCACGAGACGAGCCGGTGAGAGGTGAATGTTCTCCAGCTGGAGCTAACGTAAATAACTGTCATGATCCTGGTCTCTCTTCCTCTTTTCTTTGTCTCCCTCTTGTGGTCACACTCTCACTCGCACACACTATTACACACACACATCCATTTCTCCGCTCATTATCTCTTTCAGCTGTTTCCCACTCACACACACAATCACGCACACACGTCCACTCCTCCGCTCGTTACTTCTCACCTGTTCCCTTTTACCTCTTGATTGTTTCTGCTTCTTATTCTCTCTTCCTAACCCTGTCCGGTTGTCGGATTATTCTATGACCTCTCGTGAGAAACGTCAGCTCTCAAGTCCTGTCCTGTCCTGTCCTGTCCTGTCCTGTCTAGTTTGTGGATAGAGAAACCTTTAATTCTACTGTGAGTAATACTGCCATCAGACTGTGAATTATCCAGCTGTGCCTGTTTGCAGAGTTCCTGTTCTGTGCCTGCTCACTGCTGCTCGCCCTATCTGCTGTCTCACTTCTCCTGACTGGCAGAGTGCGTCTCTGGGTTCCTGCCTCTGTCCCCGTGGAGGTTGATGCTGTTTTTCTTATGTACCAGTCGTCTGGCAGTTTCTGTTCTGGCTCTTACTTAAGCCTGTGATTTGTGTTCATTTATTGAGGACTATTTCCTTTCTTCATTAAAGACTGTTAACTGCATTCCGCCCTGGTCTTCCATCATTCTTACCATAACAGAATAATCCGACCAGAGATGGACCAGGCAAGTGGCAATCCTCTTCACAGCGCTGTTGAGCTCCAGGGTGCTCTGTTGGGAAAGCATGAAGAGGATTTAGCTGCCGCGAGACGTGCCGTTGACTCTCTTACCGCCCAGCTCTCGGATCTAACCCAACAGTTCCATCACTATCGTCATGAGACCACAGCTTCAGCTGGACAGCGCGACTCTTCTGAGCCACGCATTAACAACCTGCCGTGCTACTCTGGTGAGCCTTTACAGTGTCGAGCTTTCCTCACCCAATGCGAGGTTGTATTTTCCCTCCAGCCGTCAACTTATGCCAAGGATCGATCTAAGGTGGCTTATGTGATTTCTCTTCTCAATGGACGAGCTCGAGAGTGGGCAGCAGCGAACTGGGAGGCAGAGGAGGACTGTGTCTTCAACTTTGCCCTTTTTAAGGAGGAGATGATCCGAGTCTTTGACCGGTCTGCACACGGTGACGAAGCATCCCGCCTCCTATCCACCTTGCGCCAGGGGAAGAGGTCAGTTACCAATTTTTCTATAGAATTCCGAACCCTGGCCACAACGAGTGGATGGAACGGTCCGGCACTCATTGCTCGCTTCCTCGAGGGTTTGAACGCTGAGATTAAGGACGAGGTCTTTGTCCGAGAGGTTCCTGACAATTTCGATTCCCTGGTCGAGCTGGCTCTCCGCATCGAGCGACGCTTTGACATGCGACGAAGGACTCGCAGAATGGAGGCTTCGTTACTTCCCGCCTCCACAACGACCCAGCCGCCACTGCCATCTGCCGCTGATTTCGAGCCGATGCAACTAGGGGGGCTTCGTATTTCTACACGGGAACACCAACGCAGGGTTATGAATCGCCTTTGCATGTACTGTGCTGCCGCTGATCATTTTGTCTCCAGGTGCCCAGTAAAAGCCAGCGCTCGTCAGTAGGCGGAGGATTGCTGGCGAGCGCTACATCATGGGTCTCTCCGTCTAAGTCCTGCACTTCTCTTCCCATTCACCTCCGCTGGCTGGGATCATCAGTTTCCTGTGCTGCTTTGATTGACTCAGGGGCGGAGGGAAACTTCGTTGACGAGACTTGGGCTTTAGAACAAGGTATTCCCCTCTTAGATTTACAGGACTCCACCCCCCTGTTCGCCCTAGATGGCAGTTCCCTTCCTAGGGTACAGAGAAAGACTTCTCCATTGACTCTTACTGTTTCAGGAAATCATAGAGAGACTATTTCTTTTTTTATTTTTCATTCCCCTTTCACTCCAGTGGTTTTAGGCCACCCGTGGTTAGTTCACCACAACCCCCAGATTAACTGGGCGGAGGGATCTATTTTGTCTTGGAAATTGTCTTGTCATGTTGATTGTTTGTCTTCTGCTGTGCCCCCTGTCTCTTCTGTGACTGTTTTTCAGGAGGAGCCAGGTGATTTGTCTGGAGTACCGGAGGAGTATCACGATTTGCGGGAGGTGTTCAGCCGTTCCCGGGCCACTTCTCTCCCCCCTCATCGTCCGTATGACTGCAGTATTGATCTTCTCCCGGGAACCACGCCCCCCCCCGGGGAAGACTATATTCGTTATCCGCTCCCGAGCAGGAGGCGCTCGAGAAGTACCTTTCTGACTCGCTTAATGCCGGTACCATCGTTCCCTCCTCGTCTCCAGCGGGAGCCGGTTTTTTCTTTGTTAAAAAGAAAGACGGTTCCCTGCGTCCCTGCATAGACTATCGGGGTTTAAATGATATCACAGTCAAGAATCGTTATCCTCTTCCTCTGATGTCATCTGCCTTCGAAGTCTTGCAGGGAGCAAGGGTTTTCACTACGCTCGATTTACGCAACGCCTACCATCTAGTGCGTATAAAGGAGGGGGATGAATGGAAGACCGCGTTTAACACGCCCCTAGGGCACTTTGAATACCGGGTTCTTCCTTTCGGATTGGTAAACGCCCCCGCGGTCTTTCAAGCCTTAGTCAATGACGTCCTACGGGACATGCTCAACGTCTTTGTGTTCGTCTACCTCGACGACATTCTGATCTTTTCACCATCACTCCAGGTGCACGTCCAACATGTTCGTCGTGTCCTTCAACGTCTTTTGGAGAATCGACTTTATGTTAAGGCCGAGAAGTGTTCTTTCCACGCCCTCTCTGTTACGTTTCTTGGTTCAGTCATCTCGGCAGAGGGAATCAGTATGGACCCAGCTAAGGTCCAGGCGGTCACTGACTGGCCCGTGCCCGACTCTCGCCTCGCGTTACAACGTTTTCTCGGGTTTGCAAATTTTTATCGTCGTTTTATACGAAATTTCAGTCAGGTGGCCGCTCCTCTTTCAGCTCTGACCTCAGTCAAATCCCAGTTTAAGTGGTCAGAAGCTGCACAGTCCGCGTTTGACGTTCTAAGGTCTCTTTTTACTACCGCGCCTATCCTTCTTACCCCTGACTTCACTAAACAATTTATAGTCGAGGTCGACGCCTCTGAAGTGGGAGTCGGGGCTATCCTTTCCCAGCGTTCCGCCGCTGATGGAAAGATACACCCCTGCGCTTTTTTCTCTCACCGTCTCTCCCCTGCTGAGCGCAATTACGACGTGGGCAACCGCGAACTGCTCGCCATCCGTCTAGCGTTAGGCGAATGGCGACAGTGGCTAGAGGGAGCTCCCGTTCCTTTTATAGTCTGGACAGATCACCGAAACCTAGAATATATCCGCAAGGCCAAGAGATTAAACGCTCGTCAAGCCCGTTGGGCTCTATTTTTTACCCGTTTCGATTTTACCATCTCGTTTCGCCCGGGTACCAAGAACGTCAAGCCTGACGCGCTATCTCGTCTTTTTGACTCCTCTTCGCCCTCTGAGCCTGAGGAGATTATTCCCCAGGGTCATATTGTTGGCACGACCGTCTGGGGAATAGAGAAGCTAGTTAAGCGTTCTCTTTCTCGAGTCATAGTCCCGCGCAACTGTCCTAAGGGGCTCCTTTTTGTTCCTGTATCCGCGCGTCGAGCTGTCCTTCAATGGGGACACACCTCGAAATTGACTGCCCATCCCGGCGTCCGGGGCACCCTTGCTTTTATCCGTCAGCGCTTTTGGTGGTCTTCTTTGGAACGAGACGTACGACGGTTTATTGCCTCCTGCGTTATGTGCGCGCAAACTAAGGCTGGCAACTCTCCTCCAGCCGGTTTACTTCGTCCGTTACCGGTCCCCTCTCGACCGTGGTCTCACTTAGCTCTCGACTTTATCACCGGGCTTCCTCCCTCGGAGGGTAACACCGTAATTCTGACCGTGGTGGATCGTTTTTCTAAATCGGCCCATTTTATTCCGCTCGCTAAGCTCCCCTCTGCCAAGGAGACCGCCCAGATCATGGTTGACCATGTTTTTAAACTTCATGGTTTACCTACTGATATAGTGTCTGATAGAGGCCCCCAATTTTCTTCTCAATTCTGGAAGGAGTTTTGTCGCTTGATTGGGTCAACCGTTAGTCTCTCGTCCGGGTTCCATCCCCAGACGAACGGCCAAGCAGAACGGTCCAATCAGATAGTCGCGCGTATGCTTCGTAGTCTCACCCATCAGAATCCCGCATCTTGGTCACAGCAACTTTCCTGGGCGGAATATGCCCATAATTCGCTCCCCTCCTCGGCTACTGGTCTTTCGCCCTTTCATTGCTGTCTTGGCTATCAGCCTCCGTTATTTACGTCCCAAGACTCCGAGTCTAATGTTCCATCAGTGCAAGCTTTTATTAGTCGTTGCAAACGCACCTGGAGGAGAGCGCGATCTGCTCTCTGTCGAGCTAGAAGACGCATGACTGTTGCGGCCAATAAGCGCAGAATTAAGAGCCCTCGCTACGTTTGCGGTCAGAGAGTCTGGTTGTCCACTTCAAATTTACCTCTCCGTTCCGAATCACGTAAGTTATCTCCCCGCTTTGTTGGACCATTCCGCATAGTTAAGGTCATTAGTCCTGTCGCAGTAAGGCTTCACCTTCCGCCTAATTTACGCCGAGTACATCCCGTGTTTCATGTCTCCTGTATCAAGCCAGTCATTCGTACCCCCTCTTGTCCAGTTTCTGCTCCTAGTCTTGTCGATGATACCCCCATCTACAGGGTTCGCCGGATTCTCGACATGCGCCGTCGGGGACGCGGCCATCAATATCTCGTCGACTGGGAGGGGTATGGTCCTGAGGAGAGAAGCTGGGTTCCCTCCCGGGACGTCCTGGATCCCTCGCTCATCGATGATTTCCTCCGGTCTCGCCAGTTGTCCGCAGCAACGCCAGGTGGCGCTCGTTGAGGAAGGGGTACTGTCATGATCCTGGTCTCTCTTCCTCTTTTCTTTGTCTCCCTCTTGTGGTCACACTCTCACTCGCACACACTATTACACACACACATCCATTTCTCCGCTCATTATCTCTTTCAGCTGTTTCCCACTCACACACACAATCACGCACACACGTCCACTCCTCCGCTCGTTACTTCTCACCTGTTCCCTTTTACCTCTTGATTGTTTCTGCTTCTTATTCTCTCTTCCTAACCCTGTCCGGTTGTCGGATTATTCTATGACCTCTCGTGAGAAACGTCAGCTCTCAAGTCTTGTCCTGTCCTGTCCTGTCTAGTTTGTGGATAGAGAAACCTTTAATTCTACTGTGAGTAATACTGCCATCAGACTGTGAATTATCCAGCTGTGCCTGTTTGCAGAGTTCCTGTTCTGTGCCTGCTCACTGCTGCTCGCCCTATCTGCTGTCTCACTTCTCCTGACTGGCAGAGTGCTTCTCTGGGTTCCTGCCTCTGTCCCCGTGGAGGTTGATGCTGTTTTTCTTATGTACCAGTCGTCTGGCAGTTTCTGTTCTGGCTCTTACTTAAGCCTGTGATTTGTGTTCATTTATTGAGGACTATTTCCTTTCTTGATTAAAGACTGTTAACTGCATTCCGCCCTGGTCTTCCATCATTCTTACCATAACAATAACTAGCAGTAAATCTCTTTTTAGAGAATGCAATACTACTAATAATAGCAATAATATTAACAATAATAATATAATTACAGTAATGTGATGATTATTTTTGCATGGAATAAAGCTTGATTAAGCTTAGGAGTCAGGGCTGTTTTTATTACTGTAACACTATTAGTTATTACAGTCTTATCACTTGCCTGTATTTTGTTCCATATTCATGAAGACTTACAAAAAGAGATGTTATGAAGAATATCATGTCAGTTAGTTTTTTATACTGTAAATTAAAAGGTGAATGAGAATGTCTCTGTCAGCTCAGCTGTCAATTTTTTTTAAAATTGTGTTCTTATAATAATTGTTTGCAGTTTAAGTTTGTCTGTAATGCTGCTGTCAATTTTTTTTGTTTTTTTTTTTCTATTGAAAGAGAACCGAATATTTAACCAATGCTTTTTGCATTTGTGTGTGATTTGAGTTGGACAGAAATCTGAAAACTTAAAGAGAATGACCTGTTTAGTTGCTCAAAGTTCATTAAACCAACCATTTCAAAAGCTGAAGTGATTTTCTTTTTTATATTATAGTTAGAATATGTATAACTCAGTGTTTTAACTAATTGAAAAAGCTGAATAATCGTTCCAAACTTACTGATTAGTCGGCGAAATAATCGGCGATTAGTCGATTAATCGTTCTAATAATCGTTAGATTAATCGATTATTAAAATAATCGTTTGTTGCAGCCCTACTCAGCGAGCACAGTCTGGCCGTAGAGACGGGCCGGCACAGACAGACCTGGCTCTCCCCTGAGGACAGACTCTGCTCGCACTGCATTCTGGGAGTTACAGAGACTAAGCTGCACTTCCTCACAAAATGCCCAAAATACAAACATATCAGAGACCACTACTATCCCAAAATTAATAAAATATTTCCCCAATTTAACACCTGTTATCCAACCCAAAAACGTTTTAATTCGTTTCATTCTTAAACTAAATGAAACTAAAGGCTTTACTAAATGTTCTAAATCTATGTTGTTTTAATGTTTTTTTTTTCATGCCAATAAAGCTTTCTGAATTGAATTGAATTGAGAGACAGCAGCACATACCAGCAGTGAGAGAGAGACAGCAACACAGACCAAGAGAGAGAGAGAGAGAGAGAGAGAGAGAGAGAGAGAGAGAGAGAGAGAGAGAGAGAGAGAGAGAGAGAGAGAGAGAGAGAGAGAGAGAGAGAGAGAGAGAGAGAGAGAGAGAGAGAGAGAGAGAGAGAGAGAGAGAGAGAGCGAGAGAGAGAGAGAGCGAGAGCGAGAGCGAGAGCGAGCAGCAGTGAGAGAGAGAGCAGCAGTGAGAGAGAGAGCAGCAGTGAGAGAGAGCAGCAGTGAGAGAGAGAGCAGCAGTGAGAGAGAGAGACTGTAACCCTGCTGACTCCGACTCACAGCTGGAACAATCTGTCACTCAGACCAGAAACATTCTCTCCCTACAAGAGGTAGAGCTGGTGGAGCTCAGGGATCTAACACTCACCTATGCAACATCCAGTGAGCGCTTACAACACCTGGAAAATAAACTCAGTCACCTAACACAAGACTTTGAAGCTAGTATTGTAACAACAATGACTTATTTTGGGGAAATAATTAGCTCAAATTAGCATTAATGAGAATATGCATATGTTGCTTACATGAATTCAATAATTCCCAACTAGGGAGTAGGTCAACTTCAACGTATATCAACAATTACACGATTTCTCGTTGTAATTAATGATATAGGCAGATAGAAATATGTTTCAATTTGGGGAAATTTTAGGTATAAGTTGAAGAATGTTCATTTATTGTACAAAATGTGCGTCCAGCACACGAATTGTACAATTTCTGAACGGAAATCTAGCGTCTTTAACACCAAAAGATAACACTTTTCCTGTGGCCACAAAGAAAATAATTATCCTCGTGTTTAGACAATTTGAGATTTCTTTCAATAGTAAAATTGACCGTAGAGCTTAAGGTAAGACCTGCACTACTCAGGGACTCGGATTTGAAACAAACAAAGCAAACTTGATTCAAATGATTTAACAAGTTTATTTAAATGAACTAACTACTTTAAAATCACACAGGAGTAGATATGCATAAACAAAACAATATACGATCGCAATAAGAAAAACAACAAAATAAACATAAGAATCAAAGGTTAATATAGGGGAAGAAAAGGAGAATATAAGAGAGAGAGAGAGAGAGAGAGAGAGAGATGAGCAAAAGTGGTTAAGAGTGATTTTAAGAATGACTTCGTGTCAGGCGCGTAGCCAGTAATGGGCCAGGGCGGCACTGGCCCACCCACATAACTCACTGGCCCGCCCAGGCAAGTTTGATCAAAATACATTTTTAGTTTATTTTTATTATTCAAATGTATTTAAGAAAATATATTAATATAAACCTGATTTATTGTTGACTGGTGTGTGTGTTTAATTCTGTTTCCGAATAAAATGCGTGAAAGCCTCCCTCCGGAACGTAATTGGTTGCTATGGTTGCTAGGGGTTCCGAGTCCGACAGGAAGACTCTCTAGGCGGCGGGCTCTGGCGGCCTTTAGTTCTTTGAAAAATGTGACTCTTTGGACTATGATGAGATCATTTCTGTTTTTAATACTAAACCCAGGCACTTGCATCTTGTTTTATAGAATGAAAACAACAAAGGTAGGCCAGTTGTTTAACTAATTTCCTTAATTTTTGCCCGTGAAGTGATTTAAGGCGAGACACGGCAAAAACATCGGTTTTTTTTTTTCACTGGTCAATTTTAAGATTTTGGGCTATTTGTCTTCTTCAATGCATTATTTCAGACTTGTGGTGAAAAAAAAAAATCCAAAATACACATTTAGGTCTTTATTTTACTACATTTTGTCTATTTGCGTCTGAATATTCCTCCTAAATTCAACAAAAGTTGGCGTTGTTAATCAATATGCTGCACCGCGATCGCTTTCTGCACCTGTCATAACACAAACACCGTTGAAAAGCTCTCTACTTTCTCCTGTACACAATGCTGTCGGAACCAAATATGGTAAATTCCTTTAATCAGCAACCAATCGTGAAAGTACAATGGGGCATTTAACTCTAAAAGCGAAATCTCATTGGCTGATATCAATTTCTGACAATGTGATTCGTTCAGATGCATCACGTGACGTGCTCTGACATTTTGATGTGTGTTTTTGACTGGGGTTCTGTTCAGTTGTTGGCCATAAATGCTGTGTTATAAGTTTTGATGTGTTTTAGGTGGTTTGTATTGTTGTTGCTGATGATTTGATAAGATATTGTGTCTGTAAATAGTTGTTTCTGCTAAAAAGTATGATTTTTTACATTACAAATCTTTAAATGCTGTTTTCTCAAAATTAGTTGTTTGTCATTCTCCAGAATAACTGAGGAAGTTTTATGGTAATATCTATTATTTTAAAATGTTACCCTATTCACCTGTCTCGCCTTAAGTTACTGGCGTGTTGTGTACTGTATAGCTGAATGCCTTATAGGCTATCCTACTGTACATTGTTTAGTTTAAATTAGTTGCAATTTTTTTGGCACAAAAGCTTAATTTCCACCAGGCTGCATTGTATATGGTTGATTTAACAGAAATTGGGGAGTGTGTTGTTATTCATTTCAAACCATGCTTATTAATATATTATTATTATTTACTTATTAATTATTATTTAAGTAATTTTTTTTTCTAGGAAAAACTATTGGCCCACTCACTTTTTCACTGGCCCGCCCAAAATACAATTTCTGCCTACGCCACTGCTTCGTGTGTGTGGGTGTGTTGGAGCACGTGGTCTGGTGTTTTTGTCCAGAACCACGTGGGCATGTATTTAGGTGTATGTGAAGAAGTGTGAGTCAGTGTGAGTGAGAGAATTGCGAGATAGGAAGAAACAGTTCAATCGTTCACAACAAAAACCCAATAGGCACAGTAATATTAGACATTTGAAACAGCACTTCAGATTACAAATTTAAAGTCTACGTTACTCTTTGTCGGCCTTCCTGGTGCGTGTGTGTCGCGTAGGTGCAGACCAAAAAGCGCCTGGGTCACGTGTTCACCGGAGCAGCGGTTCACGGCGTTGTCGTTGCTATGGCAACTTGAAACGAGCGAAACTTAGCAAGTTGATCTTAGCTTTAAGTTGGTTTCGTTGTTGGTTGAAACAGACTATTTACTGGAGTAAAATAGTTAAGAAAATAAAACTTGGAAGAAAATGAAAATAAAAGCGAGCGAAGGTTTCCTTAAAGGAAGGAGGCGTGGTCTTCTTCCTCTCTCTGGCAGACTGCAATGTTTCCAGAGTTACGCGGCATTTTGAAGGAGCTGAGCTCACGCCTCTTGAGGTGTATGACCCAATCGCCTGGGAGGACGATGGTGACTACCTCCTGACGTTTTTGCGGAGGCTCACGCCCCCTTCTAACAGTTATGGAGAAGTTAAATTTGGTCCCAATATTAATAACATCGGAATTAATAAAAGAATGCGTCTTCGGAGATTTTGAGTTAAAGATTCACTACCGTTGAGATTTTTGGAAGAGAACAATACCGTGGACGACTATGTCATGATTTAAAGTCGTAAAGATATAAGATTTTTCACTATAACAAGCATTTCATTCTTTGAGTATATCATAAAACTAGGTTATAGCGGTCCGATTTATAAGGACCATCACATAAAACAAATACATTTCAAGAATACATTTGGAAAAGGGTGATTTTTGATCATAATGCCCGCACATCCGAGCTTCTCTGTGTGTGTAAAGGGGTACTGAAAGTTCACAGCTTGTGTGTCCGGTGCGTGAACTGCGTCTGCTCCCCCCCCCCTCCTTTCTTTCCTGAGGGGGAAGACCAGTATGTATGTATGTATGTATGTGTGTTTGCACTCAATGGACAAAGGATCATGCCTACATCACGAGAATACATTTTAAACATTTCACAAGATGATTTCGATCCATACAATGGTAGGATCTGTGTGTGTTTCCTTGTGTGTGTGTGCGGACAGTCTTGAGGGTTCGAGCACGGGATAGAGTCTATGTGTGTGCGCATTACTAGTGTTGATTGAATTAGTCCGGTAGATAATGCTCTGTTGTGCTGAGCTGTTAATCAGTGTCTCAACGATCTCCAGGGGGTGTAAAGATGGCAGACTCGTGATTCCAAGGAGGGCAATCGATGCATGCGCCATTTGGGTCCGCACGTCCTGCCTGGCGGCATTGTGAGACAATAGAGGTGTTTTGTGTATTAGAATTTGCGTTAATCTAATCAAGTCAGACAACGACAAATGGGGTTTGGTCACGAGGAGTTTGAGCAATTTTTAATTACATGCGCGGGCTGTCTCCTTTGTGTTACATTCCCCCTTTGATGAGTTGACGGGCGTGTATAGGTCTAGTCGAGTCATCACAGTAACAAAGGTCAGATGGCAGGTGCATGGCTAGGAGGAGGCAGTAAAGAGGGGTTGTTCAGACTGCAGGTTGAATCCGATGAGGTCCTCAGTATTCTCGGGTGCGGCGTTGTCCTTCCGGGGGTTTCTCCTGAAGTTGACGGAGACTGCTTCTGTGAGTTTGGCTGTGGAGGTTCGGATGGCGTTGATCCTTCGGTACAGGATATAGGCCAAGCCCAAAGCTAGGGCATGTCCGAGGATGCTGGTGATGCATAGGGCGGTGTCGGCTGCTGTCCATGTTTGGACCACAGGTGAAGTTTTCAGAATAGGTTGTCGAGACAAGGCCTGAAGGGCTGAGTCCAGTGGGGCTATGTCGATGAGTTGCGACCCCTCTTTCGCGATCCAACTTTCCAGTTCTGGATCTAGTGTGAAGTTGCGGTCCCTAAAGAAAGATGGAATCTCTAGTTCGGCTTGGTACTCTTCACTTGGGAGATGGTACAAGGCGAGGTCATCCAGGTGGAGGATGGCTCCTCGTGGGACTTGAATCCACATGCTTTGGTTCAGCAGGTTGACACGTGTAGCAGTGTCGTGTTGATCGTAGGTCAGTGTCGCTGAGCGTACTGGAGTGTTCACGAGCCATCGGTTCCCTACAATTTCAGCTTGCGTCTCGGTGACTTGGTTGCGAGATTTCGCGTCAGCCGGACAACGGGCGTCGCTAGCCAGCTGTTGGAGACCGCAGATCCCATCGGTGTTATCCCGGAGGAAAGGTTTGCTAGGGCAGAGGTAGTGTATGTCTTTTGTGAGGGTGCACATGTGCAAGTTAGGGGCTAGGTACAGCTGTGGGTCGCTGTCGTGGTACGCTACCACCTCTGGGGTCCGTACCTTAAATTGGGTATTTCCCTGCCAAAATCCAATGTTCACCACGTCTTTAAGTCGGTAGATTCGGCTTGACTCGATAATGGGTAAGTTTAGGAGGAAACCCACTTCTCGCTGCGCCGGGTCCACGTACAGGGGGATGGCACTTCCTAAGGAGTAGGCAAGATGGGTTTGTATAGGATCGGCAGGTGTGGTGATGGCGGAAGCCAGCACGGTCTGGACCAGACTCAGGGGTACCAGGTATGGTGGAATCCTGCCCATGGCTAAATTGTCTATGGAAGAGCTCACTTCTCTGAGCATGTCGCCCATTAATGCGGTGACCAATTGGGTCTGGGCAAAATCGTTCTGGAAGACTGTGAACATCTGTTTCATGGAGCTCACAGTCCTGTTCAGCATGACGCTATGTGTGTTGAGGACGGTGACCGTGCCTCTCAGTGTCTTGCCTATGGTGGTCAAAGATGCGCTCTGTGTGGTGAGTTGATCTTTCAGTTGTGGAAGTTCCGTCTGGATTTCTGCTACCTGTCGTCGTACCGTGGCGATGTTCACCGCGTTGACACTGGACATACCAATGTTGAACAGGGTGCCTACGGCAGCAGCGGCTCCAAGCAGGGCTCCTAGGAAACGTTTGGAGCGCCTGTTGTGCCCGCTCAATTCAGCCTGGGTGAGGGTCATCTTCTCGAGTTGGTTCAGCATGTGTTCGATATCGGCTTCAGCGTGTTTGAGGGCGGCCTCCGTCCATTTGGCACCTGCCCAGCTGTACAGGACGGCTGTCTTTGGGTAGTGTGCCCGGTAGACGTTTCGAGGGTCGAGTCGCACGTACACCTTCTGGGTGTGTGTCCGACAGTTCGTTATGAGCAGTCCGGGCTGCTCTCTCAACACAATTCCCGAGGCCGGAGCTGAGGAGACGAGGTCAGGTGGCGGCTGGCTTTCGGTCGTCGGGAAGCACATGATGACGATCCACAGCAGCATCCTATTATAGGCAAGAGAGAGAGAGGTGTGGAAGAGCAAAGGGGAAAGAGAAAAGGCACAGGTCAGCGAGGGTTGTCCCGTCGGAGGGTCCAGTCTTCTTTTCCTGTAACGACGGCGGTTGAGGTTAGCTTGCATTAGGCCCTTCCTGTCTGTTCCTGCTAGTGGTCACATATCTCTTAATCTGGTTGCGGTGGACCCATTTGAGGACTGGCTCTTTTGGTCCCCTTTTCAGCTGGATTTGATACGCTACGGGGGAGAGTTTGTTCACAATTTCATGAGGGCCACTCCAGTGAGGCAGAAACATTTTTGACAGTTGTTTGGGAGGCAAGGCGAAACTGTAGTACAGAATTTTGTCGCCCACGCTGAGTTCTTGGTGCGATGCCTTTTGGTCGTAATACGCTTTCTGGCCCTCAGCGCTGGTTTTCAGGTGTTGCTGGGCGAAAGCGAAAGTTGTTTTCAAATGTCTATGGAGCTCGTCCAGATATTGGGACGTGGTATAGGCAGTGACGAGGTTGTGGTCTCCCGGTTGGTACAACAGGTGTAATGGCAGGGTCATCTGCCGCCCAGTCATGAGTTCGAATGGAGGCACTCTGGTTGATTCCTGCGGCGTGGCTCGGATAGCCATCAGCACCAGGGGAAGTTTCACATCCCAGTCTTTCTGGTTAGTCGACACATATTTTCTCAACATGGCGACCACCGTTCGGTTAGACCTTTCTACCTGTCCGGATGAGATCGGATGGTGGCTGATGTGAAGTTTAGCTTGTACCCCTAGAATTTTCCAGATCTTTTGCATGATCTCTGCGGTAAAATGAGTTCCTCGATCTGAGTTGACTCGGAGTGGTAGGCCGAATCGGGAGAAGATGTGGTTCATCAGGAGGTATGCCGTTGTTTGGGCAGTGTCGTTAGGTGCCGGCAAGCACTCTACCCACTTGGTAAACTGGCACACAACCGTGAGAAAGTACTTATTCCCTCGTGATGATCTTGGGAGTGGTCCTACCCAGTCAATTTGAAGGTCTGACCAGGGAAATGTGATTCCCCTGCGTTGCAACGGGGCTCTGTGTGTCAGGTTTGTTGGGTGAAACTGACAGCAGACCAGGCATTCTCTCACATACTCTGCCACATCCTGCTGCATACATGGCCAGTATGCCACCTGCCTAAGTGTCTCATATGTGGCTCTGGTACCGTGGTGTCCAGCATATGGTGCGTTGTGGGCGTGGTTCATCATCTCCCCCCTTTGACATCGGGGCACGACGAGCTTGGGCGAAGTAGTGTCATCGGTGACAAACCACAGAATGTCATCACGCACATGTAGCATATGTCTGGAGTTATAAAGGTGTCTTAGATCAGAGTTTTCAGTGAGATCCGAAGGTGTGATAGGGCAGGTGGTGGGGAGGTGGAGGTATGATTTAATTGTCTTTATGGCAGTGTCTGATGCTTGCATATCCGCAATGTCGTTGTTGGAAATTTGCGGAGTTAGCGATAGCAGCTGTGAAGCTGGTTGTGCAGCAGGTAAGGGTCGCTTGCTGCGGGTTAGCACTGCAATCTCTGGGGTGGGTTTGGGTGTTGGGGATGACCACGGTTCTCCGTGAAGGGCGCCCGTTTTTGCGAGGGCGTCAGTGTGGTCATTTAAGTCTTTGTCTTGTCCCGGTAGTTTGGAGTGTCCTTTGACCTTCTTCCAGTAGACGGTGAGATCGTGCGTCGTTGTGATGTTATCACATTCTTGGAATAGGTGTTGGTGCTTGACTGGTTTGTTGTTAGCAGTTTTGAAACCATTTTGTTTCCAGGTTTGGAGATGGCATACAAAACTGAGTCTGGCATAGTTCGAGTCTGTGCAGATGAGCAGTTCTTTGAGGTTATGGGATGCTGCGATTTGCAGAGTGATGAGAATTGCTGCTATTTCTGCATATTGTGATGACTGGGGGCCCAGTTTGAAGTGTTGGGGTGGGCATGGGTGGTTGTTTGTCCACAGTATCCCTGCGCCTGCTTTTAGGATGCCCTCGCTGTTGTAGGAACATCCGTCGACATAAGCTGTGGGCATGTCTTCGCACGCATTCTTGTCAAAGTACCTGTGGCAGGTCAGTTGTGGCTGCTGGGGCTCAGGTGTATGAGGCGTTGGAGCCGGAGAGTCGTCAGAGCAGTTTTGGCATGCCGCCAAGCCGTTACCCAGAGCAGATTTGTGACTTTGTGCATATCTGGCTTCGACATTTCGTCCTTGGAGAGCCATTAGCCATGTAGCTATGCGTGAGTTGGTGACAACACCGTCTCTTATCCGTTGGCTGTTAAGGAACATGACGGGCTGGTGGCAAGTCTCTATGATGACCTTCTGTGCTCCAATGTAGTTGGAGAAGCGCTGAATCGCCCATACTGTACAGAGCAAAGCTTTCTCACAGTCAGAGAATTTGCATTCTGGAGGGAGAAGTGTTTTGCTGCCATATGCGACCACCTTTTTGTCTTGGTCATGCTGTTGGTATAGGCCGGCACTGAGACATTGGTCTGAAAACCCAGCTTCAAGGTGGAATTCTTTTTGTGGATCAGGGTAGGCAAGGCATGGGGCTGAGCATAAATGTCTTTTGAGCTCTGCCATGGCGTGTTCTTGGGCGTCTGACCAGACGAACGGGCAGTCCTTTTTCAACAGAGCTGTGAGAGGCCTGGCGATGTCTGAATAATGTTCGATGAACTGCCTGGAGTAGTTGCATACTCCCAGGAAGCTTCGAAGTTCAGAGACGTTAGTGGGAGGCTTGATGTTCTGAATGGCATGAATACGGTTTGATTGTGGTTCAATGCCATGAGGTCCGATGAGCAAACCCACGTAGTTTACCTTTTTGCGACACCACTGTCCTTTGTGGAGTGCTATTTTGGCGCCGGCAGCTGGTTCAAAACATAGTCAATTTCTATTATGTGGTCGGCCACCGTTGTGCTTTTCATGAGTACATCGTCGACGTAAATCAGGTTACCTCTCAACCTGGCGTCTGGGCAGGCTTTGTTGAGGAAGATGTTGAATTCAGCTGGTGAGTTTGCATACCCAAACGGGCACCTGTTGAAGGTGTACTGGCGGTTGCCGAAGGTGAATGCCAACTTGTGTTGGTCGTCTGGGTGTACTGGAATTGTCCAGAATCCCGAGGCCACATCGAGTGTTGAGAAGATGGTGGCTCCTCTGATTCGGGGAATTTCCTGTTGCAGCTGAGTCATGGGCCACCGTGACAGTGGCACTTGTTGATTTAGTTTGCGATAATCGACGGTTGGTCGCCACTTGCCATTTGGCTTGAGCACAGGCCAAATAGGGGCGGAGTAGGTGCTATTACAATTTCTTATTACCCCTTTTTCAAGCATGGATTCGATGATTTCTTGCACTGGTTCATGTGAGGCGATGGGAATTTTGTATTGCTTGACGAAGGTGGGAGGAGCGTTGGGGTGCGTTGGGATGCGCACCGTGTGGAGGTTGGTGAGACCACAGTCTAGAGAATCTTTGGCAAAGTGTTCTTCGAATTTATACAGGACTTGTCGTAGCTTTTGGCGGTCGGCATTGTCCTGCAGTGCATCAGCATCTTGTAGAATTTGCTGCACTTGTGATTCAAAACCTTGGTATGGTTCTTCTGATGGTTTGTCATCAGTCGGGTTGGTCTCGAATGGCATGGCAGGTGCGTCAGTCTCATTGACAGGCTGGTGAGAGACTGTGTACACTGCGAGGTGTTCGTCCTCTGTGAGCTCCGTTCTGCATACCTTGTCTTTGGCCACTGACATGACAGATGTTAAGGTAATTAATTGGAAGGGTGTTGTGAGCACTGTGTTGTCAGTGTGCCCTTCAGATATCAGTGCAGATGGAATGGGCCCTATGACGGGTAATATCAGTTCAAAGTCATGAAAGTCTTGGCTGACTAGCCATCCCAGTCGGTAGGCTTTGGGGATGCTGATGTCAGCTGCTGTACAATTGTTGAACAGAATGTAGACTATTCGAGATGACACTTCAGTGAGGGGTGTGGCTTCGAGGGTGAGTCCGAGTTCCACACATTCGGGTGAAGGTTGGAAGAAAGCCAGTGTGTGGTTTAGGGTTTGGCCTTGTCGCAGGTTGAGCCGCACACTGACTCCTTTAGTGTAAGCAGGTACAACCGTTTCCTGTTCGTTGATGAGAGTGCAGACCTCTGGGATGGTCTGTCCTGACAGTAGGTTGTCGTGAATGACTGGAACAGGTGGCTGTGAAGTTAACGGTGCCCATACAACCTCGTTAAACATGTCCACATGAGCCTTGAGGCGAATCAAGATGTCGGCTCCAATGTAGACGTCGTGGGCTGGATCCTCCAGGATCAGGAAGTAATGGGTCAAGTGCCGGTGATTCCATGTCAAGTTCAAGGCACAGATCCCTTTGGCAGATGTCATTGAGGATGGGTCTGGGTTCAAAGGAAAACGGGTGCGTTTGCAGGTGTAGGGGTTATCTGCCCATATTGCCAGGGTAATGTCTGTTGTGGTCACATCCTGCAACTGCAGGGGAGTGTGTACTTGAGGGCAGTAATTATCAGAGTCTGGCGTTGTTCTGAACGTGCAGAGAAGCGAACTTGAACCCTGATCAGCTGTGGGGACTTTGTCCTCGTGTCTGGCTGATGGAACTTCCGTGAACCCTGTGGCTTGACAGTCTGGTTCGATGGAGTTTTGTGGCTGAAGGGGGTGAGGTTCGCGCACCTGCGCCCACACTTGTAGGTGCTTGAGGTCTAATAAAGGTTCAAAGCGGTCCAGCAGGTCCTTGCCTACGAGAAATTGATAAGTGTTCATGGGCGAAATGTAGACAGGGTGGACTATGCTCATCGGACCGATTGTCAGGTGAATGGGAGCCACGTTCTTTAGCTGGATGTCATTCTGGCTGTATGACTGCACGTTCAGCTCACACGTGTGGAATTTAAGAGTTCTGTTTTGTCTTTGAGTTTCACATTTGAGTTTTTCAAACAGCTGAACAGAAATAAGCGTTAGATCAGAGCCGGTGTCCACCAGTGCTTCGATCTGCATTTCCTTTTCCAAGGTAACTGTTAAGTACAGTTTTCGTGCCACTCCTCTTTCAATTAGGTTGCCCAGAAGTTGCGGTGTTGAACCTTGCGTGTTGATTGACAAGCAATGAGGGTAGGTGTCAGGTGGCTTGCCGTGGGTGCAGATCAGCAAGACAGCACTGTCTGGTACTTTATCATGAGAGCTGCTGCAGTCCCGTTCAGGAAGTGGCGTTGTCAGCTGGTTGTAGTGAGTGACGCTGTCGTTTGGTGATGTAACAGCACGTTCAACAGTTTGTGGTTTGACAGTAGTGTTTTGTGGGGCTGTCAGCTGGAGGGAGTGAGTGGAGCTGTCCTTAGGTAGTGTAACAGCAATTTCGACAGTTTGTGGTTTGACAGCAGTGTTCTGTTGGCCTGTCACCTGGAGGGAGTGAGTGGAGCTGTCATTAGGTAATGTAACAGCAAGTTCAGCAGTGTGGGGTTTGACAGCAGTGGTAGATGGGCTGTCAGTGCGTATAGCATTGGTTTCAGGCCTGTGGGTTAGTCATGCAGTGTCTGGTTTGTCTTTGTCTTCTTTGTGGGGTTTCTTTTTGAGAAAGTCTCTCAGGACGTTCAGAAGTTCTTCTGCTTCGGACGTGGCTGCACTGTTTTTGTTGGATTTGGGCTCTGCCTTGGGCTTACCGGTGTCCTGTCGGGAGGGGTCCCGTGGCCGGTTCTCTGGGCTTGTATCTCGGGGAGATCGGAGTCGACCCTTTTTGGGGTGTCGGTCGGCATCCCAGCTGCCCCCTCCCTTTTTGTTGTGGGAGAAGCGCTGCCGGTCCCAGGATTCCCCGAAACGGTCATTTCGCGGTTTTGAGCGGGCTCCCCCCCGCCCACGCTGTCCTCTGCCAGCTTGGAACGGTCGTGGCTGTCTGTTGCCGGGTTCGTAGTTGGTAGGCTTTGCACCTTCTAAGTTCAGTTCTGGAAAAGGTGCAGCGACAGGGCAAACTGTGGGGTATTTCCCAGGCTTTTCAGACAGAGTCTTTTGTTTTACGTACGCTTTGTGAGCCAGGTCACGTAGTTGTTGGATTGACAGGGTCCGGGGACAGACGAGAACGCCCAAATGCGAGCTTTGGCTTGGATGGAGATTCCGCAGGAAGAGGGTTTTGAAATTAATATCATCTTCCATCCCCGCCATATTCTGCGGGCCAAAGTATGCTTGTCGCAGACGGTCATAATAAGCCTGGGGTGTTTCCAGTCTTGCTTGCTTGAGATCCATTGCCGCTATTACGCCTTGGCCGGATTCGGGGTCAGAATATTCTCGAATCAGAGCTTGTCGTAGTTGCGTGTAGTCCGCCTTGACCGATTCTGGTTGGCGGTCTAGGAAGCTTCGGACGGCACGACCGGCGGTGATTCGAAGAAGATACAGCTTGTCCCATGTCGTGATGTTTGCAACAGTTTGTAAGTGAAAATCAATGTCTGTTAGATAAGAATGCACGTCGCTGCCCCCTGCTGGACTTGGGTTGAACACAGGGATGTTTCTTGCCAGTTTGTCCAGCTCTTTAGACACTGCGCGTTGACCGACTCGTCCTTCCAGGACGGGGCCAGCAGGTGGGATAGTGTCATGACGTCGGCTTTCCTCTTCTTCTTTAAGCGTTTGGTGGTGAAGTGCAGGTTCGCTGGTGAGGGGAGACGAAGTGGCATGTGTCCCCCCCCCCAGTCCACCTTGCAGTCCGTACGCATGTTTGAGTTCGCGGTGGACAATGTCCAGCTCGTCTTTGAGATCCTGTCTCTGTTGGATGAGCTCGTTAATTTCAGCTCGGGCTTTCTGCAACAATGTCTCACAAGCCTTAATTCTTGCTTCTTTGTCCTTTATTTCTGTGAGTGCTCTTTCTAGCTGAGCCTCTCCACGTATCAGATCGTCATTGAGGGCTGCAGTGGTCTGTTTCTCCGCCTCCACTGTCCTGTCCGTGTCCAGACGCAGGTCCTCCAGGGCCTGTTGTAGTCTTTCCACTTCCTGTTGTAGTTCCGGCCGGGTGTCATCCTCATCCTCCAGAAGTAGCTCCTCCAGACGCTGTTGTGCTTGTTCCTTTTGTGTGCAGGCCTCCTTCGGCTGAGTCCTTAGTCCGGCGGTGTCCTTTTCCAGCTTGGCCTTGTCCTCCTCCAGCAGACGTGCCTGGGACAATAGGTAGTGGGAGAGACTCCTGATGATGCGACTCCAGTCTTTTGCACTGTAGGCTTGCGTGGGGTCCTGGGCCATGATCTGGTCCACTTTGTCGTCCAGCTCCTGTTGGGTCAGGGGTTTTGGGTCACCGAAGTCCTTGGGTAGACAGCCTGTAGTTATGGCGGTTAACCACGCCTCGAGGCTATTCCAGTGTTCCGCAGGACTGGATGCACGGGACATTTTGACTCACTGTAGGCGAGAGAAACACAACACACAAGACACACAAGAAGGGCCAATGCAATCGAGTCGCGAGACTAATAAACTATAGGATGGTGTGCCGTCTATAGAACTTTGGCTAACTGACTTTAGACAGTTAGGCGGGTCCGCACAGGGCCCGAAAATAGAGGCTGTTCGTTGTCCCTCTGATTACTTAGCCTTTTGGGGTCTCGTTGGTACTCTGCAAGACAAGTTGCAACAGAGCATGCAAAGCAGAGTAGGCGAGGATTGAAAGGGAAGGAAGAAACAAAATTAACAAAAATGTCAGTGATTTGGTCTGGGCTGCAATTTGGACACTAATAGCACGAAGGATGTGCCTTAGGGGAAAAATATTTAAGATTATGCAATCTATGAGGAAGGCAAAGGGTTGGTTTTTCTTTTTTTTTCTTTTGATTGTCAAAGTTCAGTTTACCTGAAATGGACGGAGGTCAACCCAGCCGGCCCCCGCGGAGCGCAGTCAACCTTTCTGGCGCCCAAACACCTGACCGCCGTGACCTTGGATTCTCTGTTACTCCGCTCACGGCCACGCCCACTCAAACAGAGTGACCGTAAGCACAATCCTAGTAGTCCCGGAGGTACCAGCCAACCGATTGCAATGTAAAGGTGGGTGCTGCCCAGAACCCACCAGCGTACGCTGGAGTGACAGGGGCTGTCGGTGGTTTGTGCAGCGGTCCCAACAATTAACTTTTGCGTCGGCGTGGAGGCTGGCACTCCGAGACACCGGATTGCTGATGTCACTACTGCGTGCCGCCGCCGGGGCAGAGATAAGAGAAACTCAAGAGTCACCGCACGGTCAGTGTTGGTAACGTCAGCTGGCCAACCCGACCCACGGAGGTCCAACCGGGCTCCCACAGTCCACTGCAGGTGCTGAGAGTCTTGCCTATGACACACAAAATGGAGTGAGCAGAGTAGCTTAAAGTGAGTTTAAGATTTCTGGCTTACACCAAAGTGAGTTAGGTGGAAAATAGGACAAAAACCAGGTGGCCTGTGACAGGTAAATGAAAACAATGATAATAAAATAAAATGTTAAAGAGAGAAAGAAAATTAAACTAACCCAAAAGGGAAGAAACAAAATAAAGGTGTGGACGGCTTTCGCCACCTAATGTTTACAGTAGAAAGGAGTTTGGATAGAATGAGAGTTATTCTGAAATAACCTAACCCGATGGAAGTTCAGCAGTGACCTCAATGCAGGTGGAAACCAGAAGAGGGGGTGGTAGGCTGCTGCAGTGGCTTATTACGGCCTCGAGGGGGGCGTCTCTCTGTGGTGCACCCTAATTGTTTGACACAATTTACAATCTTAATTCAAAATTGGTTCAAGATCACATCCAACTAAGCCTGAGGAAGAGTCACAAATGAATTAGAATCGATTCCTTTAGTGATTACAATAACTGAAGTTATTAAATTTAATAAATCTCTAAATTTGTAGCAGGCAGATAGCTGACTTGAGAAGGCTCAGCCACCAGGGGGCAGTGTCCTTCTCAAGGCTAAAATGACTGGAATGTGACAATGGGAATAACCAAAATTAAATTAAGTTCAAATTTCACTTCAAATCTAACTACCTTTGGAGAGAAAAAGTTCTGTTGTTTTAGAGAAATAGAAAGATCTCTAAAATAAAATAATCACTATAACATTGAATTTGTTATTAAATGATTATGAAATGGGAATAAAACCAAACAGAATCATTAAGGCAGATTTAGAAATGGAAACACAGCAGAGTAGAGAATTCGAACAGGAGAGGGATAGTTGACCCAGAGGGGTGTGGCCGCGAGGGGGCACTGTCCTCTTCCGGGTGAACTATCAGTGCTTTTTGGATCGAGACACCCTATGATTTCCGGTTCCGTTTTTGGGAATTTGACAATTCACCATAAAATGTCTCAGTCCAAAAAGGGTTGTTTTAACGAACTCAGCGCGCGGGAAATACAAATATGTATTTAAACAACTTTCTTAGATATCAACGACCGCAAATTTTTGAATCACCAAAATCAAAGCGGAAGAAAAATGACCAACAGGTCTGTACCTGTGGTTGACCACGCGGTGGCAGTGTTGAGCTTACGCGGAACACGTCACCGGGCGGTATTTGGAGAAAGTTTCAGAACGCACAATTTCAAACGTGCAGGCCTTCGCACGTACACCAAACCACGCTGCAAATACTTCTTTTTAAAGATCACGGCAGATCTTTGCAAACACAAACACACTGCAAACAATTTAATAAGATCTCGGTGGATCTGTTTCTGGTCTGTACAGACGCTGAAACAGGGTTTTCTTTCTGGTGAGCAAAACCAGAATTTTATAACCCGTATTTTATCGTTACGAACGATTTACAATAGAATATATATTCTTTCTGACCGGAGTAGCTTATTTGCTCTCGGGGTTTTACAGAAAAATACCGGTAGTGCCTTGTGGGATTCCTCTGATCCACACACAGGTCTCAACACAGAATTACATGTACGGTCAAGTAAAAACAGATTTTTCTTAAACTCGCAACAATACTGTAACTGCAGTTTTCATCCACGACCAGATTTACTGGCGGATTATGGCTTTTCGCCCTTTGATCAGTTTTTATTTTTCTCGAGTCGACTTATTCAGTAATGCAATACTTATTCAACAACGTTATCAGATTCAAGCGCGCACAAAATTGTTAAACTTTCAAAATCACGCATGAATACAAAACTTGCACAATCTGTATCAAACCGAGTATGAGAGTGGCCGCATTCCAACACCATAAATATGTAACAACAATGACTTATTTTGGGGAAATAATTAGCTCAAATTAGCATTAATGAGAATATGCATATGTTGCTTACATGAATTCAATAATTCCCAACTAGGGAGTAGGTCAACTTCAACGTATATCAACAATTACACGATTTCTCGTTGTAATTAATGATATAGGCAGATAGAACTATGTTTCAATTTGGGGAAATTTTAGGTATAAGTTGAAGAATGTTCATTTATTGTACAAAATGTGCGTCCAGCACACGAATTGTACAATTTCTGAACGGAAATCTAGCGTCTTTAACACCAAAAGATAACACTTTTCCTGTGGCCACAAAGAAAATAATTATCCTCGTGTTTAGACAATTTGAGATTTCTTTCAATAGTAAAATTGACCGTAGAGCTTAAGGTAAGACCTGCACTACTCAGGGACTCGGATTTGAAACAAACAAAGCAAACTTGATTCAAATGATTTAACAAGTTTATTTAAATGAACTAACTACTTTAAAATCACACAGGAGTAGATATGCATAAACAAAACAATATACGATCGCAATAAGAAAAACAACAAAATAAACATAAGAATCAAAGGTTAATATAGGGGAAGAAAAGGAGAATATAAGAGAGAGAGAGAGAGAGAGAGAGAGAGAGAGAGAGAGATGAGCAAAAGTGGTTAAGAGTGATTTTAAGAATGACTTCGTGTGTGTGGGTGTGTTGGAGCACGTGGTCTGGTGTTTTTGTCCAGAACCACGTGGGCATGTATTTAGGTGTATGTGAAGAAGTGTGAGTCAGTGTGAGTGAGAGAATTGCGAGATAGGAAGAAACAGTTCAATCGTTCACAACAAAAACCCAATAGGCACAGTAATATTAGACATTTGAAACAGCACTTCAGATTACAAATTTAAAGTCTACGTTACTCTTTGTCGGCCTTCCTGGTGCGTGTGTGTCGCGTAGGTGCAGACCAAAAAGCGCCTGGGTCACGTGTTCACCGGAGCAGCGGTTCACGGCGTTGTCGTTGCTATGGCAACTTGAAACGAGCGAAACTTAGCAAGTTGATCTTAGCTTTAAGTTGGTTTCGTTGTTGGTTGAAACAGACTATTTACTGGAGTAAAATAGTTAAGAAAATAAAACTTGGAAGAAAATGAAAATAAAAGCGAGCGAAGGTTTCCTTGAAGGAAGGAGGCGTGGTCTTCTTCCTCTCTCTGGCAGACTGCAATGTTTCCAGAGTTACGCGGCATTTTGAAGGAGCTGAGCTCACGCCTCTTGAGGTGTATGACCCAATCGCCTGGGAGGACGATGGTGACTACCTCCTGACGTTTTTGCGGAGGCTCACGCCCCCTTCTAACAGTTATGGAGAAGTTAAATTTGGTCCCAATATTAATAACATCGGAATTAATAAAAGAATGCGTCTTCGGAGATTTTGAGTTAAAGATTCACTACCGTTGAGATTTTTGGAAGAGAACAATACCGTGGACGACTATGTCATGATTTAAAGTCGTAAAGATATAAGATTTTTCACTATAACAAGCATTTCATTCTTTGAGTATATCATAAAACTAGGTTATAGCGGTCCGATTTATAAGGACCATCACATAAAACAAATACATTTCAAGAATACATTTGGAAAAGGGTGATTTTTGATCATAATGCCCGCACATCCGAGCTTCTCTGTGTGTGTAAAGGGGTACTGAAAGTTCACAGCTTGTGTGTCCGGTGCGTGAACTGCGTCTGCTCCCCCCCCCTCCTTTCTTTCCTGAGGGGGAAGACCAGTATGTATGTATGTATGTATGTGTGTTTGCACTCAATGGACAAAGGATCATGCCTACATCACGAGAATACATTTTAAACATTTCACAAGATGATTTCGATCCATACAATGGTAGGATCTGTGTGTGTTTCCTTGTGTGTGTGTGCGGACAGTCTTGAGGGTTCGAGCACGGGATAGAGTCTATGTGTGTGCGCATTACTAGTGTTGATTGAATTAGTCCGGTAGATAATGCTCTGTTGTGCTGAGCTGTTAATCAGTGTCTCAACGATCTCCAGGGGGTGTAAAGATGGCAGACTCGTGATTCCAAGGAGGGCAATCGATGCATGCGCCATTTGGGTCCGCACGTCCTGCCTGGCGGCATTGTGAGACAATAGAGGTGTTTTGTGTATTAGAATTTGCGTTAATCTAATCAAGTCAGACAACGACAAATGGGGTTTGGTCACGTGGAGTTTGAGCAATTTTTAATTACATGCGCGGGCTGTCTCCTTTGTGTTACAGTATTAAGGAGTTAAGAGGAGAGATAAGAAAACTGCAGCAGGACAGAGAGACCCTGAGTAAAGAACTGAAAACAGTCAAGGAGGAGCTGTTCACAGACAGAGAGCCTCACACACACCTGCTAGCAGCAGCAGCAACAACACACACTCTGTACAGTCCAGCACTCCAGCAGCAGTACCACCCACGTCACAGGCAGAGGCCTCTGAAGGCCCCCAGGAGCAAGACAATGCCCAACAGAATGCAGAAGTCATCATCTTAACTGATTCAAATGGCAAGTTCATCAATGAAAAACAGCTCTTTCCTGGTCACAAAACATTTAAACTCTGGTGCCCAAAACCAGATAATGCTCTACAACAAATGGGAAAATCTGGGTGAACCGAACTACATCATCATCCATGTGGGCACAAAGGACACAACAAGAGCAAGTGGCAGAATCAGTGGCATGGGAGGCCAACACAAACCTTCCCAACTTCAAAAGTAGGTATCTCCACCATCCTACCCAGATAAGACTTCCATCCTCGCACCATATAAAGAGTAAACACTTACATCTCACGTAGATGTGCTGGAATGCCAAACGTTCACCTGGCACATCATCCCACACTGGACCTCCATGACCACGTCCACCTCCATAAAGACAGTGTTCATATGTTTGCTAAAACCCTTAAAGACGTGGCCCTGGGCTGAACCCCTGGCAGCCTCCCTAAGAGCACAGGGGAGCCACAACCCCTCAGCCAGCGAGATACTTTCTTACCGCAGCACCACAAAACATGGTCTCTCCACACTCAGCTAACCCCTAAACTACAGTCCCCATCCAGAGGCCTGCACCCTATTGCCAATTCACTGCCCCCCAATTCACTGCCCCATCAGCGTGGTTGAAGATGATGGGCTCGAGCTTGTTCTCCAGGAGGCCACAGGTGACCCATCTTACAAACTTCCTGCAAGGTGAACTATCATGAGGAGAATACATGACCAGCACGCCGCAGAGAAAGCCGCAAAAGATGAGAAGATGGTAGAGGAAAGGTGTGTAGCACTGACTGGGGACCATTGGACATCTGTCAACAATGATAACTATCTCGGCGTTACTGTACACCTCATCGATGCCAGCTGGGAACTTCACTCCTTCGCTTTAGGTAGGCTACGTTATGTAATTTTAAATTACATAATTTAATTTAATTATATAGCCTATTAATTACCACGAATTACCACCACATTATGTTTGCTTCTTGATGATTGCTAGTTGTTTACTACTAGTAGTGAACTTATTCTGATCTACTTTGTCTGTCCGTTAGGTGTGATGAAAACAGAGCAATGATCTTGCTCTTGCACTTTGCAGAAGCTGGTCTGCCTGAGTGACTGGTGGAAGAAGGAGAAATAGAGCTTGGACTGATTGACACAAAGCTACTGACTGTAAAACAGTTCATCACGACCTCTTATGTAGGCCTACAGTTCAAATTTCATGTTTAACTGAATAAACAGTTAGTAAACACAAGTACATCTTATTGAACATGATTTATTTTCATCACCAATTATCATAGTAGAACAGCTTTCTCAAGCAGTTTGTGATGCATTTTGGAAACAGGAGATGAGCCCCTGGTCTAATGCGCCACCTGGCTTGAGAAACACGTTCAAACACGTACTTTAAGTCATTATTTGGGTAGCACACATATTCTGAATGCCTTCGGCAGAATTCAAATGAGCCATTTTAATCTAGATTAATCTAGATTAATTCCAAGATTACAGTGAGATTAATCTAGATTTAAAAAATGTATCTATGCCCACCACTAATATATATATGTGTGTGTGTGTGTGTGTGTGTGTGTGTGTGTGTGTGTGTGTGTGTGTGTGTGTGTGTGTGTGTGTGTGTGTGTGTGTGTGTGTGTGTGTGTGTGTTTTAAAAAAAAAAAAATCAATATGGAACACACAATTGGTAAATACCAAAACCCATTAGACTACCCCATCACAGAAAATAAACTGACTGATAAAATCCATGCCCTAAAAAATCATAAAAGCAAGTGGACCAGATGGCATCCTCAATGAAATGCTGAAGAACACAGAGCACAAATTCAGATTGGCCATACTAAAATTGTTCAACTTGGTGTTGGTTATTTCCCTGACACCTGGAATAGAGGACTCATAACACCCATATTCAAGAATAGAGACAAATCAGACACGGACAATTACTGAGGCATTTGTGTGAGCAGTAATCTGAGGAAGACACTCTGCAGTATCATCAACACAAGACTCATACACATCGTTACAGAGCACAACGTCCTGAGCAAAAGTCAGATTGGATTCTTACCAAATTATAGAACGTCAGACCATATCTTCACCCTACATACCCTGATTGATAAACACATCAACCAAAACAGAACCAAACTATTTAGGCTACTTGCTTTGTAGATTTCCAAAAGGCCTTCGATTCAATTTGGCATTAAGGTCTTCTGTCTTAACTTAAAGAATCAGTAATCGGGGTAAAACATACAACATTATAAAAACAATGTACTCAAACAATCGATGCGCTATTAAAATTGGCAATAAACAAACAGAGTTCTTGACTCAAGGGTGGGGTTTGAGACAGGGCTGCCCACTATCATCTTGGCCACGCCCCTTCATCTACCCTCAGAAGAGCTCTGAACACTCCAGGCAGATGCTCAGAGACAAGCAGATGAAGGAAAGGCCTGAAACACTGTTTGCTGAACAACAAGATCACAGTGACAAGAATATGAACACTGATGCCTCCCCTGTAAAATTCATCCAAAAGATGACAGTGACTTCAACAACTGTGATTCCATCTCCAGTGTCAAGAATGAAAGACAATTTTTCACTTCTGGAGGTAGAAAGAAGTAGTGGAGCTAAAAGAATTGTTACTGTCCCACCTGAACGACAACAACATAGAACATATGACAACCGACATAACTTAAAACAAGATGTTGAACAGAGCAGAGACAAAGAGAAGAAATGTTAAAAGAACTTCAGCAAACTAAAGATGAACTGAGTGAAGTAAAATCAACTTTAAGAAGAAGACAACTAACAGACGTTAGAAAAGAAATGCAGGAGGAGTTCTCTGCCTTGAAGTCAGTACTTCGCACCAAAGATGAACTCATCAATAATCTAAAAGAAAAACTCAATTCTGTTTTACCCCTTAAACAGTCTTCTGCTAAACCCTTGATGCTTCCAGAGATGATCGTCGAAAATCCTCAACCTGGACAGCTGCCAGTGGAGAAAGACCCTTAAGGGCCGTTCACACCAAGAACAATAACTACTGTATAAAGATAACTATAACAATAACTACAATTGCATCCACACCAACAAACAATAACGGTCTGTTTATTCTTAGCTCACGCTTTGCGGTGTGTACAATATCATTGAACATGTTTTTGCTGTTCTTGTTGCATTTGCACAGCTTTAACCAGCAGATGTCCTCAGCATGCTATGTTTAGAGTGAAGTTTGAATTTAGCTGAAGGAGTCAATATAATGGAAAAAAACAACACCTAGTCTTTTTCACCGCAACTTCAAAGGAAGCAAGACAATGCATGTTGTGAAAACGAGTGCTGGATACTTGAGGAAATACTTCTCTCCGTTTATTCGCAGGGTATGAATGGTTGTTTTCCATATCCATTTTTTTTGAAAAGAGACTTGACTTGTCAAACAGTGGTGAATTTTTCTGGACCATGGCGATTAACTTCTCCGCAATGTCGACTGCCATTTTAAATGCGCAATCCCTTAAATTAGAATGAATTCTGATTGGCTGACAGTGTTTTATCATTCAACAGCTGGGGAAAATCATTCTGAAAGTGATCTCAACGATATCGTTTCTCTCTAACGTTATCGTTATAGCTGTGGTGTGAACTTTAACTAATATTGAGAACGATTTTTAGAACTATATCTTTACCGTTATCGTCCTTGGTGTGAACGGTCCTTTACTGCTCGACTGATC
Organism: Scardinius erythrophthalmus; assembly: GCF_964197995.2. Lineage (NCBI taxonomy): Eukaryota > Metazoa > Chordata > Actinopteri > Cypriniformes > Leuciscidae > Scardinius > Scardinius erythrophthalmus. The sequence goes on along the minus strand of NC_138224.1, from coordinate 25,236,364 downwards.
CAGCATCCCAGATCCACAGCTCTGCTTCAAAGGACCTGAGAGAAACACACGCTCTTAACCTGACTGACTCAAATGGGAAATGTCAGTGAGAAACTTCTATTACCAAATATGAGAGCCAAGAAAATCTGGTGACAACCACAAGAAGTTGAGCACTTATTCCTAATGTTCATCTCGCCCATCACAGCCTCATCATATGTATGACCACGTACATCTCAACAAGCAAGGAGTGAAAGTCTTCACCAGAGTGCTAAAAAGCATAGCCCTTGGAAACACAGCAAGAAACAGCAGAAACTCTGATAAAAAGAAAAGCTCTCAGCCACCAAAAAGTCTGGTAATAAGACTTACTCAACAGTGTAACAGATATGTACATCTGTATCTTTCATGAGACGTGGTGTCGTAGTAATGAGACTATACATTGTCCAATAGGATACAAGGAAATTGTTGTTCTTTCTTTAAAAAATTTCACAAATATAATGTGGCCAAGACTCTTGAAAACTTATGTGGCACAAAAAAACATTCGATTAAAATCCACAATATCACAGTCTAATCTTTACCTCTGTGCAATCTATATTCCACCTCATGAATCTCCCTATTACGAAGACATTCCAGACTGATATCTTACACTTTCAGGTCAGAGGAAATCGAGTTTAAATCTATTTAACATCTACATAAATGATCTGGCATTAGCGCTAGAGAGCTCTACTGTCCCCAGCCTCACACTACACCACACACAAGTCAGAGGTCAGATGCCTGCTGTACGCGGATGATCTGGTCCTGCTGTCCCGCACACCTGAGGGGCTTCAGCAGAGCCTATCCCTGTTGGAACAGTAGTGTCATAACTGGGCCCTGACTGTCATTCTGGACAAAACCGGAGTCATGGTTTTCCAGAAGATCTCAGGGAATCAAACACCAGTTCACGTATAAAGAGCATGTCCTACAGCACAGCACTAGCTACAGTTATCTGGGCATCAACATCAGCGCTTTGGGACGCTTCGGTCTGGCTGTCAAAACACTGAGCGAAATGACCCATTAAAACGTGGATAAAACTATATAATTTAATAATAAAACCAATTATTTTATATGGATGTGAAATTTGGGGACCAGTACTAATTTTTGGGTGGTTCACAGAAGCATGTCCAACGCCGCCTGCAGGCCTGAATTAGGCTTGTACCAGCTAAACATTGAGATCCAGAAGAGATGTGTTCAGTTCTGGCATCACCCTCCATCAGTCCGATCAGGATTCAGTCCAATATAAAGCCCTCCTCACCAATGAAACCTCAGCAGAATCTCATCCTCTAAACACACTCGCTCTTCAACTTGTCCATAAAACTCAACTTCTCATTGATTACAGTTACAACCCCACAACTAAGAAATCGACCAAAGACACTCACGATGAATCACTAAAAGCACATTTTGACCTCCAAAATAAACTCCAATGTTCTTGACCCTAAATAGAACCACTAAATTGGCCAATTATCTAGCTTATTAATTAAACAATTTAAAGAAAGATAAATCCTCTCCAAATACAGATTAAGTGACCATGATCTAGAAAAGGAAGACGTAGACAAACATGGACAGAGAGAGAGCAGATGATCTGTAGACACTGTTCTACAACAAATAGAGGATGAGAAACACTTTCTACTCATCTGTACTAAATATATCAATGTAAGAGAAACTTTTCTGCCCAGATTTGAAACATTGATTCCATCATTCATTGAACTGAGTGATACTGAGAAAATGCCCTTCATACTTGGAGATGATAGCACAGCTGCACTAGCTGCAAAATATGTGTTAGCCATTCACAATGTATGAGACTGTTAACTCTCTAGAGACACCCGCTTAATTTATTCATTTACTATGCTACATATGACATGATACATACATTTATGTTTTTTTTTGTATGTATATAATATGTTAATGCTTTGGCAACATTGTGATACACAGTCATGCTAATTAAGCTCTTTTGAAATCGAAATTGACACAATCCAAATGGAGATAGATGACATCTGTGCTCCAATGCTCACATAGCCAACCATAAGCGCATCACTCACAAGCATCTATTTAACCATATCCACATCCATCGAGAGGGCATGAGACTGTTTGCAAAAACCATCAAGGTGTCCGCCCTGAAAAGCCCTCAGAAAACACATCCTGAGCGTGAGGAGAGGGGTCAGTCAAACATACATCTGTGCCACTGTGGAAGGAACAGGTAGAAAAGACACCAGTGACCGGATCCAGATAAAACACATGCTGAAAATTATATGTGACGATATGTTAGCTTAAGTACTCACACAGTGTGTCTGTCAAGAATGATCACTATTTCTTAATTACTATTTTATTTAACATTTGTAAAATAGATTAATTCACTAAGCCTATATTTCTATATATCCTCTATATTACCTTTTAAATCTATTAATCTATATTTTAATGTTAACATGTTTGGGTCATGAATTCATACATTATTCTGGTAAATCCAATATTTATCAATGTCATAGTTTAAAATAACGTTATAATATTCAAGGGATGTTCTCTTCTTCTTTTGGGGAGAAAATTGCTTATATATATAGATATAATTATATTACTTGAGACAGTCGTTTGGACTCCAAAATCTGCACTCCTCCAAACTACAGAGAGCTATGAATTCTCATCAGTTAACTGAATTATTTTCTGCAGTGGTCAGAAATGCCCTGAGAAAAAAAAAGAAAAAACTGCAGATTTAAAAAAGAAATTGCTAAAGCTGGATGGTTGTTTGATAAAGAATGCCAAAAAGTAAGAAAAGAGTTAAACCAACCCATTAAACTGTTGCTGAAAATCTTTGACAGCATCGTCTTCATGGATATGAAATCTGGGGCCCCAAATTAAAATTAAATTATGAATCCTGGGACAAAAACCCTGTTGAAATTTTCCACCTTGTGTTCTGCAATTAAGTCACACAATTAAATAAATTAAAGTACTTCCAAGGAATAAAGTCTGATTATAAATTAGCACTATACCTGACCAATATTAGTGATTATGGTAAGAGAAAGCTCTTGACAAGCTACCGCAAAGACGACCACAGTCTGTGTGTGTAGACGGGCCGACACAAGCAGAGCTGGAGAGCCACACTGTAACCCTTTACTGTAAATTTACAGGTATTTTTAACAGTATTGTACAGTATTTCCATCTAACAGTAATAGGCTGTATCTTTTACAGAACAGCTGTAAATATACAGCACTTTTCTGTTTTCATCCCGATAAATTCGTAATACAGTATCATACTGTAAAGGCATTGCATTGTGGGATTGATTTATTTCGCGCTCAGTTCAAATGTGATGCGAACAGACAGCTACTACAGGCAAACTTGATTTGTCAGCGGGACTAAACTAAACAGAATAATTATTCCTGTTATCAAGATAAGGCAAGGCAAGTTTATTTATATAGTAGTAGTAGTAGTAGTAGTAGTAGTAGCTTTATTTGTCACATAGTCACAAGTACCAGTGAAATGAGCCATCAACCTGTCCATACAAACGTATACAACATGACAATGGGGTAGAGAGGACCGGAAGACAGAAGATTAAGAAAACAAAATACAGCATAACATGAGGAAAGGTGAGGAGAAAAAAAGGCAACCCCCAGACTATGCTCCTGTAAGGAGTACAATTATATATAGCAAATTTCATACACTATGGCAATTCAAAGTGCTTTATATTGAGAGGAATAAATATCACGAAATAAAAGCAAGGAAAATTCAAACAGTTATTCAAAAGCTATACAGAAAGGAATTATAATAATCACACTATAGCAATTCATAGAGCTTTGCATAGAAAATAGACACAAAATAAAAGCAGGGGAAATTAAAACAGTTATAAAAAGGAATTAAAAGAGATAAATGATACAGTTTAATTAGAGTAAAATGAATTAAAATAGTAAATAAACTTCTCATCTGGCAAAATACCGGTGTATCTTATTTTGACTCTGAGATTTCCCCATGACGGTCAGTATTCTTCTGTGGATTTTCATATACCGTGGATTATCTGAGCCCACCAGATTAGCAATCTGTACCAATCCAGACCAGTAATCTGTACTAGTCACCACAGTGTTCCCTTGAGTTTGGAGCTTGAGAAGATGGAAAATTGTTCAACTGAGTGATACGGTAAACCAATCTATTTTTTGCATTCGCATTTCTACATTGTTTCCACGAATTTGGTTTGATTTTGAACACGGTTTGCTACCGCGCATACAATTCACTCTGTTCCACCTCTTTACCAAGTAACTTATATTTTACATAATAGGCAATATACAGTATATTTTTTACATTTTTTTTTTCGTTTCAGTCTTTGTAATCTGATGACGGTCCAGTGATAACGTAAGTGCTTTTAAGTAGTGTTACAGTTTATGTGTTAACAAAAATGCTATGGTGTCAGTTCTGTCATTGTGCTTTTGAATCGTTGTCAGCATTTTGCCAGCCAGGGGCGCTGCTAAGGATTTTGGGCCCCATGAAAAGAATCTTGACAGGGCCCCCCCATTAATTTACATAAAATCATGCGCTTTTATGGTATTTTGACTATCATTCTCATATATTTAAGTCAATCAGACAATTGAACTCCATCCCATGTCCAAACCCGTAATTTGTCCTCTGTTATACTGCACTACTTCAGTACTGTATAATGTATATACTGTGCATAGCTGTACATGTGTCATATAGTGTATTCACATATATTTATATTTGTATGTATATACTGTACATATTTGTACTGTAGGCTACACTGGCAATGACAATAAAGTTAATCTAATCTAACCTAATATTTTTAACATGACAGTTGAAATGTAACAGAAACACTGAGCACTCTTAATACAATGAAATGTATTTATATTTATTTGCTTCAACACTGATACTGAAATTTCAAAATAAAACTCTTCAATTTAAAAAACAGGAATTACAATCTGTGGTGAAAAAAAATCTCAGCAAGAAAACACCACCATAAAACAAAATGGCCATATAAAATTTCTAATAATTTAAAGGTCCCGTTGCATGCGATTCCATGTTTCAAACTTTAGTTAGTGTGTAATGTTGCTGTTAGAGCATAAATAATATCTGTAAAATTATAAAGCTCAAAGTTCAATGCCAAGCGAGATATTTTATTTAACAGAAGTTGACTACAAAAAACGGCTCGATTGGACTACACCCCTCTACATCCTGCATTAGTGACATCACCAGAACCGTGTTTAGACTAACCTCCGCCCACAGGAATGCTCCCTCAACTCTACTGGCTACTTGCGCACTTCTTATAACTTAGCCTACTGTGTTTACTCAGCTCTTACGGTGATTTTCTGAAGTAAAACTGACGCTTCATCTTTTGTGTGATGTACAATAAACTTTATTAAACTCATCAGTACATGTTTGATCATCATTCAGACAGCAGACTTGTAGGCTATTAATAAATAATGGATACATAGCCTACAAGCAGATGACAAATACGTTATAATAACCGTAATTAAACTACTAAACCATACCTGTTTCATCTCTATACAGCACTCTGACTCTGTAGGCATTATTGTCCGACTCGAAATGAACGCCGTTACTGAGAGTTTCTGATATTATCATCATTCCGTGAGATGAATTTTTCCTGACAGACTGAGCACGAGCTCATGAAGCTCCGCCCCCTGTGTCGTCCAGCAGCACCTCATTTGCATTTAAAGGGGACACACTGAAACGGCTCGTTTTTCTGAGCCCCCAAAAATGTCAATTTAAACATGCTGTAAAAAATTATCTGTTGGGTATTTTGAGCTCAAACTTCACATACACACTCTGGGGACATCAGAGACTTATTTTACATCTTGTGAAAAGGGGCATAGAACGGGACCTTTAAGCAGAACTTGCATAATATACTATATCAAAGAATGGCCAAGGTATAACATAGATGAGTCTGAGTTACTCTTTCCACATCATTTCTAATCTCTTGTCCTTGCTCAACATTTCTAAACAAAAGTCCAACGTCTGACCCTTTCAGCTGCAAAATCATTAATCAAATCTTTGAAGTCGAGCTCTCTAGCCAACTCGCTCTCAATGGAAAGCATAGCAAGACTGCAAAGCCTTTCTTGAGACATTGTAGACCTCAAGTAGTTTTTTATCAGTTTTAATTTGCTGAATGCCCTCTTCCCACCAGCAACAGTCACTGGCAGTGTGCTAAATAAACGCAAAGCAATGCACACTTCTCCAAAGATGCTTTGCAGCTGCAGCTTACAAATAGAATTTAGGAGTTCAAGAGGTGACAGGTTAGGGGGGAAGTTGGAAGCATATACACGGTTTAGGTGTCTTACTTGATTTACAAAATCAGGAGTTAGATCACTGGAATACTTAGTGATCAGTGGTTGGCACACAGAAGAGATTTTGTCCTCACTAATCTGCCCAACTTTCAGAACCGCATAAAACTCGTTCACAATATCAGCAATTCTCTGGAACCTCGTGTCTAAGTCACTGATGATACTATCCATAGCAGTGTAAAACACAGTATTCCGAAACTCTGTTTCTGAATCTTCCTGAGTTGTCTCCTCTTCACAGGTTTCATCATGGAATCTCTTTCTTTTCTTCTTTTGACTGCACTCTTTGCTTAACTGAGGAGTAACATGAGCTTCTCTAGCTATCAACTTTGCCTCAGCTAGGAGAGACCCCCATGCATCTCTCAGAGACTGCATCTTTTCTGTCAAGGCTCTGATATTGGCTGCCTCTATGTCAAGTGAGATTTGCCCTGACTGGAGAATAACATTCCTGTCATCAATGCTTTGCAGTACTTTCAGCCAGATGGTGAGAAGAAGAATAGCATCAAATGACATGAGGTATTTTCTGAGACCATTAGCATCTGATCTTGCTTCATTGGTGAGACTGCAAGTCATTAGTATGCTATCAAGTGCATTGATGACAGAAGGTAGGTGCTTTGCCACAGGTTTAACAGCCTCAATCCTTGCACTCCAGCGGGTATCAGATAGCTGATGCAATGAGCAACCTGTTTGCTCTTTATAGATTGCCCAGCGCTCTGGGCTGCTGCTTACAAATGTGTACAGGCGATTTATGCAGCCAAAAAAAGTGGATAAGTCAAGTCAAGTCAAGTCAACTTTATTTATATAGCGCTTTTCACAATACAGATTGTATCAAAGCAGCTTCACAGTATTAAATAAAATAGTACATCAGTGTTTGTTTCTGGTGTAAAACATCCACGTTTGGTAATGCAGATCAATAGCACTGGTGAATCGATTAATCAATTTAAGCATCCCCAACTGAGCAAGCCAAAGGCAACAGTGGCAAGGAACCGAAAAACTCCATTAGGTGACCTAATGGAGAAAAAAAAACCTTGGGAGAACCCAGGCTCAGTCGGGGGCCAGTTCTCCTCTGGCGTTTATGAAGTAGAGACCGGATTTAACTGTAAGATTAAAATATTATATGAATGCCTGGCTGAAGAGATGCGTCTTTAATCTAGTTTTAAACTGGGAGAGCGAATCTGAGCAACGAACAGTATCAGGAAGGCTATTCCAGAGTTTTGGTGCTAAATGTGAAAATGCTCTCCCTCCTTTGGTGGATCTGGATATCCTAGGTATGACCAGAAGCCTCGAATTTAGTGATCTTAAAGAGCGCGATGGATTATAGGGCGATAGAAGATCCGTTAAATAAACTGGAGCTAAGCCGTTTAGGGCTTTATAAGTCAGTAGCAATACCTTGTAATTAATACGGAACTTTATAGGTAACCAATGTAGTGATGATAAAATTGGTGTTATATGGTCAAACTTTCTTGATCTAGTAAGAACTCTAGCGGCGGCATTTTGGACTAACTGTAGCTTGTTTATTGAGGATGCAGGACAACCAGCTAATAAAGCATTACAGTAATCTAGTCTCGAGGTCATGAATGCATGAACTAGCTTTTCTGCATCAGAAACAGATAGCATGTTACGTAATTTAGCAATATTTCTAAGGTGAAAAAATGCTGTTTTTGTAACATATGAAATATGATTTTCAAAAGACAAGTTACAATCTAATATAACACCCAGGTCTTTTACTGTAGAGGATAAAGTAACAGGACACCCTACTATGTTAAAGTTGTATTGTAAGAGGTTTTGTGGGCGGTTTTTTGAACCGATAAGTATTACCTCTGTCTTATCTGGATTTAATAAAAGAAAATTGTGCGTCATCCAATCTTTTATATCTTTAACACACTCTGTCAATTTGGATAATTTAGCGTTTTCATCCGGCCGTGATGAAATATATAGTTGAGTGTCATCAGCATAACAATGGAAACTAATTCCATGTTTCCTTATAATATTTCCAAGTGGCAGCATATATATTGAGAATAATAGAGGGCCTAACACAGATCCTTGCGGCACTCCATAGTTTACTGGAGTTATGATCGATTTTTCTCCGTTTAAATAGACAAAATGGTAGCGGTCAGATAGGTATGATCTGAACCAGCTTAATGCTTGTCCTTGAACACCGGTATAGTTTTGTAGCCGATCTAAGAGTATTGTGTGATCTATAGTATCGAACGCAGCACTAAGATCAAGTAAAACTAGTATTGAGATACAGCCTTGGTCAGAAGCTAAGAGTAAATCATTTGTGATTTTAACGAGCGCAGTTTCAGTGCTATGATGCGGCCTGAACCCAGACTGAAACTTTTCATAGGTGTCATTTTCTTGCAAGAAAGAGCCCAGTTGGGCAGACACAACTTTTTCTAATATTTTGGACATAAAAGGAAGATTTGAAATGGGTCTATAATTTGCTAGGTTATTTGGGTCTAATTGTGGTTTCTTAATGAGAGGTTTTATAACTGCCAATTTAAATGTTCTTGGAACATGACCTAAAGATAAAGACGAGTTAATAATATTGAGGAGAGGCTCTTCCACTATAGGTAACACTTCTTTCAATAGTTTAGTTGGTATGGGATCTAATAAACATGTTGTTGTTTTAGAGGAAATGATACATTTATTTAACTCTTTTTGTTCTATAGTTGTAAAGCACTGTAATTGTTCTTGCGGGGTGATAATCGAGGCTGAATTATAAGGCGCGATTGAAGATTGAACGTTTACAATTGTGGATCTGATGTTTTCTATTTTCTCAGTGAAAAAATTCATGAAATCATTACTACTAAACTGTAACGGAATATTTTGTCCAGGTGACGCTTGTTTATTTGTTAGTCTAGCCACGGTGTTAAATAAGAACCTAGGATTGTTTTGGTTATTTTCTATTAGTTTGCGGAGATGCTCAGCCCAGGCCGCTTTTAGGGCCTTTTTATAGCGTGACGTACTGTCTTTCCAAGCGATTCTAAAAACCTCTAAATTAGTTTGTTTCCATTTACGCTCTAAATTACGGGTTTCTCTCTTTAGAACACGAGTAGTATTGTTGTACCATGGTGCTTTAATTTTCTCTCTGACCTTTTTTAGTCTCATAGGTGCAACAATATCCCATTTTCCAGAGAGAACGGTGCTCATAGTGCTGGTTAGTTCGTCTAGTTCATCTGTTTGTTTAGGTTCAGGCAGCAGCTGAGACAGATCCGATAAGCAATTTGAAAAATTATCTATGGTGGATGGAAGGATTGTTCTGCCTAATCGATAACGCGGCGCAGCATGATATATTACCGGGGTACGTAATATGCAAGTTACCATGTAATGGTCAGTTACATCATCACTTTGCGGAATGATATCTATATCGGTTGGATCGGTTCCATGTGATATAATTAAATCGAGTGTATGATTAAAACGATGAGTTGGTCCGGTAACGTTTTGCTTAACCCCAAAGGAGTTTAATAAGTCTATAAACGCAGCCCCTAACGTATCATTTTGATTATCTACGTGTATGTTAAAATCTCCAACAATTAATATTTTATCGACATTGACCAATAGATCTGAGAGAAAATTTGCAAATTCTTTTAGGAAATCAGCGTAAGGCCCTGGTGGTCTATATACGGTAGCCAAGGCTAAAGATAATAGGGATGTTTTTCTATCATCTAAGAGCGTAACATTTAGTACAAGTACTTCAAATGAAATAAACTTATAACCCGTTTTCTGAGTAACATTGAGAATATCTCTATAGATAGTTGCAATACCGCCGCCACGACCAATCAGACGGGGCTCGAGCTTACAGGAGTATCCTGATGGAGTAGACTCATTTAGACCGAAATAATCATTTGGTTTAAGCCAGGTTTCAGTAAGGCAAAGTACATCTATGCTATTATCTGTGACTATTTCATTTACAATAACTGCCTTAGGTGTGAGTGATCTAATGTTTAAAAGACCTAGCTTTAGAAATTGTTTTTGTTTACTAATAGCAACATTTTCTGTTTTAATAACAATTAGATTTTTCCTAGATCCTGCAGTAGATTTATTATTTGATCGCACTAAACGAGGAATAGACACAGTTTCTATGCAATGTTCTACACTAGTATTTATATCAGTTAATTTGGTGCAGCAGAGACTATGATTTGGACTTTTGGTTACTAGTCAAAAGGTATTTAACATTTTGGAGATGTTATCTGACAGAAGATCCGATCCGAATCTGTTTGGGTGTAAGCCATCAGCACGGTATAGCCTAGGATGCTCCCAAAACAGATTCCAATTATTTACAAAGAGCAGTTTCTGCTCATTGCACCATGACGTTAACCATTCATTTAGCGCGAATAATCTACTAAACTTGTCATGTCCTAGACGGTACGTGGGAAGCAGTCCTGACACAATGATCGTTATATCAGGCGATGTGCTGCGTACCGTATCGATCAGATTCCTGAAGTCTTTCTTCAGAACTTCCGTCTGGCGCAGCCTGATGTCGTTCACTCCCGCGTGCAATACCAAAGTTCCGACGCGCTCGTTATCGTTCAGAATCTCGGGAACGCGAGCAGCGATTTCAGAAACACGAGCACCAGGAAAGCAGTGACTGTGCACCTTATTTTTACCTGATGTAGCATGGACGTGCCGAACAATGGAATCACCGATGATCACAGCATCGCGTTTTGTTTCGCGAAGAGGGGAGAAGCGGTTTTGTGTGGATAACTCGAAAACCGGGAGGGTCGGAGAGGGTCTTGGTCTAGACCTGACTCGCGTCTTCCGCTGCGGAAATATCCAGGCTTCGTGGTGGCGTGTTGGAGCCGGAGTGAACGAGACCATGGCTGATCGCGACCTTGGCGCTCGGGACCGATGCCGAGTAACGCACGGAGTAGACGAGGTCGGAGTCAGCGGGTTAGTAACATTAATCTCTGATTTGTGAGCATCAGCGCGTGATGTTTCAAGAGCCAAACGCCGGTCTCTCAGCTCGGCCTGTCTCACTAAAAGGTCGTGGATCTGTTTCTCAACAGCTTCCAGCTCAGACTGTACCGCGTGCAGCTCAAATGTGTCCTCACCTGCACCAAAAGGTAGACTACTTGCATCTGATATATTCGCCATTTTAACAGATGGACAGTAAGTTAGCAACGACACTACCAGTGATGCTATCAATTAATACTAATTTCTGACAAGCGTCTTAGATATAATCCGTCTTTTAAGTGGTACGGGTGTAGAGTAGACGCACGATAGGTGAAAAATGTTTGTAAGTGAGTGTTGAGAAGACGCGTTCAGCCGTGATCCCCGGGAGTAACCTATAAGAGTATCCAGCGTAGAATCACTAACAGGCTTGAGACACGTCTGCTCAACAGTCCGCGTTGTAACTATGAGGTTTGAGCAGTAGTGCTTCTCAGTGAGGAAAAGTAGAAAATGTTTGTTGTAAGTAAGTTTAAAGAGTAAAATCAAGAATTATAAATCAAATCGATAGAGCTCCAAAGACAACAACGCGTTCAGACGCGACGCATGCGCATTCGACAACAGGAAGTCGTGTGACTGTGTGACATTGTAAAAACATCCATGGATACATCTGGACTTGATTGTGCAGCATGTACGCCGACAAGATTTAATGTTTGAGAGGCACAAGGTGAATAAGTAGCTAGCTTGTTTTTCCTCAGTATTTCAGCTTGGACTCCCTTTACCTTCCCTGACATATTTGCCCCATTTTCATATCCCTGTCCTCTGCAATCACTGATGTCAATCACATGCTCACAAAGAACAGACTCAATCATCTCTGCTATCTCACTCCCTGTCTTTTTGTAAAAATCCTTGAATTCAAGGAACCTCTCATTGATCTCCCACTCGTCTTTTTCTTTGTCATATTTGACATACCGTAGTACCACCACGTTTTGCTCTGTATGGGAAATGTCTGGTGTGGCATCGGCGGTGACTGCATAATAGATGGCATCCTCCCTTTCCTGTAGAATTATTTTCAGAACTCGTCTGCCACATAAGTTGATGAACTCATTTTGACTTTCAGAGCTAAGATAATGTGTTAGCCTGGTTTGTTTTCCTTCTTTTTGTTTTTGTTTGTTGTCCCTGATTTTTTGAAAGTGCTCTTTCAGCAGAGGATCATAATGTGACAAAAGCTTCAGTGTGCCTAGGAAATTGCCATTATGAATGTCATCTAAGTCGCTTGTTTTGCCTCTGAAAGGCAGGTTTCTTGAGGCCAGGTGCACTGTTAGACCTTACCAGGTTTTTTTTACGGTAAAATACTGGCAACACTGTTGCCAGTAATTTACTGTTAATTGTACAGTTCTTTACTGTAGTATGTTACTGTAAAAGTGCACTAAAACTCGAGTTAACTAATTTCACTTACAGAAACCGACTGCCTTAAATTGACCAACTGTCACTTAAATGTATTAACTAAAATGTATAATGCATTAATAACATGAGCAAAGTATTACTGTGAACTTATTTCATTTGAAAACACAACAAAACTTTTGTAAATAAAGAGATTTCCACTGGAACAGCAACTACACAGTCACCGCCTGTTAAATAAAGCAACATGCAGCATATCATCAATGTTTGTAGATCTTCTCCTGGACTGAAGCACAGGCTCTCTTCTGCACAATGGTGACCCAAAAAACAAGACTTTACAGTAAACTACTGGCAACAGTGTTGCCAGTATAAACCTATTTTATAACTTACAGTTTATCACTGTTAAAATACATTTTGTGGGTGTGTCTTTTTATCTTACACTGTTAACCCTTTCAATCCCACAGGAAAATCCACACTACAAAGAGTAAAAGTAACATTGACGCAGTTTTGCAGTGAGATAATTAAGAGAATATGCAAGTGATTGTTGAGCATTAGTGATGAACACCTGCTGTTAACAAGCAGAATCACTGAAGAAAAGAGAAACACAAGAACAGAAAATAGAGAAACACAAGACCTACAACTGACTTCCAGCCATTGCACATTATTATACTTATTATTAACCAGTATGAATTTATTTCTGTCATACATCTACAGAAGTTGTTATTGAGATGTTTAATTGAAAATGTTTGGTTTGACGTTACCATTATAGAGATCAGTGCTTGCTTTAGTTGGGATGCTGATGCTAAAATATTGATGTTTTTTTTTTTGTTTTTTTTTTGCTGCTTAAGCTGTTTTTGTGCAAGTCACACTTGTGCACACACACACAGTTTATGAATAACTGCTGTTATAATGATTATGATGATAAAATCATCATATTGCCTGTTCATTCACTAAGGAAATTCATTCTCACTCATTCAGAGTTTAATCCTCAATCAAAAGTGTTACATTACCACCACTGTGAAACCACAGCAATAAATTAGAATGACAAAAATTTTTAACACATCATGCATAAACCAAAGAAACAGAGCAACACTGTCTTATAGAAACACAGAGATATCACAATTTAGCACATGAATCTCAACAATGGTGGCAATATTTTTTTTAATATTTTTTATTCATGCAGCAGTGCATGCTGGGAGTTTTATATTATCCTGGAACCCAGCATGCATTGCGACATGAAACTTTTGATTGTCACCATTGTTGAGATTCATGTGCTGATTGTTGAGGTCTGTGTGTGTTTAAGTCAAGCAGGAGTTCTAATGCTCTATGATTATGATATTCTTCAGAAGACCCGATTACGGAAATAAGGATTTCATGTTGTAGATTCACAGATATATGCTAAATATGAAATACCCATAAATTCAAAAATATATTCAGGAATGATCAGACATGTCCAGGATGATTGTGACATCATCACAAAAGCCAAAAACACCTGATCATCTTCCGCTTGGCTCTTTCTTGCCATAACAAATGTGCTTTATAAACTCACTGTTACAGCAGCCAGGGAGAGATAAATGGTAAGAAGTCAAGAGACAAGAGACCAACTAAAGAAAATACTGATCCCCATTATGGTGACAACAAACTTTATTATTAACTAAATCTCTGTTAATTCTCAACAAGAACTTTTGTACATGAAAGAAATAATCGTAAACAGGTACAAACCTGGTGAAACAGGTGAAACTGGTTTCACATTCCGTGGCTGAAGTCAGTTGTAGTTCTTGTGTTTCTCTTTTTTTCTGTTCTTGTTTCTCTGTCCTTCAGTGATTCTGCTTTTCAGGTGTTCATCAGTGTCTCAATCCACTCATTTCTTTTCATTCACTCTGTCAAGGGTACTATATTAGTGAACTAATGTAGGGAATAGTGAATGAGGGTATAGGGTGTGATTGTGAAAACAGTCTCTGAGCATAGATTTTGAGCGCTGTTAATTCACAGTATATTACTGTAGGCTATTTTTGTTTTCTACGGTATATTACTGTTTTAATGGAAAATGGTATGATATTGTCAGAATTTGGCCTTTTTTTACAGCAAGGGTTAACAGTGTGTAGGGTAACATCTAACAGTCTCTCCAGGATGGCCCTATTTTTCTCAATTTCTGTTTGGAACTCCCTGTTTAACAGAGAGTCTATACCTTTATCTTGTAAATCAGATCTTTGCAGATTTTATCATCTTAAGTAGCAGTCTCTGTGTGCATCACTCCTCTCATGGATTGGGAGTTTATTGTACATGCGACGCCACTTCACATGACACATTTTAAACCCATTTTGACTGGCCAGTGCACTACAGGAAGGCTTTTTTTGTATATTGGAGAAAAGCACACATGGTATGCAATAAAGTGACTGATTGCTTTGACTAAAAGTAAGCCAGTCTCTTAATTTTTTCTCTCTTATTGGCTGACTTTGTATAATTCAAGTATTCAGGGAACAGCTTCCCCCCTGAATCGCATGGCATTTCCACTTTCTTTTCTCTCATGGTCACAGCCAATTTTCTGACTATTTTCCTCTCTATCCTGATCAGTACAAACTGCTGGCCACAAACCAGGGTCGTTTGTCACAAGATTTTCTTCCCTTTCAAATCCCTCAACATTCAGTCCATCCTCGGCATCTGAATTCTCATCTCCATCTTCACTCTCTGCCATCTGTGTCTCACTTGCATCTGTACCCTCTTCCATCTCTTCCTCCACTTCCTCAGTTCTCCCTGACAAACAGGAAGAGGGTCCTGGAACTGACAAAGTATATAGCATTTCCTATAGCCAATCTTTTCCACTCTACAGATGCCTCTTATATTTTGTGTGTATCACTTTCAGACATTAATGTGTTGCCATTAAACCTAATAGCTGCTCACCTTCTTCTTCATGTGGGAGCGCGGGGGCTGATTCAGGGGATGCTGGAGTTAGGGGTTGGGAGACAGCCGGACCAGTTGCTGCTGCTGGTTCATTTGACTCTGTTTGGAACGAGGCATGATTTTGACAAAGTGCGTTTGACTGCATTGAACGTTTAACTAAAACTGTGTATTGTTATTTTTTCCAGCGTTTTCTTGACCGAACATGGGGAGAAAATTGAGTTCCCTTATCATGCACTTTTAACACTAGAACGGCCACCAGCAGTCATTTTAACCGCAACATTTAAACTTATGGTAATTATCTTTAACACTAGAATGAACAAAGCGTCATTTTGACCGTTTTGAAATTTGCATAGTCAATAACTTCAATCACAAAGCCTTGCTGCTCCCTGACTTTTCCTAAAACTACATGAATTTTCATTAAAACTAGTTTAAATATTTATTGTGTGAATAAAAACAGAAATATAATAATTTCTACCTATAACGTCCACAGGCAGTCATTTTGCGCTGTTTAAATTGAGTTTTGCCGATGGTCTGGATCAGATAATGTGAAAGTATTATGTGAAGATGGTTGGCAGAGATGAATCATGCTGTATTTGACAATATAGGGGACATTGTAGTAATACAACTCCACATCATCTTCAAGAGATGCACTGAAACCTCACAAACAGCTGATAGTAGTTTGTACAGTAGCTGGCAGAGGATTTTAATCAGAGTTCATGAAGTTAGACTGCTTGCAAGACAGGTGCAACAGCATACCCACCTTTTCTTGCGAAATATTGGGTAACATACTGTCGACCCTTTGCCTCTTTCACTTCTCTTATTTTTTTCTCTTTCCGTTTTTGACTTCCAGATTTTTGAGGCATTTTCACTTCCTCTTCCGTCAAGTTGATATTCTGCCGGTGCTATAAGTGAAGTCAAGCTGTTTGTGTTGCCTGGATACAATTTGGGCGGACTGAACCATTTTCAACGCCCACGGACGTTTGTGTTTCCTAAACAAATAAAAAAAATTGACACCAGGAAACAGCAAATAGAATAATTTAAAGTTAATAATTTTTACTATCAAATATTTTTTTTTAGTACCACAGTTTTATTGGGGGCTTCTCTGGGCCCCCTCTTAGTCATGGGCCCCGAGAATCGTCATCGTTTACCCCCCCTTTACAGCGCCCCAGTTGCCAGCACATGAAAATACATGTTCCTAATGCTGTTTTCTAATGTGGTATTCCTGATTGCCATGTCATGGTCCTACATCTACTCCCACACTTCAAAGAGAAGTTAGACAGTTTGTCCTTCAAGCAGATAAGTAGAGATTATTCAACAAATCTCATTTATCTGTAATATGTTTTATGTTTTGGTTCTGTTGATCATGGTTGTGCTGTCCTTTTTAAAAAAATGTTTCAGGAATTTGCAACTCTGATTTCCAGCAATCTCTACATTTGCCAGAGTCCACGCCTTATATTTCTTGGTATGTAAACATTAAAGGGGTAGTTTTACCCTAAAATGAAAAGCAAGTCATCATTTACTCACCCAACTGCAAAAAAAAAAAAAAAAAATTCTTAAAGGGATACTTCACCTCTGGAAAGATGAATGTGTATTTAAAATAGGTCATTTATGTAGAAGAAATGTGAAATTATTTTTGAATTTGGAGCTTTCTAGACTAAGAAAAGCCAGAAAATGTATTTTTGGCTTATGTAGATGAAAGAACTCCCAGAATGCACTTGCTTCGCTGCCCTACGAGGCCACTCCCAAGCCACGCCTACCGGTAAGAGAGCGAAGTTGAAAACAACAAGACTAGCTGCTAGTGAGTCTCCGTGACGAGTTTGCCCGTGATTTTCGAGATTGCCCAAAATGTCCGGGATTCGGCTTTTGCGTTCTACAGTCGCCGTTCATCATGTTTACTGTGGCAAGCAGGACGAGACTGACGGCCGCGGGAGAACAGCGCGAGGCCGGTGGCGTCATTACTGAGACGCAGCGGTCTCGAATCTCTCACGGAGGAGCGGGAATTTTCTTAGCAATGTTAAAACACACATCAACCGACCACTTGTTTAGTGTTCTTGTAAACATTACATTCAGATTCACCAATCGGAATGAATTCAGTTAGATTGAAACACAAGGTGTGCATGTAAACAATGAATGGAGACTGTAGAAAGCAAAAGCCAAATCCCGGACATTTTGGACGATCTCGACGGCCGGACATGTCGGGAAAAAGAGGATGGTAACCCCTCCTACTTAGCTTTCTCCACAGAACAAGAGCCTGTTAGCTTAGCTTCCAAAGAAAGACGGCTGACACTGTAAACATTCTGTGAGTGAGATCCCACCTCCTATGGGCGGGCTGAACACATGCGGGACAGCTCCTCCTACTGGCTGTAGTCTTTAACCTCTGGCCAAAAAATCCTCTGATGACGCAAAATGACGATGAGGATTTTTTCCAGACAAAAAATACATAAATCTCTTGTCTCAGGGAGATATGAGGGTGGAAAGCATGGTCATTCGAAAATACTACAGGTTTTCTACTAATACAAAGCTTAATGCTAAATCCTGAAGTATCCCTTTAATAAGTATAGAAGTATAGTGTAGAATAAATAATATATATTTGCTTACCTATCTATTAAAACACATCTCAAAGTCGACAGATCAAGTCCAAGTTTGTTGCAAAGCTCTCTCCATCCTGAAAATGCCACACCGAAAATCGAAAATCCTTGTTTTATTTCTCCGTTTTCCCCAAAGCCTGCTTGCCTAAGTTGATCTATGTTTAATTTTTTTGGGATTTTCTGTACTCGCCAATCCATTATCTTGAACCATGATGACTGAACAACACAACAGCGGTGTGCAAGATATTGTATCATAGATAAATAGACCCCCTCATTAGCGACTTCCGTAAAGCGGCCCATTGCAACACCCACTAATGAGGATATATGTATTGTTTCTATGGTTTCTACAAGGGGAAACCAAGGACAGCGAGGATATTACGTCCTTTATTACGTAAGGATATTAGAGTATCTATAAAAAATGTCTTTAAAAAAAAAAAAAAAAAAAAAAAAAAAACCTTGACAAAACAACTCACCTATTTTAAGATATTTCAGTACAAGTTGTTTTCAGTTTAGCCAGCTCAGACATGCATTTTAGTTCCGTAATGGTCATGTTTAACATTATCATGTAGTCATGTATGCAATAAACACATTGCAAGGCTTGCAATTGAGATAAATTATTGGACAAAGGTTTGGACTGAATTCTGGCAATGTGTGCTCTACATAAACCTGCCTTTCCACTGTTACTCTGATGGCACCTGATTCCAGACCTGATGAGGGTATGATATTGTTAATAAGTTGGGTGATAAGTAGACAAAAAAGTTGTCGAATAAAACTTTAAATCTGGCAACCCCACTTCCAAAAGTTAAACAGCCACAAGATAAAATGTACTGTTTATTATGACAGTGTGCATGCAAACAGACACATTGAGCTGATGTAGTGTAACCAGTGCAGAAACAATATCAGTTATTGATCACAACATCCAACATTGCATTTTTTTCATGTTGTTCAGTTTTATCCAAACAAACTAGTCCACAGACTAGTTAAAACAGACATCTGGTTTCTATTTACACATCATCTGTGTTCCGAACGAAGTTTCAGCCGTCTGCGGCTCATTAAGACATACTTGCAGGGTTCCCACTCTAAACCAAATGTCAAATTCCCTGACTTTTCCCTGACTTTCACTGACTAAAAAGATGAATTTCCATGACCTATAATGAACGGCAAAACAGGCTGCTGTTTTGCGGGGCACCGAGCTGTTCTGTTTTGTAGAAAGCCTTTCTTTAAAGTGAATTTCGTTTTCTATAAATTGTATCTTAATTTTAATATATTTTTCATCAACCAATTGCCTGTATTTAATAAATGAGAAGCAAATATATAGCAGACAATCAAATCAAAGTCCGTATTATTATTTTTGCATAGGTCCCCTCAGGGGCTCCGTAGAAAGATGTGTGAAACAGCGCGATAAAAAAATCGTTATAGAAAAATTACATTTTGATAAATGGAAACTAAAATTTAAAGCAACAAACTAAATTCCCTGATATTCCATGACTTGGACAAAAAATATATACAATCCCCTGACTTTCAATGTCTGGAATAGACCTTATCAAATTCCATGACATTCCAGAAATTCCATGACCCGTGGGAACCCTGTACTTGCGTTCGTGCATGGATGAGGCCAGACTGTCAAATCTCACCTTGCTGTGTGTGAAGCAGGACATACATATTGACAAGGACAAAGTGGTTGGCAGATTTGCCACCATGAAGGAGAGGAGGATGAAGATTTAATAAGGGACCATGATATATGTATATAGTATTGTTTAATTGATTTGTTCTGGAGGATTGTTAAGCAGACAGCAAAATGGTAAGAAAAAAAATCGTCTTTAAAAATGTATATTTTAGTTATGAATAAGTCACTCAGTCAGAATGTTATAAATCAGTTGTTTTTCTCAAAGTTTTCATCCCAGTTAAGTTTTCATGTAGCACCTGTCCTGTAGCCTACCTATGGAGTTGTAAACAAACTTTGTGTTCACTATATATAACAGTGCCATGTCAATTATATAATGTGGCACTGATTGAGCGCACTTGGCCTGTTCATCACCCTCGTGTCCGTGGTGCTGAACATTTTTACTTGACTGGCAAACTGTTTTCTTTGTTCAAACAATACAAAAAAAAAAAATGTGGCTTTTCTTTGTGTTTTATTTAACATATAAGCTTACTTGGCTCAACAAGTGACACATTATTACATATGCATTCATCAGATATTTTATGTTTTTTTTATGGTTTTAATTTTAAAATGACTTTGTAGCAGAGGGCCCCATGATGAAGCTCCGCCCCCACTGTACTGAGAGTCTAGCTCCGCCCCTGCTTTCAAGGTTTCAAAGGTTTTATTTGTCACATACTCATACAAGATGCGCAGTGAAATGTTTTTGTGACACGCACTGTACTTCTGTGCTCAATTGTAATAAAAATAAATGCAATGTAAAAAAAAAAAAAAATACAATATAAACAATAAATACAATAAAGTACAATAGCGGTTTTAGCGGAAGTTTAAAATTAAATTAATATTAAGTTATAATTAAGTTATGATTATGACTAATTTACATATACAATAGTAATGAAATCAATGTATAATAGTTCTGAAAGAAAAAATATTATTATAATATAATTTAAAGCTAGATCGACATACAGATGTACAAATGTTAAAATTCAATGGCTGATTTTAAAAGTGTATTAAAAGTTTAAAAAGTTCAGAGTGCAAAGTTCAGGGCTCTGATTGCCGCAGGGAATAAACTGTTCCTCATCCTCTCTGTACGTGCTTTGTGGCAGCGCAGGCGTCTGCCTGACCTGAGGGTTACAAACAGTTTGTTGCAGGGGTGATGGGGATCCTTGATAATCCTTCTGGCCCTGTTGATACAGCGTGTGGTGTATAAGTCCTGCAGAGGGGGAAGTGTAGTACCCATGATCTGCTCAGCGGTCTTCACCACCCTCTGCAGGGCTCGCCGGTCCCTACAGGAGCTGCTACCGTACCAAACAGATATAGCTCCAGTCAGTATACTCTGTACAGCAGCAGAGTAGAAGGAAAACAGGATCCGTTGGGAGACCTTGAATCTCCTGAGCTGTCTGAGGTGATAAAGGCACTGTCTTGCCTTTCTCACCACAGTGTCCGTGTGTACAGTCCATGATAAATCCTCGGAAATGTGCACTCCGAGGTATTTAAAACTACTCACCCTTTCCACTGGTGTCCCGTCTATCTGGAGAGGGGTGTAGGTCCTGCAACGTTGTGGGCAGAAATCCACCACCATCTCCTTGGTCTTCTTCCCATTAAGCAGTAAGCTGTTGTCCTTACTCCACATTATCAGGTCTGACATCTCCTGTAAATAGGCACGTTCGTCATTGTTAGTGATCGGGCCCACCACAACCATGTCGTCCGCAAACTTCACGATGGTGTTGGAGTTGTGCCTGGCGACAAAGTCGTGGGTGTACAGGGAGTACAATAACGGACTCAGCACACAGCCCTGAGGGACCCGTGTTGAGGACGAGGGGGTGTGATGTGTGCCCTCCCGCTCTGACGACCTGAGGCCTGGCAGTCAGGAAGTCCAGGATCCAGGCACACATTGATGGGTTCAGACCCAGGTCATACAGTTTAGTAGCCAGCCTGCTGGGGACTACAGTGTTAAAAGCTGAACTGTAGTCTATAAACAGTAGTCTGACATATCAATGAAAAAAGGTATGGTAGAGGAGCGCTTCCTGGACTCCAAAGTTTGGTTAAAATCGAGGTGCTCTTTGGATGGGAAACTAAATGCCACAAATCAAAAAGGAAAAAGGAACTCCAAGGCACTCTCAATTGCAAAAGTTAAAAAGCCTTTATTATTATGGCTTGGTCACATTAACCTTCTAAAAAACTCCAACGCGTTTCGGGTACATGCCTTCTTCTGGGAGTTAAACAGATCTCAAACAAACAAAGTTTCTTATGAACTAACAGTCCACCAATCAGAAGTCTCCATCTGTCAACTGTGGTGCTAAGGTTAATTGTTAGTACACACAAGAGACAGCAGATGTCATCATTTCCACTTCTTACCAAATCAATTAAGTACACACAAAAACTAACTTCATGAAAGGAACATACCAGTACCCAACACGGTGACCCATACAAGTTAAAATACAAGCATAGTATACAAATTTCAAACCACCATAGGACAACAGAACATCAAAGATATACACTAAGGTCAAGTTCTTCATTCAAGCCTGGATATTTAGTAGCCTGCAGGCGATATATCCAGAAAGCTTCCCGTTGATTCAGCTGCCTTTGCCTATTGCCTTTTCTTAAGGACAAAGGGATGTGGTCAATCCCACAGACCTGTAAGGTGGATTGGTCACTATTGTGATGTTCCATATAGTGTCTTGCCATGGGATAGTTGGTGTTACCTGTGCGAATTGCGTATTTGTGTTCAGCCAGTCTGTCCAATAAACGCCGCTTGGTTCTTCCTACATAAAAGACTTCACACATAGGACATTCCAATCTATAAATGACAAAGGTAGTTTGGCAGTTTATAAAATGGTTAATAGTGAATTCCTTTTGAGAACCAACATCATGAAAAATTTTGGTTTGTCTTACATTAGCACAATGGTTGCAGTGATGGCATTTGTAAGAACCTATGGGCTTAGGGCCTAACCATGTTTGTTTTACTTCTGGTTTAAGATAACTGTGAACCAGTCTATCTTGTAGGGTGGTACATGGCCCCTCCTGACATAGCCCCCTCCTACAATGTCAAGGTGGGAGAGGGTGGTGTGCATGACCTGTGAAATGGCATCATCTGTTGATCTGTTGGAGCGATAAGCGAACTGCAGTGGGTCTAAGGTGCTTTGAAGAGAGGAGCAGATGTGGTTCTTTATCAACCTCTCAAAGCACTTCATAACCACTGAGGTCAGTGCTACGGGACGGTAGTCGTTCATACCGGCTGGGGAGGCGTTCTTGGGCACAGGGATGATGGTGGGCATCTTGAAGCATGTGGGGACTATAGATTGTGTAAGAGAGATTAAATATGGTGGTGAACACTGGAGCCAGAAGGTCAGCGCAGGTCCTGATGACTCGTCCTGAGATCCTGTCCGGGCCAGCCGCCTTTCTGGTGTTCACCTTTTTCAGCTCCCTTCTCACGTCGTGCTCAGAAAAAACGGGGCTGAGTCCTGCCTCACTGGTAGAGCTCCTTCTATCTGCATTGGACAGTGCAGCGTTAGAATGGCCAGCGTTAGCATTTCTAGGTTCGAAACGTGCATACACTGTTAGACCTTACCAGTTTTTTTTTACAGTAAAATACTGTTAATTGTACAGTTCTTTACTGCAATCTACAGTATGTTACTGTAAAAATGCACTAAATCAAAACTCAAGTTAACTAATTGCGCTTGCAGAAGCCGACTGCCTTAAATTTACCAACTGTCATTTAAATGTTTTAACTAAAATGTATAATGCATTAATAATGTGAACAAAGTATTACTGTGAACTTCTTTCATTTGAGACCACTAAAAAACTATTGTAAATAAAGAGATTTCCAGTGGACCAGTGACTACACAGTCACCGTCTGTTAAATAAAGCAACATGCAGCATATCATCAATGTTACTAGATCTTCTCCTGAACTGAAGCACAGGCTCTACTCTTCACCACAACGGTGATCCAAAAAACAAGACTTTACAGTAAACTACTGGCAACAGTGTTGCCAGTATAAACCTGTTTGATAACTTACAGTTTATTACTGTTAAAATACATTTCGTGGGTGTGTCTTTTTATTTTACACTGTTAACCCTTTCAACCCCACAGTATAATCCACACTACAAAGAGTAACAAATAACATTGACGCAGTGTTGCAGTGAGATAATTCAGTGAATATGTTGAATAATAAGTGAATAAGTGAATTAAGTGATTGTTGAGCATTAGTGATGAACACCTGCTGTTAACAAGCAGAATCACTGAAGGAAAGAGGAACATAAGAGCAGAAAATAGATAAACACAAGAACTACAACTGACTTCAGCCATTACACATTATTATTAACCAGTATGGCTTTATTTCTGTCATACATCTACATAAGTTGTTATTGAGATGTTTAATTGAAAATGTTTGGTTTGAAGTTACCATTATAGAGATCAGTGTTTTCTTTAGTTGGGATGCTGACCCTTGACTTTATAACATTAGTTTTTAACTGGCTGATTGAACTGTGTTTTTGCACTTGTGCACACACACAGTTTGTGAATGACTGTGGTTCTGTTGATTATAATTTAAAAAATATCATCACATAGCCTGTTCATTCACTATATCTCTTTCAGTTTTTAATTCTGTATCAAGAATAAAAAAAAGTGTTTTATTACCTCCCCTGTGAGTGTTTTATTACCTCCACTGTGGAGGTATTACCTCCAACTATAGTAATAAGTTACGATGATAATATTTTTTAACACATAATGCACAACCAAAAAAAGAAACAGCTACAATTTTTGTAGAAACACAGAGATATAAAACATCTGCATATGTCTCTCATCAATGGTGGCAATAATTTATTTTTATTTATTTATTCATGCAGCAGTGCATGCTGGGAGATTTATACCAATCTGGAACCCAGCATGCATTGTGACATGGAACTTTTGATTGTCACCATTGTTGAGATTCATGTGCTGATTGTTGATGTCTGTGTGTGTCTAAGACAAGCAGGAGCTCAAAATGTTTTAAAGTACTACATTATTTCAATATTCTTCAAAATAACTAATTGCAAAAACATTGCTGTATCTACATTATAGATTAACAGATATGATTAATATGAAATACCCTTAAATACAAAGCTTTTCCACTGGTTAAGATCAGAGAATCAGACATGCCCAGATTGATTATGTAATCATCACAACAGTCATAAACACCTTATTATCTTTCTCTTGACTTTTTCTTGCCATAACAAATGTGTTTTATAAACTCATAGTTAAAGCAGTCAGAGAAAAAAACTGATATAATAAAGTCAAGGGTCAAGAGCCCAACTAAACCAAATACTGATCTCCATCATGGTGATAATAACTTTATTATTTTCAATAAAACATCAACAACTCCATATCTGTTAATTCTCAACAATAACTTTTGTACGAAAGAAATCATAAACTGGTTTGTAAACTGGTTTCACACTCAGTGTTGCTGGAAGTCATCATCATCTTTATTTATTTGAGCATCTGAGTTCCACAAGGTTCTACACAATAACAAGGTTCAGCACAATAGGCAGAACAAAAGAAAGATACATATGCAAATTAATAAGTAAAAAAAAAGATAAAAAAAAAAATGTGGATATGATGCTCAAAAGGAGTAGGCAGAAGCGTAAGCTTATTGAAGCCTACCCCCTTTTATATATTTAAACAATAGATACATTTACTATAATCCAGAAGACAATTGACACACAATTATGTTGTCCTATTATAGTAACTATACAATCAACAATATAAACTCACAACCATACTGCTGAATGCAAGACAAGTGAAGAAGACTCCTCAATAAGTACAAAAAAAACCCATCATTGCAAGTAACAACTGATCACGTCTTTTAATTTTATTTTTTATTCCTTGCTGTTATTAATTCAACACATTTAATGGCCACAATTATTTATAATTATAAATAGTTTAATTATATTATCTTTATTATCTTATATTATCTTTTTAGTTTGCCGGTCATGAGAAAAAAGAAAAAAAAGAAAACACAAATAGATTGCTCACAACTAATTCCATTTCCACACTTAAGAACATTCTTCCATCCTGTACTTAGATAGTATGACTTGTTTATACTTTGATTTGAATTGATAAATGAATGGGCACTGCTTGAGTTGGGCTCTCAGGTTGTTCCAGAGTCTGACACCACACACAGACACACACATACTTTTCCTCGTAGTTCTAAAAGCCGGTACTTTAAGTTGGCCATAACCTCTCAAATTATAACCGCTATCTCTTTTTATAAATAATTTTTGAATATTTGCAGGTAGCAGGACCCAATTTGCTTTATACACTAATTGTGCAGTATAAAAATCAATTAAGTCCATAAATTTAAGCATGTTACTTTGTAAAAACAGTATATTTGTATGTTCGAGGTATCCTACCTTGTGAATAGCTCTGATTGCTCGTTTTTGGAGTATTACAAGGGGATGTAGGGAACTTTTATAATTATTACCCCAAACCTCAATTCCATAGGTTAAGTATGACAAAATAAGACAGGAATACAATATATACAGCGCCTTGTAATTTAAAACATACTTAGCTTTGTTTATAATTGCAATATTTTTTTATATCTTCCTTTGTATGTGTCCAATGTGTGATTTACAGCTCAGTTTGTTGTCTATCGTGATTCCCAAGAATTTGATTTCTGTTACTTTTTCTATTTTAATACCATTTATACTTATCAGTAGTTCAGGATTTTCCTTTTACCAAACATGATCATTTTTGTTTTGTTTAGATTGAGTGATAATTTGTTTAAATCCAGCCATGTTTTAAATTTAGCTAATTCCTGATTTACATCCTTTATAAGTCTATTATAGTTATCATTAGAATAAAATATGTTGGTATCGTCAGCAAATAACACAAATTTTAATAAATCTGATACTTTAAATACATCATTGATATATAAATTGAATAGCAAAGGTGCCAGTATAGACCCTTGAGGCAGCCCACAAACAATGCTCATACATTTTGATTCAGTGTCCCCCATTTTAACAAATTGTTGTCTCTCCTCTAAATAGCTTTTAATCCAGTTCCCAGCAACTCCCCGAATACCATATTTTTGTAATTTTTGTACAAGGATAGAGTGATTGATGGTATCGAATGCTTTCCTTAGGTCTATAAAGATTCCAACAGCATGTTTTTTGCTGTCTACAGCACTGGTGATTTCTTCCACAGCATCAATAATAGCCATAGTGGTCGATCTTTTAGGTCTAAATCCGTATTGCCTTTCTTTAATTAACTCATGCTTCACAATAAATGTATCCAGTCTGCTGTAGAACGTTTTCTCCAATATTTTTGAGAACTGTGGCAGCAGAGAGACAGGCCTATAATTTGTAAATATATGTTTACTTCCATTTTTAAATAGTGGTAACACTTTGGCTATTTTCATTTTGTCTGGAAAAGTTCCAGTTTGGAATGAAGCATTATGTGTGTTAAGGGTTTCACAATATTGTCAATTATTCTTTTTATTAATCTCATATTTATGTCCAAATAATCCATAGATGATTTATTTTTACATTTATTCACAATAGTTTTGATTTCAGTCTCACTCACGTCAGAAAGGAAGATGGTTTGAGGGTTCCTTTCTATACCTGAATCCACCATTATGTTATTACTGCTTGCTGGGATTTTGGCCGCTAAGTCAGGACCAACATTTATAAAGAAATCATTAAACTTATTGACAATGTTTTTCATATTATAGTTTTCAGTGTCATCATCTATAAAATACTCAGGATATGAGTTGATTGTATGATTATCTCTTAGCAATTTATTCATTATACTCCAAATTCCTTTAATATTACTTTTGTTCTCATTTAATCTATTTTCATAGTACAATTTCTTGCTATCTCGTACAATGGTTGTCAGTTTGTTCTTGTATACTTTATAACGTTCTTCAGATTCTTTTGTTTTTTGAATCATAAATTGTTTGTATAAATTATTTTTCTTTTTACATGCATTAAGTAGTCCTTGTGTTAACCATGGACACTTAAGCATTTGTTTCTCCCTCCTATATTGACGCACAGGGCAGTGTTTGTTATATAGTGTACAAAATATTTCCAGGTAAGTATTGTAGGCCCTGTTCACATCATTCTCCACCAGCACATTGGTCCAATCCTGGTTAGCTAACTCACAATTTAGAGCATCAATAGACTTCTCGGTTAGTACCCTTTTGTGTATTTTTTTGAGATTCATAGTTTTTTTCGTAATTGTCATTGTACAATGCAAATATAGGAAGATGATCAGTTATGTCAGATATCATGAGTCCACTTACTTTGGTTTGATCCATAGCATTTGTAAAGATATTGTCGGAGATCGTGTCCTGCTCGTCCGGCTCTAAACCGGCGTTAGCTACCGCTCTGGCATAAGACCGGGGCCTAACTTTCAGGCCAGTCACAACAACATTGTTCACTCTGGAATACTGCTCCAGTTCTTCCACCCTTCTTTCCAGGTCAGAGATTCTTTCTTCCTTTTTCGCGTTTTGTCTTCTCAACTCCTTAACTTCCTCCATCAGATGTAAGAGTTGTTTTTGTTGCCCTTTAACCCCCTGAGGTCGGCTGTCGCGCCGGCGCGATAGGCTCGTTTTTTTCCGTATGAGTGCAAAAAATAAATAAAAAAAAAATATTAATTTTTATCTTATATGCTTGTGTTATACATCAATCGATCCTGTTTAGTGTGTATTTTTTTTGTGTATGCTCATAATAAAAACAAAGTGTTGTGCTTTTCGCCAAATAAAGAAAAATAAACATGATGCGAGTTCTGCCTACTCTCCGTCAGTGAAGTCAATTCTGAAACGCGTCCGAAAATGAACTGTAACTCAGCGAATACTCATTCAAACAGGCATTCAGACATACAGGCATGAAGCTTGAATTCTCTTCTTTAAAATGAAGTATTTTTTATAAAAAACAAATATTCACAGTTTATGTAATATGCATGCAAAGAGAGAGATGTCAGTCGTTCTCATCTCAGCTCATTAAGTTTTAATGTGCTCCGCCCACGGAGAGCGCGCGCTATTCAAACGCAAATGTGAGGCGATCCAAACAAACCTGTGAAACGCCCACATCAGCTGGATAACACACACCGCGAGTTCACTTTCAGACTTATGTACTTTACGATGCTGTGAGGAATAATACTATCTTGATAATAATCCTGCAAAAATTTACCTCAGAAGTTCTGGAAGTATCATTTCGAGGAGCAAACGGATCCCGCTGAGGAATTAGGTCAGTTCTGTTTGCTTTGTTCTAATCGGAATGAATGAACGCAAAGATGCGTGCTGTTGTGGAGCTACAGCTGGCAAAAATACTGTTTAAATATTGATTGCGTTTCTGTGTATGAATGAATGAACGAACGAACGCACAGATGCGCGCTGTTGTGGAGCTACTACAGCTGGCAAAAATACTGTTTTAATATGAATCGCGAATACAAAGAAAGATTACACTGGAAATATTGTTACAATTTTAAATGTTGTTGTAATTGTATAACCTTAAAAAAAAAAAAAAAAAAAATATATATATATATATATATATATATATATATATGAGGAGCTCTTTTCCAAAACGGGATAAATCCATTTCAGTAGTTTTCAGGAAAATTACATTTTTTACCTAGACCCACACATTTTGTGAATATTCATTTTACCCTTATTAAAATGTTTTTTTTTTGGCTCAGTCTGAACACGTTGAACAATGATTATTAAATCAAACAACAATATTGTTGATGATAAATTCAAAGTTTATTTATTTATTTTTCAAAACGCTATAAATCCATCAATTTTTGAAAAAAAAAAAAAATGATGGTTTGTCTTTTAAAAAACAAACCAGAGAACATGCAACATATAATCAGGTACTCATAGTATAAATGAATATAAATTAAATAAGTGCAAATGCATGAAATAAATAAAAGCCAAATAAAATAAATAGTAAAATCAAATCAAATAAATAGTAAAAATAAAATACATATTTCCAGTGACATGTTCTAATATTGTCCACCACATAAAACAAATAATTTAAAAATAACACACATACAAATACCAGTCCTTAAATACAACAATGTTAAAAATACATTCAAATCATTTAGTAACACATTTAGGCTATTAGGCTATTAGAACTATTCAGTACTTTTAATGTCACGTTAGCAGGCTTCTTTACAGGAAAATCTCTTTATCGCGAGGGGGAAACCTACAAAACAGTATTATACTAGTCAATTCTGAAACGAAAGTTGTACTCACCAAACACTTTTATGAAGGTCGCCTTGCAAACGTGCACATTCTCCGGATGTCTGTTGCACAAAAGACTGTACTTAACAGATACGTTCCGGTCTTTTTGTTTGTTAATGTCCTGGACTTTCGGGCGCTTCCTTGTCACTTGTGTGATGTCCAGGAGATGAAGTATGCCCTGGTCCTGGTCAACCTTGTTTTGTTATTCATAAAAATAGTTGAAATTTACCATCAGATCGGCCGGCGACAGCCTCTCGGCCTGACAGAAACCTTTGGCGGCAGCTTTGTGTTGACATCCCACTGTTGGTATTAACGCGCCACCCGAGTGACGAACCTTCTTTTTTTGTTGTTTTTTGTGATTTTCTTTGTCCAGTCTGCGTTTTCTACCCCAAGGTGTAGGTCTCACTGGCTCATCAAGGCCATCAAAAGTGTTACTACAGTTTAAAGCACTCATTTTGAGGAATGAATGAACAAACAAAGTAACAAACCTCTGTTCAGATCGCCGCCTATTTGGATTGCATAGAACGCTCACCGAATTCTGATTGGTTGAGAGGATATATCCCGTTTAGGCTAAAAATAGGTTTGGCGCTTATCTCGTTTTGGAAAGAAACTGCATCTTGCAGTACATTTTAAACAAGTAAATATAGCGATTTGTCATGAAACGTTGATGGAGCAGTGAATAGGTCCAGTACACAGCAAAATGACATGACAAACTCATTTTTTTTAAAAATGGCGTTTATCCCGTTTTGGAAAAGAGCTCTTCATATATATATATATATATATATATATATATATATATATATATATATATATATATATATATATATATATATATATATTTATATAAGGATAGATGTAAACAAAATCTTAAAAGGTCATTATAAGCCTTCTCTTTAAATAATTGTATTATGCTTTATTAGTGACACATTTGGGAAGAGAATATATTCCAAATCTGAAAATACAGTATGAGAACAATTAACTGCACAATTTCTAGAAATGTTTACCTTGGATATTGTACAATTTGCAAGCAAAATTTGTGGAAAAGACAACAAACCAGTTATATATTGTCCTTGCATTCTTGTGGCTGAGTCACACACCTGAATGAAAGGCTCATTACGTATGCAGCCTCATTATGCGGGCCCCATTGTCTCCGCAGGTGTGAATCACGCCCACCCGCATATGGCCTTTCCAAACAAAAAGTGTTTTACAAGATTTAAATCAATGTATTGTGTTATGTGAATGATTAGGCAGGATGATTTTCACATAATTTTGAAGAAAAAATTCTAGGCAACGTCATCCATTAGTCAGAAGTCTTATTTACATATATTTAGAATATGTTTTATGGCCTTATTTCAAAAACTTTAGTTTTTTGTTTTTGAAAAAAAAACATGCATAAACATTATTCTATCAAAAATACAAACATGTACATGCAAGTTGTTCACATATTATGGTAGCCCTGTTTGTGCTAAATAGAGTGAATTTACACCTTTGCCATTAATATGTTTATAAGCAACTGAAAAAAGCACAAATGTCAGAGCATGTCAGAACATCTCAAGGACCCCAAAAACCCCTCAGACCCCAGAGGTTAATGGCGCTTGTTTCACCTGATAGAAAGTTAAGTGACTTCCTGATTTCTCCGATATCCTCAGTCATCGAGGTCTCTCTGGGTTGTTTATGCAGCTCTTTCATTGCATTTAGCTCCTCTGTTAAGGAATCCAACGACTTTTTAATTTCGTCCATCTCTTTTTTAGGTGGCATAACTGTAGTTCAATGTTTGTTTGTTTTGCCTTCTTCTTCAAACTTCCATGGATGAGCAGAGTTGAACTGAGTGCAGAAATGTGGCTCTTTCGAGCTAACACAATGTAACTCCCAGAATGCACTGATGATATTTGACTGTCATGATATTGTATTCTAGGCCTATCAAGTTTGGGATTAGTGTCTCTATAGACATGTTAGCTGTCCAATATCTGTAATCGCTGTCTCCGTTGTAGTCAGTTGTAGTTCTTGTGTTTCTCTTTTTTCTGTTCTTGTTTCTCTGTCATTCAGTGATTCTGCTTATCAGGTGTTCATCAGTGTCTCAATTCACTCACTTCTTTTCATTAAAGTGGACTATATTAGTGAACTAATGTAGGGAATAGTGAATGAGGGTATAGGGTGTGAATGGGATAACAGCCTCTGAGTGTCGATTTTGAGCGCTGTTAATTCACAGTATATTCCTGTAGGGTATTTTTGTTTTCTACGGTATATTACTGTTTTAATGGAAAACGGTATGATATTGTCAGAATTTGGCCTTTTTTTACAGCAAGGGTTAACAGTGTAGAAAGAGTTCATTTCGTTCGCCAGCGTCGCATCTGCACTCACCATACAAGGGCGAACCCCTTTGTAGTCCGTAATTTCATGTAATCCCTGCCATATGCTTCGTGTGTCCTTTTTCTCGAATTGTGCTTCCATCTTGTCCGTGTAGCGTCGCTTAGCATCCGCTATATCCCGCCTTTCTTGACATCAATCCTGAACACGGATAAAAAAAAAAAGAAAGGACAAGTAACTTCAAAGAAAACTGGTCAAGTTGTGCAAAAAAATAAAAAGAACACCACTCTGAGCCCACAGGTTTCCCCACTTCTGCGAAAACTTGCAGACTTTGAATGGGATTTTGTTTGTGCTTTTATGGACTTCAACTGTGGCCTAAAGCCCAACTGTATACCTAGCTCAGCACCCCACTCTAAATCTCAGAAGCCTTTACGACCATGTCCATCTCCACAGAAGGGCAGTCCCAATCTTTGCCAAGACCCTAAAGGACATCACACTGAACTGCAGCGTAAGCGAACGGCAGCGACGTGTGTGTGTGTTATTTTATAGGTATTTTATTATATATATATATATATATATATATATATATATATATATATATATATATATATATATATATATAAAGAGTTCAGATGCAAAAGCCTCTAAGTGCCATCTGAAATTTTCTTCTAGAATGATCATTTATATCAAGCTCGTATATTTAAGTTCAGTAATTTCACTTAAATGCCAATGAACATTATCTATTAATTGCCATTTAAGTGAAATTACTGAACTTAAATATACAAGCTTGATAAAAATGATCATTCTAGAAGAAAATTTCAGATGGCACTTAGAGGCTTTTGCATCTGAACTCTTCATATATATATATATATATATATATATATATATATATATATATATATATATATATATACACATTTATTTATTTTACTTAATTTATACTTCTATTTTAAAAGATATTCTTAGATACATCATCATAATATTTCATATATTCTTATTTATCTGTCAATTCAACATACTGATGTTTTTCTATAATAATGGGCTCAAATTCCTTAAAAACACATGTTGGAATATTCAGGGACTGAGGTCCTCCATTTTTGGTGTTGAGCCAACATTCAGACTTCAAAAAAGAAATTAAGAATTCTGACATTATAATACTACTACAAGAAACATGGTATGTAAGGGATTTGTCCACTTGCTGCCCAATTGGATTTATGGAAATAGTTATACTATCATCCAAACTAAGAGGGGTCACTCAGGGCAGAGACTCAGGGGGGATGTTGATATGGCACAGAACACAACTCATAGACTCAATCCAATTGGAAAATTGTACATTTGTTTAAATATCCAAAAAGAGATTGTCTCCACAGGCCGTCACATATTCTTGTGTGCTTCATATTTAACCCCGGCTGGATCTCCCTATTACAATGAAGAAACCTTCTCCATCCTCCAAGATGAGATCTGCCATTTCCAGACTTTGTCAGCACACAAGGAGACAAATATATTACAAACACCAGCCACCCTCTGCCCTCATACCACATCAGAAATAATTATAGACAAATTCACAAACAAAAGTGGGAAAAGTCTACTAGAGCTCTGTCGATCACTGGGCTACAGGCCACTATATACAGTATAGTGAACGGTCGCGTCCGGGGAGACTCTTTTGGCTGTTATACATTTAATTATTTTCTGGGCAATAGTACTGTAGATTATTTCATTACAGACATTGATCCATTGAGACATTGATGAAAAAAAAAAAAAAACTTCCTCACGTAATAACCTAGAATACTGTCTAACACTTGATGGCTGCTCTGTTAAGTCTTCGTCGTCGGTTAGGAACCTGGGTGTGCTCTTTGATACCAATCTTTCATTTGAAAGTCACGTGTCTAGTATCTGTAAAACTGCATTTTTCCATCTTAAAAATATATCTAAATTACGTCATATGCTCTCATTGACAAATGCGGAACAATTAGTTCATGCGTTCATGACCTCAAGGCTAGATTATTGTAATGCTCTACTGGGTGGTTGCCCTGCACGCTTAATAAACAAACTACAGCTGGTTCAAAACGCAGCAGCTCGAGTTCTTACCAGAACCAGGAAGTATGACCATATTAGCCCGGTTCTGTCAAAACTGCATTGGCTCCCTATTAAACATCGCATAAATTTTAAAATATTGCTGATTACTTACAAAGCACTAAATGGTTTAGCTCCGCAGTACTTGAGCAAGCTCTTAACGCATTATAGTCCGTCACGTCTATTGCGATCTCAAAATTCCGGCCAGTTGATTATACCTAGAATATCAAAATCCACTGCTGGCGGTAGATCCTTTTCCTATTTAGCACCAAAACTCTGGAACAGTCTTCCTACCATTGTCCGGGAAGCAGACACACTCTGTCAGTTCAAAGCCAGATTAAAGACACATCTCTTTGACCTAGCTTTCACATAATACATTATAGACTTCTATAATTTAATGTTATGCTGCATAGATTAGGTCAGCCGGAACCGAGAACACTTCCCAAAAATCCTGATGTACTCGTTACATCATGAGAAGAATGGCATCTACGCTAATTTTAGTGTCTGTGTTTATCCCAAGGTTTTTCCTGCAGCCTGCCGGATCCAGGCCGTATCCAGATCTGGCGAAGGACCTTCGCCTGGACCGATGACAACGCAGTGCTGAAGTGCCAACTAGTCTCTCCCTATGGAGGATCCCACTACCACTCTACAGATAAGGCGTTGTCGGGAAAATTCGTCTCGCGGTCCTACCCCAAAGCAACAAATAAAATAAAATTCCTTATCAAAATTTATAAGGAAAGACAAGTATTTTGTTTAGGCTTGGCTTGTAGGGAATTCCAAACCTGCGTATATTCAAACGCACATAACTATAGAACCCATTCTAAATGCGCATGTGACCGCCATCAGCGTTTCTCACAGGTTCGCGTTTAAAGTCTGTGTAGAGAGAATGGTGTCGTCTTAGCGGCCCCTAATTTAATAACAAATGATCATTGCGACGGAACCAAATCAATTAAAACTAACTTTAGATGGAAATAACTTAACTCTGCTGTAAAGCCGAAACAATCTCTGTTACCTTAAATTATACGCTTATCTCTGTAAAGCTGCTTTGAGACAATCTACATTGTTGAAAGCGCTATATAAATGAAGATGACTTGACTTGACTGATCCAGTACATCTCAGAGCATTCACAGTCAGTCCTCAAACACCTCTGTCAGACCACTGCAAAATGACACTATATCTAAAACAAACTCAAACCAATGAATCAGGCAGACAGCCCTCTCAATCACTGAGGCTGCAACAACCCTATAATTGGACAAAAAACAGCACAGAAAATGATCAAATTATTATTGAACAAATTTATAATTAACACATATCCACAAAATAAAAATAGGCATAATTCTGGCACTAAGTGACATTAGCAACATATTCCACCTATCAGCAACAACAGCACAGAACGTGATTCACAACTCCATTGTGAATTGACGTCACACAGCTCTTCACCTCCAGACACAGTGAATGGTCATGTGAAGCTCCCCCCTCACACCGCCACCCTCACACAGAACACATGTAGTTCTTCTGATGGACTCGATTGGAAAACACATAGAACCAGAGAAACTGTTCTCCAGACAGCGAGTTCTCGCCCTCCATTGCAGAAACACAGAACATGCTCATGAACTGCTCACTAAAGATGAACGCGGCTTGGACGCTTACCTACAACTGGCTATAGAACAAAAAGAAATCAGATGAGAATGCAGCCGTTTGATCCATCTGGACCTTCATTTCACTCAAGACCACCACAAGACCTCCAGAGATGACCCATGACTTTACGATGGTCTCGTTATTTATTAATTTATTTATTTCATACGTTCTTGGTTTTGCTTTAAGATAAACAGCAGTATTTTAATCCCTGATCATAATGTTAAGTATTAGCTTTTGGAATATTCAGGGTTTGTGCTCTACAACATTTGGATTAAAAAGCACAAACACAGATTCCATAGCATCACAAATGTTGACTTACTAATTCTATTGGAAACTTGGTGTAGATCAGATGTGTCCACTCAGTGTCCTTCTGTAACATATATTAATGTGTTCCATTACACTGTTACAAAATTTCCATAACATAAAATTCCATAACATTGTTTAGCAATTCAATATATGATGATAATCAGAAGGGAATTGATTTAGCAATAAAACATTATGAATGATATTTTAAAATATAAACAAAATTCTTCTGAAAAATGGTTTGACCAAAAACACAAAGATCCATCCAGTCAACTCTGAGTTACGCTTAAAACACTCAGAACGTCAGGAAACAATACAAAAACACACTGGGACAGAAGAAACTGGATTATTATAACAACACTCTTCAAAAGATTGAAACCACAATTGATCAGGGCCAGTTCTGGAGCATGTGGGACAGTTTTAACACTACAAAGCCACAAGAACCAGCCATTCAAAATGGTCAAATTTGGAAAGATTATTTTGAGAACCATCAAACTGACCCTTTAAATAATCCCAACCAATTATAAATCCTTTAGATTATCCAATAGATTATCCAATAACCCAAGAAGTACTTGGAAAACTGAAATCCCTGAATTTCAGAATGCATTGCTCAAACTTTTCAACTTGATTCTGAGTTCAGTTGTTTTTCCAGAGGTCTGGAATACAAGACTCATCTCTCCTATCTTTCAAAGTGGAGACAAAACAGATCCTAATAACTACAGCGGAATCTGTGTAACCAGTAATTTGGGGAAAGTATTTTGTTCTATAATCAACTCTCGGATTTCATCTTTCTTAAAGCAGCACAATGTTATCCGCAAATCTCAAGTTGACTTCCTCCCTAAACATGGAACCACTGAGCACATTCACACATTAATAAACCAACATGTAGCCTATACCAAAAGAAAGACGGATATTTGCATGCTTCGTAGATTTCAAGAAGGCTTTTTGACTCCATTTGGCATAAAGGATTGTTTTATAAAATCATTCAAAGTGGTATTGGGGGTAAAATATATGACTTCATTAAAAACATGTTTAACAAAAATAAATGTGCAGTAAAAATTGGACAACAAAGAAGAGAATATTTTTCTCAACAGTGAGGGGTCAGTCATAACTCCATTTAACATTTATATTAATGAATTGGCAGACCTACTGGACCAATCAGAGAGTCCAGGACTACAACTATTCGACACAGAAGTCAAATATTTACTGTATGCAGACGATTTACTAATTCTATTTAACACACCAGAGGGTCTCCAGAACAACCAAGACATTTGAACTAAACACTGATATGACTGGACCTTAGAAGTCAACATCTTCAATATCCAAAAAACTAAGATTATGACAGTTCAGAAAACAAACACAAATCTGGGCCCGTATTTATCAAACCTCTGACAATTACTCACAAGAACACTGCTAAGAGACGTAAGAGTAAAAAAAAATCTTGGTTCAAAGCTGCGCTTAAAAGTTAGTTATCAAGCAACTCAGTCGTGATTTACGTGAAGTGTAGGAATAAATCTTAAGTCTCCGAAATGTAAATGTTTTATTTTTCAGTTATAATGATTCACCTTACCCGGCCAGCCTAAACACGGGCTCTCCGTATGCTATCCTATGCTCTCCCTGCTTTGGATGTCCTTTCAAGCACCTCAAGTCAGGTATGCCCGGTGGTGGATGACAGCCCGACAGAGGACCCGCTCCAAGATGACTTGCAAGCACTTCAGAAAGAAAACTAAAACTTCAAATGAAAGTATTGAGATTGCAACAGGAATACAACACTATAGCATTGAAAAAGCAAAAACAAGAGTGAAAAGTGTGTGTTAATACTAATGACTGACAGATGTGTAAGGCCTATCATTAAAAAGAGACTTAAAATCAACACCAATAAAGAATCCCGCTTGATCCACCTTCCACTCCCGCGGTCCGCTGTCTGACTGATTTCATAAGTGAGGACAGTAAAGTAGTTATGGTACTTCTAACTCCTGAAGGTAAACAGCCTGGGGTGGATGTGGAAAGTTTAAATATTGTCTTGAGTTACAGTAACTTAATCCTCTAGATTCGATGATTGCATGGATTATCTTAAAATACTCCATCATTCATGGTTACTCAGATAAGAGGAAGACATAATTCAGCCATGCAAATTATAAAATGCTCAAGGAATGCTGAACAAATCTAAATAATTTTGAAATCGCTATGGCTTAGTGATTATTAAAGTGCTGTGATTTGTGGATTACCGAATGCAACGTAATGAACTGACTCCATATGAGGAAATGTCATGAACTTGTAATTTCAATGAAAAGCATGATAACTTTTTATCCGAAAAAAAGTTGAAAAAGATGAAAAAAATTATCCGTGAATTTATATGGAAACAAGCCTTAGGAGCTTTCCATCTTTACTCTCATGTTACGTTGCATTCAGAGATCGACTACTTTTGAGTGACAAAATTCCAGCCACCGAAAACACTAACAGATAAAGTGAGTCGTACAAAACCTTTCTTTTTAGTAAACTTTGTGAACACAAACAATGTAGTCAATGCTCAAGTTAATGTGTAGAGCCCCTGGTGATACCTCGAGCACCGTTTTATGTAGTGTCGAGCCTTCTTAGTGTTTTAAAAATAGCGATTTAGATGCTATCATAGAAGTGCCCCATGCACTCCCATTCAAAAGGCATTTTGAACCAAAACGAAAATACGGTCAATCATAAAAGTGGCGTTTACATTCTAATTATGCTTTTACACGAAAGTTTGACTCGGGTAGATTAACAAAAAGAGCCTAGGTTCAATTTTGGCGAGAGTTACCCTTTAACAGGTGACATTTGCCTACACTGGATGTGAGCATCGTGTTGAGCCAAAAGCAAATAGAACCCATTATAATCACGGATCACTTTCTGACGTACTCCACACAGTTGAGTCTGTTGACAACAGTACAAATGGAAGAGTGAAAGAACATTCCCTTTGAAGCATCCAATTCAATCAGCTCTTTTGCATCTCTGTACAGACTTCAGAAGGATCCCAGTGTTGGAAATAAGAGGATGGTTTATTTTAATGGTGTTGTGGAAAAATTCAGTATTTCTTATATTCAGTTGTTTCCAAACTGTTAATCCCATTTAATCATGTGTTTCTGTGAGGGTTTCTAGCAGCTGAGGGAAGCAGGAGGTAATTTAGGTCATAAATGAAGGCCTTTTGGCTTCTCAGGGACAAAGAACAGTTTGACCTGCCCAGGGGGGTAGAAACCAGTCCAAACCAGCTAAAGATATGGGATATCTTTAAGGAAAACTACAGAAACTGGGAAGGAGGGGTCAGGATGTCAGAAAACTGTATAAAAATGTCTATGTTTGTTGAGTCTGGCAAGAGTTCTGTTTCCAAGTTGGGTAGCTGCGACTTGTTTGAAAAGAATCCTCAAAGAATAAACCTTTTCTCTTTATTACAAGTTTGCCTCTTGAAAGTTTCTTACACCTTTGATGCTGTTTTTATTAACCTCTGAAAATTGCCTTTACAATGGTGTACCAGATTGTATCATAGGATTATATGTTTGTTCGGGGCAATTTTGTTTTGTGAATGATGCACAGTGTAATGGAGTTTGCAAAGAAAGTTTTGTTAAATGATGAAGCAGCAACCTGTTCCGGATCTGACAGCAGCTGCATCACAAACCATAGGTAAAATATTTCATAATGATTTGTCAGTAAATGATGATTTTATATGGATGATGAGGTTTACAAAACACTTAACTCAAAAGCAATAGCGAGTGGGTGTTGATTCTGTTTCCTATGCAGTGACATCACGTTAGCCAATTATAACATATATATTTTAGGGTGTTTTTTTGGGAAAAAAAAACTTTATTAAAATAAGTTAACCTCAAGGAACATAAAAAAAAAATCCATGTCATGACCACTTTAAAAAGCTGCAATCAGCTGTATACTTTGGGATTTAATTATTAAGTTAGAAACACATAGGATCAATGGTAAGACTGCTATGTTTAGCTATTACACAACCCGTAGCTTCCAAATGTTACCAGATGAGCCATAAAAGTATCCAATGGAAATCCAGACTGACAACATACAGTATGCTTACTTGTGGATTCTCTCACTAAAGATAAATCAAACAATGCAGTGAAATGTTCATTATTTCATTCAGTTTATGTCCTTTTATTTACATTCTTTCATTAACATTGTGGCATTTCACAGCAAGACATTTTAATTCTGAAGTATCAATAAGTAGAATGAAGCATTGCCGCTATACAAACGAATTATAGCCTAAATTTAACAGTTACATACTTTCCAGTGCCTTTTTTAAATTGCAGAGCCATTTAAAATCCTTTCCACTCTAGGATCACAAATAGGGTCTCACATCTGCATGACTTTTCAGGTGTTTCTGTAAGTGTGATGGCAAAATAAAACTTATTGCTACCACAATTAAATTTTCTTTACTCCAGAGTTAATGTGCAGGTGATATTTGAAATAGCTTTTTTCTAAACACCTTGTCACACTCGGAACTGTGCCATTTCTTTTTCAGAATGAGTTCGCAAATGACGTTTCAGGTCTTTTAGATATGTGAAACACTCTTCACACTCAAGACACGTGAAAGGCTTCTCTCCAGTGTGAACTCTTATGTGAGTTTTAAGGTTTCCTTTAAGTGTGAAACTCTTCCCACACTGAGGGCAGGTGAAAGGCTTCTCTCCAGTGTGAACTCTTATGTGAACCTCAAGATTTGCTTTGTTTGTGCAACTCTTTCCACAGTGATGGCACATAAAAGGCTTTTCTCCTGTGTGAATTATTACATGATTCCTAAGGTGATTCCTGTCTGTAAAACTCATTCCACACTGCTGACATATTAAACAGTTTTCTCTTGAGTGAATCCTCACATGGCGAATAAGGTTTTCTTTACATCTGAAACATTTGCCACACTGACCACATGTGAAAGGCTTCTCTCCAGTGTGAATTCTTATGTGACCCTTAAGACTCTCTTTTTGTGTGAAGCTCTTCCCACACAGTTTGCATGTGTAAGGACTCTCTCCAGCGTGACTTCTCATGTGGGAATCAAGGGTTGCTTTACGTGTAAAACTCTTTCCACACTGAACACATATATACGGCTTCTCTCCGGTGTGAATTCTCATGTGAGTCTTAATATTTGCTTTTTGTGAGAAGCTCTTCCCACACAGTTTACAGGTGTGAGGGCTCTCTCCAGTGTGATTCCTCATGTGGGAATTAAGGCCTTTTTTCAGTGAAAAACACTTTCCACACTGAGGGCATGTGTGAGGCTTCTCTCCAGTGTGAACTCTCATGTGAGTCTTTAGATTTCCCTTTCGACTGAAACTTTTTCCACACTGTTGGCAGGTGTAAGGCTTCTCTCCAGTGTGAATTCTCATGTGGACATTAAGGCTTCCTTTTTCATTAAAACTTTTTCCACACTGTAGGCAAGTAAAAGGGCTCTCTCCAGTGTGAATTCTGATGTGGACTTGAAGGTTTCCAATTCGATTAAAACTTTTTCCACATTTTTGGCAGGTGAAATAACTTCTAGTTGCTGTCCTTTTAGCTCTTTTTAGTGAGGAAGTCTTTTCTGTCTGTGAGCATTTAAAATATTTTTTTCCAGTTATTAAATCATGACATTTCTTGTTCAAATGATTCTTTTCCATTTCATTCAGTTCTTGACTCTCCCCTTTCAGCAACATCAAGTCTAAGGCAAAAAAGACAAATACAAGTTAAACAAAGTTTATTAGCATACAAACCAACATACATTAAATAATTTGGACATTTAAAACATCAAAACTAACAACATATTAAATATCCTACTCCCACTAAGCTAATTAAAGAGGTGTTACCTGTAATTTTAGAATATTTCCCAATAAAATTACAATAATGCAGCAAAAAAAAAAAAAAAACCTTCACCCAGAAGTACTGGTTACTTGTACAGGTTTAGGAGGCTAACTTTTATAACTGTATTCCTTTACAGATTACAGATTATATACACCTTTATTTTGACACTCTCCACATTCTCACGTAACATCCTTCCACCAAAGCGCACATTTTCGTTTAACGTTACTCACCAACCATACTGTCTGTCGTGTGTCTTTATAACGTTAATCTCCTCATCTGAAATAGACGCCTGACAAGACTGACTGAACCCTAAAACCGTTTTGTCACAAAAGTCGGTATTGTCCGGCCGCTGTCAAGGCATCGTGAGTTCATGTTTTACAGCAGAAACAGACAAGCAGTAGGACCGTTGTTGGTGAACACAACACGATAAGTCAGTTTTAGCGACTCAGTGCGCAGTATTCAGGTCAGATGTCACTTTGAAAAGACGCGCTAGCTAAGAGGAGTTTCGTGAAAGCTGACTATCGAGGATGGATCATTTCAACGAACTTGATGAACCCGTGAAATCTTCTTCGGGGTGTAAAAGGAAAATAAAAGCTGAAACCTTTTCACGG
This sequence comes from Scardinius erythrophthalmus, assembly GCF_964197995.2. NCBI lineage: Eukaryota > Metazoa > Chordata > Actinopteri > Cypriniformes > Leuciscidae > Scardinius > Scardinius erythrophthalmus. Next base: position 25,193,668 of record NC_138224.1, on the reverse strand, counting down.
AACCTTGCTAAAGCAGCTCGTTTAGTGGGGAGGGAAAAGCTTGCGTGTAATCACAACAACAAAGTTTGTCAGGCGTCTATGTCAGCTGTGAAGATTAACGTTACAAAGACTAACCGAGTGTTGTTTTATTTATCATAGCAATTACTTGATTTTGTTTAACTCAGAAACATGAAATGTGAATGTATCTACTCTGCTAAAAAACTAACTTTTAATATATAAAAACATACTTTCAATTAACTTTAATTTTGTAATTTACCTGTATTTTTTAAGTTATTATTATTATTAATCAAAACAACCCAGCTGCAGTTTATTACTTGGAATGCACAATAAAAAAAACATGATTTATGAAAATGAACAAGAATGGAGTACTTGCAAATGACCTCTTCTGTTGTAAATGTCCCAATTGGGAGAGGGTGTGCAATTTTCAAAGAGTTTAATTAAACGTTCATGTTATATATTTTGGTGAGTATATTATGGTTATTTGTGAGTTAATAAAAACGTAACTGGTTGTGTGAACATAATATCTAAATATCGATTAATCGATCGATATAGCCCTGAATCAAATCGAATCATAATCGTATCGCAGAAATTTTTTAGGTATTGGCAAATATCGTATCGCTGGCTGAGAGAATCGATATTGTATCGTGATGAACTGTCCGATTTACACCCCTACAGAATATATACTGTAAAATGTAACCTGTAACATATTTCATCATATTATTCAAGGCAAATAACAATCTAAATAGTTTGAAATACTTCTCTAAAATGGGTAGATCCTTTTTTTGTCAAATGTATTGCAATTAAGTGTGCTCCAATAAGGATTTTTGGAGCCGATCACTGATCGTCGATCACAGGAAGCGGGGGTGGTGATGGGTGGCATTTTTTAGACATTTTTCAAAAAAAAAATAATTTTCACCTAAATATTTGATCAGATTATGTAGTGTATTTTTGTTTTTACAAAGGGGCAATTGTTGCACAATAGCTGTCACTCTGAATTGAATTCACAAAAAAAAAGACAGTCAGCAATAGTCAGTAATAAAATAGGAACAAATAAACAATTTTTAAGCAGTAGCACAAATAAATAAAATGGAATAAAGATACAAACAAAATAAACAGTACTTTCAAGTTTGTTTGTTTTTCAGGTAGGTCTAACAGTAGTATTGAGGTAAGAATACTAAAGAAATTCTAAAGAGAGTCTTCCCTGCACTGCAAAAAATGCTTTTCTTACTTAGTATTTTTGTCTTGTTTCCAGTCCAAATAAAAAAAAAAATCTTAAATCAAGATACATTTACTAAAGTAGTAAAATGCCATAAAATATTATGTCTTGTTTTCTGGGGAAATAAATCAAAATTAAGTGAGTTTTTGCTTAAAATAAGCAAAATTATCCAGTAGCGTTTTTTGGCACGGGTGAACCGGGCAGACGCCCGGGGGGGCATTTTTTCATGACACATGGGGGTGTGAACAAAATCAGTAAAACATAATCCTCTGCACTGCGAAGCCGGTTTCTTTTATCTATCATTTCACTGTGTGGGGAATAGAGACAGAGCGCAACGCATCACAATCTGAAGACCACGCCCACCAAGGGGGAAAACAATCCAAACGTCTCCATTGACTTTGCATTGCGAGAGGCTGCTTCCTTGTCATTTCTTGCTTCTAACAAAAGACAGAAAAATGCCTAAAAGCTGCTGTGTGACAAGGTGTACAGCAAACAAGCTAAGAAACCCAGAAATAAGTTTTCATAAGCTGTCGACCCCTAAAAACGAGCGTATGAGGACATAAAAGTGGATACAGGCTGGAACGAATGGGTAAATTGTGGGATCCTGACACTCATGCACTAAAAATACACTACGTGTGCAGTAAGTTAAACATTTGGTCACTGGTGAGTCAAATATCCAAATGTCAGTTTTATATATTATATTTCTGTAAAATAAACTATCCTGTGTTGCCGATTACGGTCTCCTCCAGCGGGCGTACGTTAGTTCTCAGAGTAATGAGACACGTGATGCTCTGTCTCAACTGCCTGTATCCACTTTTATGTCCTAAACACTCGTTTTTTGGGGTTGAGTGTTAATAAAAACTTATTTCTGGGTTTTTTAGCTTGTTTGCTGTACACCTTGTCACACAGCAGCTTTTATGCATTTTTCTGTCTTCTGTTAGAAGCAAGAAATGACAAGGAGGCAGCCTCTCGCAATGCAAAGTCAATGGAGACGGTTGGATTGTTCCCCCCGGCGTGGCCTAAATGCGCTCTGTCTCTATTGGCAAATTGGCGCCCCTTGCAGCTTGCAGCGCCTCGGCTTGCTGAGAAGGTGCCGTGCACAGAAGCTGTGTGATAACGGGAAAGGGGAGGGGGCGCGGGGGACAGTTTACCTCTGGGTCTCTCCCAAATGGAACGGACAAGGGGGGGAACGGGAATATCTATATATATATAGTACTGTGCAAAAGTCATGTTAATACCCCCCCCCCCCACACACACACAATTTTTTTTTAAATAATTGGTTTTAAGACAGTTATTTATATAGACAGATATATATATATTTATATCTTTTGCTGTAGTGTGTCAGTAGGAAATATCAGTTTACATTTCTGTCTGTGATTACATGAAACAGAAAAAACTGAGACAAACTAAACCCAGAAGAACTGCGGGAACGTCTCCAAGATGCTTGAAGAAACCTTCCTGCAAAGCTACAGTACTGTGAAAAGTACTGCCACTTGTGTTAAAATGCTGTAAAGTGAGAATGCTTTCAAAAATAAAATCACAAATTGAATTTATTTATGATTTAACTTCTTTTAACTAATTCAAATCAATATATGGTGTAACGACCCTTTGCGTTTAAAACGGCTTTTGTCTAGGTACACTTGCGCATAGTTTTTCAGGTAGCTTTGCAGGAAGGTTTCTTCAAGCATCTCGGGGGATTCCCGCAGTTCTTCTGAATTTAGTCTACACACATATATACATACATACACACACACACATACATACATACATACATACATATATATATATATATATACACACACACACACACACACACACACACATATACATACACTCATACACTACTGGTCAAACATTTTAGATCGGTAACATTTGTTATGTTTTTAAAAGAAGTCTCTTCTGCTCACCAAGGCTGCATTTATTTGTTTTTTTTTTTTGTTTTGTTTTTTTACAGTAGCCTAATATTGTGAAATATTATGACAATTTAAAATGACTGTTTTCTATTTTAATATATTTTAAAATGTAATTTATTCCTCAGATGAAAGCTGAATTTTCAGCATCATTACTCCAGTCTTCAGTGTCACATGATCCTTCAGAAATCATTCTAATATGATGATTTTATGCTCAAAAAACATTCATTATCATTTTCAATGTTGAAAACAGTTGTGTAAAAAATGTTTTCAAAATTATTTGATGAATAGAAAGTTCAAAAGAACAGCATTTATTTAAAATATAATATTTTCTAACATTATAAATGTCTTTACTGTAACTTTTGATCAGTTTAACTCATCCTTGATGAATAAAAGTATTGATTTATTTTATTTATTTCCCCCAAAATAAACTATATATATATTATATTACAAATATTTTTGTATCAGTTTTTTCCATCATCCTTTGGCTAGCGTTACATTATATGATAACACTCTTATTCATGCAAATGCTTTTAAAACATTCAAGCACGAAAAGACAAAAGAGAAAGCAGTGCTGTATTGACGTGCATCTGTAAATCTCATGTCTGTGTGACACACATACAACTCGTGCAACACAGAAAGCTGCTTCAGACTGCGTTTGAATGGACAAAAACACACACAATTATGGCAAAATGCCACTTATGTCCTCACAAGCACTCAAGTCTTAAAAGAGTTCAATTAAGTCTTAAATGAGCATAAAGAGTTAGAGAAAATGGTATGCCTGTCAGATCCGTGTCATGTGCGGCAGGTCTTAGAGTGACAGCAGCCTAATAAACCGGAAGTCATTAACGATAATAGAAAAAAAGAAAAAGAGAAAATCAGTCACAGCTCTTGACTGAATAACGTTTTTAGCTTAATCATTTATCTACATTTAATTTATAATTCATGCAGTGAAGACTGTGATGTGTTTGATTTATTCACTGTCTGTATATATTCTACCTGTTAGACCTCATGGTTTTTTTTTTCACTGCCCAAGGACAAGCATGTGAAGAATCAGTGGTTAAAGTTTATCTTTACCATGATATCACAGCAGTATAATCCTAAACTTTTGCTGTGTTCCCTTTATTTTACTGAAGACTACTTCTCAAATCTCGGAGTTCAATGCAGGATTCACAAACTGCTTGCTCTTGAAAAATGGTGTTCAAAATACTTGGTTTTGAGTTTTATATTGTGTAGGTCTCCTGCTTCTTGCTAACTCACATTATTAATGTCTAACTGAAATGCTTCTGCTGATCAGTTTGTGGGCCACTATTACCGAAAAATGTGCCTATTAATGCAGATTGTCTGTCGTTCTCACTACCTTGAGTAAAGATAAAGCATGGAGAAAGATTAGTTTTACCAACGTTTATGTTACATCAGTCATTCATGCTAGAGCTCGGCTAATGTATTGCATAACTTACATGGACTGTTATTGATACAGTTTCCACGTGTTCACCGCAATTTATTAGAAAAATACTCGGCAAATAAATTAGTACAAGTAAAATAATCGGTTTGTGGACATGCACTTGTTAATGCTGATGCTGAGGAATTACAGTTGCAACATCTCATGTACCTCAAACTGAGTAACGTTAGTGTATCACTGAGAAACGTCCTGCTTGAGTTGTCCTTGCGATGGAGGTTCGGGTTGAATAACAGTTCTTCCAATGAATGTTTCATCATCGGACTCACGCTCGCATTGATATGGTAAAATCAACGTCATTATTCGTTACTTTGTGTAGTTTACAGTGTAGGAAGCCTCAGGACCAGGACACGCAGAGCTGACGTTGTTATGGCAATGGGAGTTTTTGTTTCCCATAGATATATACACTAGATGTCGCCTGGGCTACGGCAGTTCATTGGAACGAATGCGTCAATAGAGCCGCCATCTTGGAACAGGGGAGCCCCTCCTCTTTAATGCATCAGCGTCAATGTAGGCAAAGGTCTAACGGAAAAAAAATCACCATAAATCGTCATGAATGCGATTTTCTAGTTTTTATGGTTCGTTCCAACTGTCAGACATGTATTTATTATTGAGTCCAGAGGAAATTTAAGGTTTTGATATTAAGATAATTACTTCTTTTTCAAAATATAATGCAGTGCTAGTATAGGCCTAAGTTTATTAGTCACATTCTTCCACTTGAGTAAACTTAGAATAAACTATCGCTTTATAATATATAATGAGCAAAACTTGGCCACTAAATATTTACTATTCAATTATTTTAATGATCACAATTAAAGTTTTAATTTTATTAAATTGAACAAGCGCAACATTCAGCATTCAATCAAATATTCTAAAAGATGTTTTATTAATAATAATGTTATTTCAACATAAATATCTCGTTATTTCGACATAATATGTGTGCGTGCAACAAGCAAGAAGTGCATTTGTAAATCCGGTGAGGCGTGCATTGATTTTTTTAATAAACTTCTGACGGTGTCGACTCGGCTGCAGAGATGAAGTTGACGATCGCCATCTCCGTAGTGAACGCGCCTAGAGAGAGAAATGCACATAAAGGATTACATAATCAGAGAGTAGCCTTTTTCTTTCGTTTTGAATTAATTCGTTTAAAGACTATTCAAGCTTTGTGTATTTGATGTATTTCTCATGTCTGTGTGAGGCATAGGCTGAGTTTCGTTAAGTTAGGATGAGATGCGCTCCAGTTAACGTGCAATGCAAGTGACCGCGCGGAGGCCTCCGTGATTATATTAACAGGCAATTTGTTGATGAATAAAATTGATTAAAATTAAGATACAATTTATACAAAATGAAATTCACTTTAAAGAAAGGCTTTAAACAGTTGACATTTTCACAAATTCCAGTGTCCTTCCACACCTCCCCAGTTTGTACCAGTTAAGAAACAAGCCATTCCGTGTGCAAAACTCACACATACAGTAGTAGGCTACATAAGATTTGTGGAATTCTATGTATAATAATCATGGATGTACTGTTTGAAGATTTACAGGGAGAGGACAAGCATACTATTAGGACTGTACATACAGGTTACAAGCGTCACACTTGTTTTTTTCATTTTTTTTTTTCATTAAAAGGTTTGAGTACAATCGGTATAAAATCAAAAGTTAGGAACAACACAGCCAAAAGTGGGTATTGAGGATCAACTCCTGCATATTGTACATTTTAACAAAGGTTATTTCAAATAATATCTAAAGAGTACAGCACATTCACAGTTAATTTTCTGTGTGAGAATCACAGTTCATTTTCTTCCTCCAAGCAGAGAAATGTACACTTAACTTATAAAATAAACAACTTGACCACTGCCATCCACTGAGTAAATGTAATCCCATGCTGTCTGATTTAGATTTCGTTCGTGTGAACATCCATACGCAGCACAAAAGTCCGGCATCATCCATGAACTCGAAGTACAGGCGGAGATAGCAGCGTTACCTAGCTACTTCCTATGACAAGACCCCTGTTCCAAGATGGCGGCGGTTTTGACGCATGTTTAGAACCCCAAGGCGGCATCTAGTGTATATATCTATGTTTGTTTCCGATGTGCTGTACACGGTAAACCAATCACAACAGACTGAGCTGTCTGGCCAATCAGAGTAGAGTAGCTCGCAGAAAGGCGGGATTTAGAAAGATTGATTCATTTGACGATTCATTTGACGAGTCCTTTGAGAATCATTGAAAATCTGGTGATTTGCAAATGTATATTATGAGAAAATGAAACACTTTTTTGACCTTTGATGCATGTAAACCTGTTGTAGGAGAATACAAAACAACATTAGGAAACTTTAAAATAGCATAATAGGGGCCCTTTAAAGCACCGTTTACAAGTTGCATGGGTCAAAAACAAGGAAAACAATGATTTTTTGTGTGTGCATTTTGACAGTATCTGAACCAGTCTGACTGGGCCAATAGAAAAAAACTGAACCCTGATATATTGAAGGGCACAGGTAAATATGACATTTACAATGGGTTTATGTGAAGATTGTTTTAAATTTACATAAATTAAAAGTTGTTATATTTTTAAAGGCTAATAAATGTTAAAATTGATAGCTTTTAATTATACTGTAATGCTGAATGGCTAAAATAACGACATCAGTAACAGTATCGGTATCCGTAATAGGGCTGGTACGATGCGTCAGCGCAATCGACGTAATCATAAATTAGTTGATTTGCGAGAAATGCGTCTTGCTTTTTATATTCCCCAATAATGGTGGCTTCCGGGCATGCTGAAATTCAGCCATTATTACGAAAATTTAGAGCCTGATCTAAAGTGTGGGAATTGACCCTTTGCTAAGCCACACCCGAAAACTGCCACAGGCCAATCGTGGCTTAGCAACCGCAACTAGGCGCAGGAGGTTTGGCCAGCTTTCGAGCGAGGGAAACATGCCGAAGCGTTGTGTGTATGCATTGTGCAAATCTGATACCAGGTATCCTAAAAGTTTGGACGGGTGGGTGGAATTTTTTCCCTTCCCGAAAACTAAAACCCAAGGGGAGAAATGCCAGGCGTGGATCAAGCAGTGTGGGAGGCCCCATTCACAACTAAATGTTGACAGGATTAACAAAAACACCTACGTTTGCTCCACGACGTGTGAGCAGTAGCCTGGCGCGCTAAAAATATAAGCGGGAGAATGTTATCATTGTCAGTGGTCAGGCTAATGTCTTGTGTTTATTCCACAAGATTTATGGATAAGCTGTTTGATTTATAATTATTAGATTATTTTCAAATTTCACTCACCCTGCTGTGCATGAACATAGCTGTTCCTCAATTTGTGTGTTTCCCATTTGAATGGTCAGCGTACGAGGCGGCTACTGCTTGAGCTGGGACCTATAGGCTATAGCTTCAATTTTGATAAAATTATTCTCTAATCGGTTGCATATTATGTCGTGGATATATCCCTCGAATGCATACTGCAGTCCCTTTTGTCTTGCTCTCTCAGATATTTCACCTGTTCGCCAAAAATTACTAATTATCTCCTTGGGAATGTCTGACACCGGTGCATACATACTGTAATAGACGTGCCAGGCGCGAAAGCTTGTCAGGCGTAACAACAGCAACTAAGGAGGGCAGCGATTAGCGAAGGGTCAATTTTTTAAACAGAGATGACAAACCACAGCAGCACAACTTCTATGCGGGAGCATCTAAAGAGAACATGCCGGGGCTCTTACCTCAAAACGCAGAGATGGTAGCACAAGTATTTGGACTATTACAGCTCATTTTAAAACAGCACGGTCCGTATACAGTTGTCAGTCCCATATTTTGTGCTTATTACGGCTGCGTTCATACAGCATTCTGCTTTTAACAAGGTGCTGTGGCTGCGAGACGCACGGCTTAAACGTACTCTCTACAACCAGTTACAAAGCATTTAACACTGTTATCTAAAATATCTAATGGATGAACTCACGCCTCGATTGGACTCATTAATTACGTGCTGTCAATCGCTGTAAAATTTCACAATTTTACGGACACCGCCATGTTTGATACTGTCGTTATGGTTACCACTATAGTTAGAATGCGGTTGACTTCAGCTGTTTGATCACACAGCTAAATGAACATAATCAAACAGCTCCTTTAATCCACGGAATAAACAAAACATTTCAGGATTCACACTTGTAATCAATTTCTGCTGAAAATCCCCAAAAGTGACTGAACGCAGTCATAGACCTTATTCACAGCAGCGCCATCTGATTTTTAATGGGAATGAAAGAGGGTAGACATAGGCTACATCTCTTCAGTGGGTTGTACTGTTATTTAAAGGGATACTTCAGGATTTAGCATTAAGCTTTGTATTAGTAGAAAACCTGTAGTATTTTCGAATTACCGTGCTTTCCACCCTCATATCCCCCCGAGACAAGAGATTTATGTATTTTTTGTCTGGAAAAAATCCTCCGATGACGCAAAAATCGTCATTTTGCGTCATCGGAGGATTTTCTGGCCAGAGGCTAGAGACTACAGCCAGTAGATGGCGTTGTTTCGCATGTTTTCAGCCCGCCCATAAAGGGTGGGATCTCACTCACTGAATGTACACACAGTGTCAGCCGTCTTTCTTTGGAAGCTAAGCTTGCAGGCTCTTGTTCTGTGGAGAAAGCTGAATAGTAGGAGAAAGCTGAGTAAGTAGGGGTTCCCATCCTCCTTTTCCCAGACTTGTCCGGCGGGCGAGATCGTTCAAATGTACGGGATTCGGCTTTTGCTTTCTGCGGTCGCCATTCATTGTTTACATGCACACCTGTTGTTTCAATCTAACTGAATTCATTCCGATTGGTGAATCTGAATGTAGTGTTTACATGAACGCTAAACAAGTGATCGGTTGATGTGCGTTTTACCATTGCTAAGAAAATTCCCGCTCCTCTGTGAGAGATGCGACACCCGGTGCGTTTCAGTAATGACGCCACCGGCCTCGCGCCGTTCTCCCGCGGCCGTCAGCCTCGTCCTGCTCGCCACAGTAAACATGATGAATGAATGGCGACTGTAGAACGCAAAAGCCGAATCCCAGACATTTTGGGCGATCTCTAAATCCCTGGCAAACTCACCACGTAGGCTAGCCTTGTTGTTTGTTTTCAACTGCGCTCCCTTACCGGTAGGCGTGGCCTCCTAAGGCAGCGAAGCAAGTGCATTCTGGGAGTTGTTGTCTTTCATCCACATAAGCCAAAAATACATTTTCTGGGTTTTCTCAGTCTAGAAAGCTCCAAATTAAAACATTTCTTCACATTTCTTCTACTTAAATGACCTATTTTAAATACACATTCATCTTCCCAGAGGTGAAGTATCCCTTTAATGTGTTTTTGAATTGTTCTGCTGACGAAACACTGAAAAAATATCTTTCCAAGAAATTTCAGCAGAAAAAAAAATCATGCAAGACAACATGAGCTGTGGAAAATTATAAGTGATCTAGGAGCTTTATATAGCTTTTTACAGCTGATGCTGTTGAAAAGGTCTGTAGTAAACACCTTTTCAAATTAGGCCTACACTGATCGTTAGATTAATCGTTAAATCGTTAGATTAATCAAAAAAAAAATTATTGATAGATTAAACAATAATCAGCATTTGTAGACAATAAATGTTGATCACTCACATTACATCTTTTGCAAAAAATAAAAATAATAATAATAATATTTCTTAAGATGGAAACATTTTAATAAGGATCAAATGACTGAGTTCAGTTTTGAAAATCAAACCAACCTGTTTGTGTCTCAGTATCTTCTTGTTTCACACTGAATGCTTCATCAGTCTTCATGTCTTCACTCTCCTCTTTAATCAACGCCATCTTTATAATAGTGTCACATGGACCTCAGTTGTGTGTTTGGACACTGTCATGTTTAAGATGAGAATAATTAACAGAGAGAAAAATAAATCTAACTAAATATATGGGTGCATCTCAATCAGCTCCCTAGTTCAGTAGTGTGGCTGGCTGCAGTAAAGGTCATAAATCTCGCACTGTCCATGTAATCGAATGGGACGCGAGCCAAACTAAAAAATCCAACTACACTTCAAATAATTTTCTTCCCAAAGATGGTTTCTGTCATTTTAGGCAGTTCTTATCGCGCAGACGTATGGTTCAAGTGTTCATTATTCCAATAAGTTTGGTTTTAGTTAGATATTTGATGCTATAAAAACGGGGTATAAAGTTATGATTGACAACTGTGCTGTCTTTGGGAGTGGGAGTGGGAGTATACATGCAGGACCTTGATAGTGTGGCTCCTCCTTAGCATCACTACTACTGCGCAGACTCTGGCTCTGAGCGATGTAAACGGCAACGACCATTACTGCGCTGTGGTGGGGTTATATGAAGGCTAATTTCAGAAAAACATTACATTATTGATTGGCGCTTTTGAAGCACTGCTTCATGAAGCTTCAAAACCTTTACAAAACTTATGTTTCATCAGTGGTTTGGAGCACGTATCAAACTGCTAAATGTGATTTTAGTAAACAAGGCTTCGTCACAAATGTCATTACGTTACATTGAAATGTTTAGAAATTTCAATGATTCACCGCTGGCAGGCGATGATCTCTGTAAACCCATGAATCATGCAGATTCACTGAGATTGCCCCCCCAGTGGCGAACCATTGAACAAGTCTCTATGGTTTTTACCTGATCTCTGATAGGTTTTTATACATTTGTAGACGATTTAATGAGACATTAATAAATAAATAAATAAAAATAATAGTTAATAATCTCTTATTGGCCTGTTTAGCTGAGCAATCCAATAAACAAAACAAGACCTGAAAATTTTATAAAAGAACAAATCATACAGACAGCAGGTATTAGATGACCGTTTAATTGTATTTTATAGATTGTACTTCCAATAAAACGTTTGCAATGGGTTTGTAAAAGCGGTTTTATGCATGGTTGGCGTGAGTTTTTTTTTTTTTTTTTTTGCATTTCCATTTCCACTGTTTTGACCGGTGTGGCGTTTCAAACGCTTCGAAACAGTGAATCATTTTGCAAAGCAATTGGTTCAATTGATTCGAAGCTTTGAAAAGCTTCGTTTCTCGCATCACTACAGTATAAATGACTGTCATTTGTCCTGAGTTTTTTTTTTTTTTTTTTTTACTGCGATTACTTTGGAAAGTAATTTCTGCTTTTCGCATGGCTGACAACAGCGACTTATTGAGAGCGCAGCTTTCTAAATAAAAACAGCTTGCGAATCAATAGTTTCAAATGAGTCTGAGTTTCGAAAAGGCAAGCCCATGTTATTCCTATCGCTTCTTGTTTACAATATACCACATTCACGACATAGGGAGCGGAATGAGACGTAGAAACATTACAACGTTAAATGCTTAATAACACAAACCTTTCACCTGCCGAATCACACCAGATGCAGACCGCGGCGCAGCCGTATGACATCACACCGCCAGACCAAAATAAAAGTCCAAACCAACTATTTAAAACATGTCAGAGAAAATACGAATTTATTTCTTGGTGAAACAATAAATACCTGTTTTACAATGATGTGCTGGAAATATAAATGATCAAAGAAAGAGTGTGAGAATGTCCTTCAAAACCAAAACTGTAATGTGTGGTTTCAGAAACAATTTGGGGACAAAAAACAAGCCATTATTACAAGCTATTCTATATTTTTTATGCATTTTGTTGTACAAAAGAGCCATATCAAACGTGACATTTAATATTGTACAAAAAGCAAGGTGTCAATAAACTATTAAGGTCAACAAATATGTAACAATCAATAGACAACATGTTGCAAAATGTTATTATTTGTGCAGTATTAATTTTGTGTGTGTGTGTGGGTGGGTGTGTGTGTGTGTGTGTGTGTGTGTGTGTGTGTGTGTGTGTGTGTGTGTGTGTGTGTGTGTGTGTGTGTGTGTGTGTGTCTGTGTGTGTGTGTACAGGTTTAACCTACAATATGGTGTCCTAATTGTGTAGTGTGCATTCAGGTTTCAGGGCCCGTATTTATCAAGCTTCTCAAAGTGCCATTTTAGTCTTAAGTGCTGAGAATTCATGAAATTTACTCCTACTCTCTTACTGTAAGTATAAAATCAGGTTATCAAATTTCTTAAGGTATGGTGGAAAACGTATATATATATATATATATATATATATATATATATATATATATATATATTTTTTTTTTTTTTTTTTTTTTTTTTTGTCAAATTTTACTTAGTAAAAGCTGTAAAATACTGCTAGTTGTTAGTTCATGTCAACTACGAAACCTTATTGTAATAGTAGTCTATTGCTGCCATCTACAGGCATTGATGGTTTTTTTCACGTTTACTTTCATAAAAGTTAAGCACGTTTTACATCGCTTGGATTAATGCGAATGAATACTAATTCATATTTTGGGTTGTTAGTACAACATCTTTCTACAATCTAAATAAATCATAATATAGGCCTAATATCTTTCTTTTTCTTCAGCAAGGTGCATTAAATAAACTAAATAGAATGCGCATCGTCGTACAACAATATTAATAACTCATGTCATTAATATAATACCAGGTGTAAAAAGGGCCTGTCACTTTAAAAAAGTTCGTTTTTTTTTGACAAACCTTGGTTTTTCAGTCGCATTAAACTAAATTGGAAAAAAGGCTTGTTTTGAGGAATGGTTCATGACTGAACCCTTATAATACATCACAGTTTTTCCTTTAATGGACTGAATCTCAACACTTCCACTAGTAGTTTATTTTTTATTTTTATAGACAGCAGCGATTTTTTACAGTCTATGGTAAAAAGACGGCTTTTTTGCTCCAGCCGTTGTGACGTCATAAGGCTGCGCCGCGGTCCTGCGTCTGTTGTGATTCGGCTGAAGAAAGGTTTGTGGTTTTAAAGCATTTACGGTGTTTAAATCGATTCAAATCGTTCAATCAATTAATGATAAAAAACATTAATCAATTAAAAATATTTATTATGGAATATAAGATTGTAATGCTTTATCCAACATTTGTGAACAGTGTTTTTGTGAGTAAAGCGCATCTGCACATATGAGTAATACAAAAAGGTGCGTCTCAGTTCGCTCCCTGTATCAGGAATCACTTTACCTTAAACACGAATTCGGGCACTGCAGAGATGGGAGAAACGTTGTCACGGTTTAATTGGTGTCCTTGTTCAGTTGTTCCTTATAATGCAGATGTGAACGATCGGCCGCATGTTCATTTATGAAAAACATGTGCAATACATTAGTAGCCTACATTAAAATTATACTCTCTCACTAAATGATGCTGGAGTTATTATCTCACTATTATTTTAGAGTTTTCTGATCGGTACTGTAAATCAAACATCGTATAGTGAGAAAGTTTAATTGTGATTTTATTAAGTGTAACGGCAGAAGTCTCCTCCAGCAGCTGCAGAACATAGTGAGTCGACTCCAAAAGAGTCGATTCCTCGACTCCTAATAGTCCTATTGTAGGAGTTGACTCCAGCACGGGAGTCGACTCTCGTTGTGAAATGCTGTGTCTGAAATCGCTCACTTTTCACTCGCTCACATTTTCATGAATTGACAGTGTGCTTATCGCCCTCACCCGAACATTTGGATAAATTAGTTTAATTCTTTAAAAATTTCATTATCTACTTTCTCATTTATTTATCTCTGAAATAATATTCGACCAAGGCCTTTTCTTGTTACATTTCCCTTTTTAGATTGGCAACACCTAGAAACAATGCATTTCAAGGGAACGTCATCTCTAAACTGGACTAATTTGGCCAGTCATGCTAAAAGTGTGTTGTTTTAATAAAGGTAGTTTTAGGCTTTGCGTTGTAAAAAAAAAAAAAGAATAGCCTGAGTGTAATAATGACGGCTATCTTGTGATATCGTTATATTGCCGACCGTGTTTTGACTTAAAGTAAATGGAGTCGATTCCGGGAATAGATCTCATCTACTCCTACGGTGGGAGTCGGGAATCAGAGTCGACTCCGAAAACCCTGGAGTCGAGCACCTCTAGACAGTACACGGCACACACTCACACCCCAAGCTGTCTTTTCTAGTTACTTATTAAACATGTACGTTATCAAAAATTAACATAACTGCTTCAAAATTCGCATTTTTGCTATGGGTGTGTGTAATTTACATTGTAGAACAAAACGTCAAAGTATCGTCAAGTTATGTTTAAAGCCTGTGGGCTTTATTATACCCATAAACCGAAAAACTCCATTATAAAACCCCATTGTGATTGGTCTACCGCTTACAGCTCCTGTCAGAAGCTGACAGGAGCATAACACGCCCATTACCATAACTCAGTGGTTCCCAAACCTGTCCTGAAGGCCCCCCAACACTGCACGTTTTCTTTGTCTCCCTAATCAAACACACCTGATTCAACTCATCAGCTCAATTAACCCATGTGATAATGAGCTGATGAGTTGAATCAGGTGTGTTTGAGTAGGGAGACAAAGAAAACGTGCAGTGTTGGGGGTCCTTCAGGACAGGTTTGGGAACCACTGCCATAACTGAACTTCAGCTCTGTCCGGAGGCTTCCTACAGCTCAGCGATTAAACTGTAAAGACAGTAATGATGACGTCAATTTTTACCATATCGATCTGAGCGCGAGTCTGATGATGAAACATTGGAAGAACTAGTCATTCAACACGAACCTTCACTGTAAGGACGACTTGAGCAGGGCTGCGTTTCCAGATAACGATGGATCTTAGCACTTACGAGGATTTTCTGCGAGCTACTTTACAAACGTTCGTGTTCATTTCACGTGCGTTTCACAAAAATGCACTTAGCACGATCGTTCGCAGCTGTGCTTTAAAGCTGCGTTCACACTACACGCGACCAAGCGACGCGATACCATTCATTTTCAATGGGGAGCGGGCGACTTCCGGCGACACGCGCGGTCGCGACCGTTGGCGACTGGATAGGGCGTGTCTGGCGACGCGACAAAGTTGAGAAATGTTTAACTTTATGCAAATGAAGAGCGACTTTCGCGAGCGACAACCAATAGGAGTGAAGTCAGTGGAGCCGTCACTCTTCAGTGCAGCGTCTGACCGAGGCAAGATGAATGAGAAGTTTATTTTAGCAGTCAGAAACTGTCCAATAATTTATGATATGTCTCTGTGTACATACAGTAGTACTCGTCGTGCTGACTCCGAGCCCGAATGGTTTCGTGAACTCAGAAAGACCAGTATTTGCCCTTTTTCTGCAGTTAAATAGCCGCGATAGCACAGGGCACTCACTGTTTCTCATTCATCTTTAATATTATGCATTTTATGTACTGATCCCATTTATATTTAGACTTTTCCTTCCAAAATGTTAGCTTGTAGCGGCAAGAAAACAGATTTGTTGTCTACAACACGTAACATCCATGAATGTCACTCACAAACATTACCTAGGCAACCAGAAGTGAGAACGCCCACTAAACGACCTCATCGCCAGCTACTGGCGACATGCAGCGATAAAGTCGCTTGTAGTGTGAACGGGGCTTAAGTGCTACTTAAGAGTCGCCGTCCGTTTGTCAAGTGCTGAAATGTCACCTTGTAGAATGGCTTGTAATTACAGCACACGCTTGCAATTTTAAATGTTTAACCTAACAGTTTTCACCTGATGTGCATTTTCTACGAGGCTAATAATCTAGAAAAGCACAAATCAACGAGTGGAGACACCAGCAAAATGGCTGAACCAAAAAAAATAAACAAAATAAAAGAAAATACCTTTTTTTTTTTAAAGAGGAGATTATGGTAATTTTAGAGGAGGTGGAGCTATACAAACATATTATTTTCAGCAGGTTTAAGGGAAGTCATACAAATAAACAAAAACTAAAAATCTGGGAGGATTTTGCTAGAAAACTGACTGCAACTAGGGGCATTAAAAGATCAGGGAATGAGGTCAGGAAGAAGTGGACTTTGCCAGCCTTGCTAAAAGGAAAAGGGCTCTGCAGAGGACAACATTTAATAAAACAGGTGGTGGGACCAATGAGCCCTTGTCGGTGCTTCAGATGGCATTTGTGGTGGTATTGACATCCATGGAGGAGTAGGGGTAACACAGCCTGAGCCTTAGTCAGGTCCTTCATCAGTTTCATCTGCCATCTCCTAGTGCTCCAAACAACCCTCCCAGGCCTCAGCCTCCATCTTCAGTTGTCCAGACTGCAGCCACAACACCTCAGCATTTTGAGAATGTTTGTAGTTGTAGTCAGGACATATGAGAGTGGCCTTACTTAACAGGGAAGATGAAGAGGTGGTGGAGGAGGAGGAGGAGGAGGACATGGGACCACATGATGGTCAACCAAGAAATACCCAATACATGGCTGGTTTTCGTGCATGCCAGCAAGACATTGACAGATCATTTTTTTTGTTTATCCCTATTTTTCCCAGTCTTTGAAGCATATTACATCTTTTATTTATTTTTTTGTTTGTTCATTCATTTAATTTTGATTAAAATGATTCGATTACATTATTTCTATTTTTTTGTTTTGTTTTCTGACCTTTTTAATGATTTAATTCAAACATACATTTAACAAAAAAAAGTAATAAAGTACAATCAAAACCTTATATTATAATCACATTGCATTTGAATAAAGTTAAAGGTGTAATCTGCCGGTTGTCCTGGAGGTGACCTCCTAACTCTGTAATCTTACGATGCACTTGGGGATTTACGATTACTCCAGAGCACTCGTAGATCTACGATGATTTTTAAGTGCTACTTAAGTTACGATGCTTTTGGGAAACAGACCGTAATATTAAGATCAGTCGTACGATTGTTTTACTATCTACTTAGGCTTACGATGCTTTTGGGAAACGCAGCCCAGGACATTTCTCAGTGATACACTACTCAGTTTGAGGTAGCCTACATTATGAGATGTTGCAGCTGTCATTCCTCATCATCAGTATGTCCATCAACAAACCAATTTGTTTACTTCTAATTTATTGCAGTGCACATGAGGGAACTATAGCAATAACGGTGCATACATTAGCCAAGCTCAACAAGCTGCTCAACAACAAGTTATAAAGCATAACAGATTTCTTTTCTATTTATGTGCAATTGATGGCTAGTATTAGTTACTAAGCCTCTAGTGTGGACTTTACATTCCAATTCAAGTAAAAACTTACAAAAGGCAGATGCAATCCTACCCTGATCTTTAAACTCTGACCCTCCTAGGGATGAGTTTTGTATGTATTGCTTTACCAACAACTGAAGCTCATTAACTGATTACTGAACGGCATTATTATATTAAATTCGAATAAAATAAAATTAGAATGGATTACCCATTAAAAATGAGTTTTCCAGGGGTTTAGTTTTACATGCTCAAATAGCAACATGAGTTGCTATTTGAAAATGCCAGTTTTTAATGAACGTTTTGGCTTGACGTTTATATAGCTACTTTTATTTCTTCATTCTTGTTCTGTTCTGAATTCAGTTAAACTGAAATGATTTGTTTTGGAGTAACTAAAATAACCTATAGCCCAGCTATTAGGGCTGCACAATTAATTACAATGAACCCGCATGCGACTTGGCAAAGGCTGCGATTATTTTATGCGCAGCTTGTCAGTGCAATGCGACTGATCGGTAGTAAATGCTGCTCCACCTGAACACCAGAGGGCGCTCACACAGACACGCCAAATATGCCCCACACATCATTCCAGGAAATCCCTATCGCTGTGTAGCTGAATAAACCGAAGATTGAAATGCTTTGATTAAACATGACTAATAAACACGCGACTGCCTTATTCTGTGTAAGAAGCCACATCATCTCACAGAAGGATGCTCAACTGTTGTTATGAAGTGAGTTTGGAGTAAAAGCATGTTATTAAATGTTGTCTTTTGTTGGACAAGAGGCTCATAAATGCTTCTCATGTTTGGAAAGCTGTTTGACGCGTGTTGCTTTTTCAAATGCACGTTATGAGTGACTCAGACTTTCAGATGGAGCAGCGTTTACAGAGCCGTACATCAATGACAAACTGCGCATAAAAAATAATCGCAGCCTTTGTGATTTCAAAATCGCGATAAGCCAAATCGGTTTAAGTGCGATTACATGGAAATTGCGATTAAACGTACAGCCCTAATAGCTATGTTTATAGTGTTTTTAGGCCTAGTTTCACAGACAGGGCTTAGATTAAGCCAGGAGTAGGCCTTAGTTCAATTAGGATATTAAAGTAACTTTTATAAACGTGTCCTAGAAAAACATTACTAATGTGCATCTTGAGACAAACCAATGGAACTGACATATTTAAAGATATGCAACTTATACACAGCTTACCTGTTTTATTTTTTCTCTCAAAAACTTAATTTCATATGTGTAGCATTTTTTTTAACCACGGATCAAATGTTTTTAAAAAATATATTGAAAATGCACTTTTTTAAGCCATTTAACCTATAGTATTAATCGATTAAAATTCCTACTGTCGGTTAACAGTTTACCAGTTAATTATGAGCATCCCTAATTGCAATGTTATGAACTAACTGTGTTTTATACACCAGGCAAATTTAATTTGTATGGCGGGTACCTTGTCCAGAGCAGTTGATCAAACTGCATTCTCTTGTGAAAAGTTGACAGAAGATATCCAAGCATGTTGGACATGGTTGTAGAAGCCTTGCCTGTTGCTGATGCCAAGATGAAAATGATCCACAAAGAGAGGTTTGTGCTGGTGAAGAGGTCAGACACAAAGATAAAACTACTTCGAATGCAACCAAGGTCCTATAATATTGAAACAACAGATGGTGTTGTGTTGAGGAATCATCAGCATCTTTTGAAAGATTTATCAGCTGAATTGTAATTGACATTGGACAGGTTTTCTGGAATTGATGGATATGTGACCAATCGGTTTCATCTGCATTTGAAGCTACAACTTCAGCAGTTAAACCATAATGCCAGAGTGTTTTTTTTTTTTTTTTTTTTTTTTTTATTGAATCGGTTGAATTAATTACTTTGCAAAATAAATCCAAATGAATGTTTTGAAGTGCTTTGCGAAACGCAACACACTGAATGACACCTGCTACTCAAAATGGTGTAAAAGCAACTTTTACAATGTGTGATTACAATGAAAATGTAAATGTTTTCATGAAAATGTAATCTTATACATGTATCTACAAATCATTAAATACCAATTTAAATAAAAATTAATTGTCTGTATAATTTGTCGTCTTTTATTAATTTGAAGTGCTAGTTTTCATTGTTTTGTGAGAGGGCTTGTATAATCAGACATTTTAAGACTATCAACTCTCACTCTGACTCTCTCCCTTGCCAGTGCCCTGACTACTGAACTAGGGAGCTGATTGAGACGCACCAATATATTTAGTTTGGATTTATTTTTCTTTCTGTTAATTATTCTCATTTTAAACATGACAGAGTGTCCAAACATAGAAACACTCCTGGTGAAGCAACTGAGATCCATGTGACGTGCTATTATAAAGATGGCGTTTATTAAAGAGGAAAGTGAAGACATGAAGATTGAAGAAACATTCAGAGTGAAAGAGGAAGATACTGAGGAACAAACAGGTTGGTTTTATTCTCAAACCTGAACTCTGTCATTTGAACCTTATTAAAATGTTGAACTCAAAAGCACTTGATCCATCAAATCAGTGCCTTGTAAACGCATTATTTTCTTGGAGGAATTCCAGAAAGCAGGGTTAATTTTTTTTTCTGAAGAATGTCATTTGAGTGGCCTAATTAAAGTGGTTTTATTGTGTCAAGTGGGTCGCCTCATGTGGACATGTTAAGATCACATGACCAGACAAACCTTTTGGAAATAAATGCAATGATTGCTATAGAGCTGGTAAGTCCCGCCCATCCGTAAAACCCCAAGTGGACCTCTAGGTTGAAAAATCGTCAATGCAAGTGAATGGGAGAAAATAATTATTTTCTGGTCCCGTTTGAATTGTGCCATGAATGTGAACATATGTTGTCTGTGAATTTTTTATATAATTTTTCATGTTACGAGTTTGACAGTATATGGTATGATTCTTCGGCTAGCAGTTGTGGAAAAGACATAACGAGAAAGACTACATGTCGCCTATGTGACGTCACCCCATAAAGTTGACTTACCCGTGGTTTTCGCCAACCTCAACGATTTTGTCCTCTCCCTGAAATAAGGCGGTGAGGTGCACCAAAGACACAGCCATGTTTAGCGGGATCCGTGAGCTAATGTCCGTGTGCGAGTGGTGTTGACGTTTCAAACGCGTCGAAAGCAGCGACGAGTTGTAGTCCACAAAGTGCTCTCACACAAAGTCTAACCGTATCAAACTTCTACCCGCTAAATTGTAGCATTCTTTACACGAAAAGTTATATAAAAAATTCAGACAACATATGTTCACATTCATGGCGCAATTCAAACGGGACCAGAAAATAATTATTTTCTCCCATTCACTTGCATTGACGATTTTTCAACCTAGAGGTCCAGGGGGATTAGCGGAAGGGGCGGGTCTTACCAGCTCTATATTCACCATTTGTGCAATGCGCATTGATGCTACCATAACAATATTTATAACCTCATAAAAAATAAAGAGGTTCAAAAACACTGTTTTGTGTTTTGAACCTTTTGTTCTGTTTGTTTACAAACAAAATATTGTCATACTAACATTAACATCTGAGGGTTGTTCCCCCCTAAAAATATAATTAAAACCACGCTGTGTATTGTAAATAATATAATGATATATACTTAAAATAATTGTGTACGAAGTGAAACAATACAAACGATTTAAGTTCAGAAACATTTTGAGTCCCCCCTCCCTTTCCTCACAGTGCTTTGGTCTACTGCTTGCTTTCCGCCTTTTCACTCACCTACACACACAAGTTCGGTGGGAGAGAACAAGTTCTTCAGTAGTTGTGGAACTCCAGTATGTTGGCTGTCAAGGCTATCTTATTCACTTTAATAAACGGATGAAGTGATTATTTTCTCTTTAATACAGATGATTCTGTGTCATTTATAAATTAGTCATGATAAAATAAATTATGATATCCGATCTATTTTTCCATGAGTCTGCAATATCAACGATTATAATATCCGATCTATTTTTCCATGAGTCTGCAATATCAACGATTATAATGTTACCTAGCTTGTTTGGTAGCTTGTTGGATAGTAAGTCACTAGCTAAAAGTACAATTTTGTCTGTATTATTAGTGTCCCCTTCAAAAATTGATCTTGTGAATTTTTATGTGTACTGTCAATGAACAAATCAATAAAAGAAACTGAAATAGCATAACACAACAAATGTTTCAAGTGGTTTCCCCAAATTCAACTGAAAATGCAACTTTTAATGACTTCTGCAGTCTCAAAATTATTAAACCCCTGAATAGAATCCCTCACAACAGCACAAATCTGCAAAACAGGTGTTGTCTCAAGCACACCTGATGCAACTAATCTAAGGCTTCATTAGTTGCACCAAGTGTGCTTGAGCTAGAACACATGAAATATCAGGACTGGCTAAGTTTTTTGAATGTCACATTTGACTGTATGTTAGAAATATGGCTAAGACAAAAGAATGGTCCAAAAAGTTAAGAGAAGATATCATCGCCCTTCACAAACAAGGAACAAAAAGATAGCGAAAGCACTACATATTCCTAGAGACACCGTTGGAAGCATAGTTTGCATGATCACAGTTAAAGTAACAGTGGTGACACTACCTGGACGGGGCAGAAAAAGGCAGCTATCAATGACTGCAACAAGATTTCTGAGAGGCCAGGTTCGGAAAAACCCATTAATGACTGCAAAAGACCTGCAGCAAGACATGGTGGCAAAAGGCACTGAGGTTTCAGCTGCACAGTAAGGTGCGTACTAAACGCATGCCAGAAATCCAAGACGTACACCACTACTGACCCAAAAGCAAAAAAAAGGTTGTTTCCAATTTGCTCAAAATCATATAAATAAACCACAAAAGTTTTGGGATTCTGTTCTGTGGAGCGATGAAACGGTGATGGAAATTTTCAGCCCTATAGATCTGCGGTATGTCTGGAGGAAGAAGAATGAAGCATATGCTGAAAAGAACACTCTGCCTACAGTTAAGCATGGTGGTGGTTCGGTGATGCTCTGCGGCTGCTTTGCATCCTCTGGCACTGGAAACCTGCAGCGTGTGGAATGCAAGATGGATTCATTGAAGTATCAGGAAATCCTAGGAGAAAACTTCATGCCGTCAGTGAGGAAGCAGAAGCTTGGGCGTCATTGGACCTGATCCCAAGCATACCTCAAATTCCACCAAGGCTTGCTTGCAGAAGAAGTCATGGAAGATTCAACAATCCAGAAGATCCATCGCAGTCATCTGACTTGAACCCCATAGAAAATCTCTGGTGGTATTTGAAGGCGGCGGTTGCAGCACGCAAACCCAAGAATATTACTGAACTGGAGGCCATTGCTCATGAGGAAGATTCCTCAGAAACGCTGCCAGAAGCTGGTGTCTGGTTATACATTTTGTTTGCAGCAGGTCATAACAGCAAAAGGGTGTTCTACTAAGTACTAAAGATGCTTGCCATGAAGGGGCTGAATAATTTTGAGACTGCAGAAGTCATTAAAAGTTGTTGTTTTTTCACTTAAATTTGGGGAAATCACTTGAAACATTTGTTGTGTTGAGCTATTTCAATTACTTTTTTATTTGATCATTGCAAACAGCTGAAAGTCTGTAAATTTTGACAATAAACCGGATTTGTAATGGAGGTTGAATAATTTTGATTAAAACTGTATACTGACAGAAAAATCTAAGCATAATTGGCCTATCAGAGTACTCAATCTTTTCATTGAGATATACTTAAAAGTATAATTAAGTATTCTAAGTTTACTTGGCATGTAGTTGTATTTAATATTTGGAATGAGTCGACTATTAAATACTTTTTTCACATAGTTTTACATACTGTCTTATAAACTTAATTTTTGGGGGGAAAATATTGATTTATAAAGAAAACGGATACATTCCTGAATTTTTGTGTAGGCTAGTCCACTGGTAGTGTACATAGGAATTGGCTTCAAATCTACTTTACTCTTCCCCTGCCATTGACTGAATTTTCCAGCTATCCATGTTTTCACTGTTATACGGTAGGTGGTGCTATTACGCATCTTCTTAAAGAGTACTGAATCTCCTGATCAGAACACAGGAAAAGAAAAAGCAGAAAAAAGAGATAGAAGATTGCTAACGCAAATGTAAAATAAAAAAAAGCGTGTAAATCAAAACTGCCTAATGATCTTGAAGATTGCAGAGATGATCTCGAATAAATAATGCTAACGTCAGCGGCGATGGCAACTAATGAGCAATCATTATTATTGTTTAAAAGGGCAAACAGTCGAAGTTATCTTATTATGTGAGTTGACTCGAGATACAGAAACTGCAAAGTTGATTTTGCCACAAGTCAATTCAAGTCACCTTAATTTATATAGCGCTTTTAACAATATAGATTGTTTCAAAGCAGCTTTACAGTGATAATAGGAAATTAAAGTAACAAAGATTGTTTTGGCTTTACAGCAGCTAAAATAAAGTTATTGTCCAGCTAAAGTCAGTTTTGATTTATTCACTTCTGTTGCAAAGATCGTTAGTTATTTTTCTTAGGGGCTGCTTGCATTACACCGTTCTAACAGAAAACTCTTAATGTGCTCTGGCCTGCTCATTTTCACGACAACAGTGTCACAGTGTTGGGTTTGTGTTCCCCGGGTGTCCACTAGATGTCCTCCTTCCCCGGTGTCACTCACATCATAAATTACGTTTTCCATCATCCTGTCTGGCTACCACTGATCATTGCACTCAGGTGTTCCCCATCATCATTGCACTCAGCTGTTTCCCCTCACCTTGTTAGTGTCTGTGTATATATATCCTGTTTGTGTCAGTGTTTGTCACTGAGTCCTTGTAACATTTCACACCACTTCTGATGTTTGTTTTTGCCTGGTTCCTGTTTTGTTCTTGTTTATGGATTGCCTTTATGGATTTTGACCTTTTGCCTGGACTGGTTTTGTGTGTACGGATTACCCCAATAAATACTGCAAATTGGATCTCTCTTGTTTCCTGTGTGTGTGGATCGTGACAGAAGGACTCAATCACCACAAGGATCCAGCGGTATGTTTTCAAACTTCTCTTCCCCAGCCACCGAGCGGGAGAGGAGAGATTTGTTTAAGGGAACCCGTCTAGTCATTTTTCGTGGGACCCGTGGAGGCCGCAGGGGTGGAGGTGGTGGATATGGACCCCAACACCACTCTCCGCTTCGGTCTTTTTTCAACCCCGGGCCCGAACTGTCCAGTGGTTCCAGATCTGAGCCAGGGTTTAGCCCAGTGGTCCCAGTTCCGGTGGTCCAGAGTCCGATGGCTCCAAGACACAGGAGGAGGAGAAAGGCTCTCTCCGTAACTGTTCCGGTGGTCCCAGTTCCGGTGGTCCCAGTTCCAGTGGTCCCTGTTCCGGTGGTCCCGAAACGGAGGAGGAGAAGGAAGACTTCCTCCATGCCAGTTCCGGTGGTCCCGTTTCCGGTGGACCCGTTTCCGGTGGTCCCGAGTCCGGTGGTCCCGAGTCCGGTGGTCCCAGTTCCGGTGGTCCCAGAACTCCCCATCATCAGTCCTGCCATGGCCAGGAAGGCTGTGTTCCTCTTCTATGCAGTGGCGGTACTGCATGCGTGGAGAAGACACAGCGCTTCTACCAAGCCTGTGTCTTCGGACAAGATGGCCACCGCCGAGACTGTTCACGTCACGTCTGACCAGTCAGAAACTGTTCACGCCATGTATACACCGCCTGAGCCCTCAGTGACCACGACACTGGCCATTATGGCCACAGCCATGTGGTGTGTGTGGGCTGCGCACACAATTGAGCCGGTGGTGCCAGTTCCAGTGCCTGAGCCGGTGGTGCCGGTGCCAGTTCCAGTGCCGTCTCCGCCCTGACCGCCCGAGGGGGAGTCTCCGCCCTGGCCGCCCGAGGGAGAGTCTCCGCCCTGGCCGCCCGAGGGAGAGTCTTCTGCTTCGCCCTGGCCGCCCGATGGACTGTCTTCTGCTTCGCCCTGGCCGCCGGCTAGACCGTCACCCCCTGTTCCTGTTTCCCTTCATGGACCTGGCCCCCCATCCCTCCCCCTGATCCTCCACTGTTCCACCTCCCGCCTGGACTCTTTTGTTTTGTTGTATTTGTCGTCTTGGAGCGTCTGGTAGCCACTCCGTAGAGGGGGGGTTATGTCAGTGTTGGGTTTGTGTTCCCCGGGTGTCCACTAGATGTCCTCCTTCCCCGGTGTCACTCACATCATGAACTACGTTTCCCATCATCCTGTCTGGCTACCACTGATCATTGCACTCAGGTGTTCCCCATCATCATTGCACTCAGCTGTTTCCCCTGTAACGGAAAGCAGATGATCAGGTCTGCCTTTGTGTTGATCAATCAAATCTAATCAACAAACAAAAGGTACTGATTAACCCCTCAAAACAAAACAACAGTGTTAGCAGATGCTCGGTCAGGTCCCCTGAGTAAATCTCATCAACTCAAGAAGATATTCACACTGAAAACGAAGGACAAAGTTCACCACGCGGTTCCACGTGTGCACGACTCTGCATACACACACACAAAACACAGACTCCTTATCATGCCCGACCACTTGTGGTCAAAATTACCTTTTTAAAATGTTTAAAATGTATTTCTTGCTGTGCTTATGATACTTATACCCGAAATACGATATCTATAAGCTTTATTGATATGTAATCAGTTTAATATGCATGTAATCACGAGAAATCCTGTTTCTTTGTGTTGTTGACTAACAGAATTGTCATTCGCGGTATTGTTTTGTTCAGAAGAACACAACGGTGTTGAATATTTAGCACAGAATATTAGAGGATGCATTATTTGATTAATACCAGTTTTATAAATGTTTATGAACGAAGTTTATTCCGCCAGCATTAGTTAGAAGAGGCGTGTACCTTTCCAAATGAAAGGACATGACCACAATACGTCCTCCCAGGCGATTGGGTCATGCACGCAAGGGGGCGTGACTTGAGCTCCTTCAAAACACAGCGGGCTCTCTCACCTCTCTCTCTCTCACCTCGCTCTCATCCTTCCTCCTCTTCTACCGGCGCGACGCTTCCCCGAGGAACATCCCGGAAGGCCTCGGACAAACACATGTTCGAGTCGTAGCAGCCGTTCTTTTGCAACTAAGTTATATTTGCCTCTTCCTTCACGGAAGATGAAGACGAACTTTCTCAGTAACGTTACATTTCAGTGAGCCTTTTCAAGCTTCCCGCGACACCGGAAGACGCAGTCGAAACAGGACCTCGTCCGCGCTTTCAGCATCAACCAAACAGAGAACAGACTTGCAAGTATATTTATCTGATAAAAGCTGCTTTTCTGGGGTCCAACTGTTTAGGTTTCTGTATGTAACAATTACTAGCTTTTCCCTTCTCTCTTTTTCTCTCTTTCTTTCTTTCATTTCATTTTTATTCTTATCACGTATGTTATTATTGTTTAAATGTTTGTTTGTGTTTATTGTTTGCATTTTTACGTACGTTTCTATTCGTAGCTCATATAATCTTTAGTCACATTTATTAAAATCCATTTATACCTTTCACTGTCTCTGTGTTTGAAAACCCACCATTCTAAAGTCAATGAAACAAAAGATCCAGCTACAAGCTCGATATTAGACTACATTCAGTAGTTTTAATTAATAAACTCAGAAGATTTGATGTCCGTGGCCAGGAGATCAAACTTTCTTGGAGTTTGTAAAGAGATAACCCTTCTTAACTGTGATAATCTCACCTTTATTCGCTGGACGAATAACGATTAGATCAGTTACAGAACCAGTTAATCTCTATAATTGATAAAATAAAGGTACATGCGACTTATGAATTATTAATACTTATTAATATTTCCACAATTCCCTATATTCTTGAGCTAATTCAAATTTACCCAAAGTCGTATTCGCTACATTTTGGTGGAGTTATTTTAGGCAGTTTCAAACTTTATTTGGTGGGCAAAATTCAGTTTCAGTGAATGTGTATTATTGGTATTAATAATTGTAACGTTACACGCGCGTTTTGAATTGTGAGGTAAGTCGCTATAACGCGAACTCACTCAGCTGACGTTATAGGCACAAAGCCAGCTCAGCTCTTCAAATTAACAGTTTCAAAATGTCTAAGCATTTTTAATCACTGTTAAGTGCTAAAACTGCAGTTCATGATATTACATGTGTCTCTGTAAAGACGAAGCGAAACTCTTTACAGTTAGTTCATGTAATATGATTTAAACCGACTAAATGAAGACGAAGGATCTCTTTTAGGACGAGGACGTAAACCTGATCTGAACAGTGCTTCAGTTTTCAGTCGTAATAGGCCTTATACAAAACGTTAACGATAAACTCCTGGTTAGACATTGGCGTCGCGAACCAATTTTGAAAAACCTACGCATAAAATCATAAAAGGGCTATTGTGATTAATGCTTATGGGAGATGAGTAGATGATAATTCCTGCTCATAGCTGTTTGATGCATGTGTGCTCACGGCTTAAATTCACAGATGTCTAATTCCTGTCGTGCTCATAGCTCTAATTAAGTAAAACAGAAGAATAATCCCTGTTCCTGTAATGAACAGAAGATAATACCTGTTCATAGCTGTAAGTAAACAGAAGAAGAAAAATTCCTGTTCACAGCTGAAATAAACAGAAGATAATCCCTGTTTATTCAAACCGTTTCATGTATAATGTGTAAGTAAACCGAAGTCTAATGCCTGTTTACTCACAGCTCGATTAATTAAAAACGGAAGTTTTAATGCCTGTTTTATTTAAACCGTTTCATATATAATGTGTAATTAAATAGATGTGTAATTCCTGTTAGTCACATATGAAACTCGTGTAATTTTCCGCATTCAACAGAGCGCGAAATACTCGTGATTTCCACAGATAAAAAAAAATCTGCTGTCTAAATTGCTGAATCACGTCACCGACACTAGAGGGCAGCCTCTAGTGTGTGGCAGTTCTCAAATCACGTGCCCTCACCGACGTCATCCTGCGTGAGTGTCGCCTCCCACTGACGTCAGCCTGCGCGAGCGCAACTACGCCATCTCGTGGCTTTATAAGATAATACCTGCTTTCAATTTCTTTTTCTCTCTGCATTCATTTTCTCTCTCAACTACTTAACTGCATTCAAGCTTAGCTTATGCTGATATTATTTGGAGTTAGACAATTCCTTTTTCTGTTTTTGACTGTCACACTTTAAGTTAAGTTCGGAAAAAAAGAAAACTTTTCAAATTAAAAACTTAGATTTGATTCACTCAGTTCATTGATAGGTCCTCCTAGGAAGAAGCACGCCACCGTGTGGCCATCTTGGGTCGACTTATCAATATCTGTTTAACCCCCAGTCTGCAATTGAAGTGTCTCATTGCTACCCTTTTCGTTTGATTATTTTTATAATCAATACTAATAACTTCAGTGTTATTGTAAGGATTATAGGAAGTCATTCTGAATTTCAGTTTAATTAATTTTAGTATTGATACATCACTGTCATCATTCTAATTTTCTTTCCTTCCTTATTTTTATTATTTTGAACCTCCCCTTGCATGCTTAGTTGAATTCCAATTCAAACTAGTTTGAATTTTAATTCAAAATTGTGTCTAATCAGCCAGGGAAGACCACTGAGAAGACATACGGCCCTCACCCTAGTGGCACAAACCCACTGCCGGGGCCTATCCCTCTGCCTGCGTCTCAAGCCTGTGTTGTTATTCACATTTTCTTTCATTGATAATTTTCTCTTTTTTTTCTCTTCCCTCTTTTCTCCAAAGGGAGGGGGTAGGTTATTCTGATAAATCACCATCAGTTATCATAATTTCCCTTTTGTTGTATCACTATTTTAGTAAAGCCTTTGCCTCGGACTCCTGCATACATATTTACTCAATTTGATGACACCAGAAAGCCTTAATTTACATTAAGTCTAACATCTTAATCCCTTATTGTGTATCTATTGGCAGAACTCAGTCAGTGTTTATAGGCTTAGGCCTCTTTATTTTTATTTTATAACACTCCCCGTGTTATTGCTTGTGACATTTCATTGCAGACCAATTCACTTCCTTGTGTTGTGTTTCCCTTTGATCTTCCCTACCTTCAACTTTGTTTTTATTTAAATTTTTCTCCATTTCTGTTGTGATTTGTTTCTCTCATTTCACTTACAGACAGAACCTAAGAGAGACCCCAGGAAAGTGAATAGAGTAACGATCAGAGCCGGCGTCATTAGACGACCCCCAGGCTACCGCCTGTCAAAATCTCTATTGTGGGCTTTATCCATACCCACGAAATTGGCTCCGCTAACTGTCGGCATCAGTTAGCCCCGAAATTCTCATAAACGGCCTAGCCGTACGAGTATAGCTCATTTGACCCTAAAACAAACTTGCATTCTGTCTCTTTTTGTGTGTGCTGTGCTTCTCTCACCACAGTAAGCAAAGATGTCGAGCTCATCCAGTCACCCAGTCCGCTGGCACACTCTCGAAACATGGCTGAGAGAAATGACGGCAATGGTTCTGCCCCAGGACGCCGCTGACCCACAGTACCTGGACCAGTTTGAGACCTACGATCCAACCCAGAAGTACGACCATGAGCAGCTGGCTAAAATCTTTGGAGAACTCGCACTCAACCTCGTCATCAAGGCCCGGGCCAGCGAAAGGACCAACGCCGACCTGCAGCAAAAGACAGCCGCACTACAGCTCCAGGCCACAGAGGCCCTGGAGGACCTGGCACACACACAAAGCCGTCCAGAACTCCAAGCCCAGACCGTCGAACCTGGAACCACTCTCCCCAGAACACTGGTGAGCCAGAGTCTTCTTACACAACAGATGAAGACAGTGCAGCCACGTCTGACACAGACACAGAAAACGAACACTGACACCTGCTGCCTCAAGGTCCTGGACTGAACTGCAGTTGAGTAACCAGACCAATGTCTGCGCCACACACAGACCAACCACCCTCACGATTGCAGTGACTACACAGCAAAAACAAACTTTACCAACTACACTGCACGCCTCAGAGCTGCTTACGCTACCTCCGCTGTGTTAAAAGGTCATGCGGGCCTCTGAAGAACAGACTTTTTCTATGCCGCCACTTACCCCTCCACCACCCTCGCAAGCCATCTGAGCTCACTGGCAGCCAGTGCCTCAGACAACTGTCTGCCACCACGCACAAGCTGCGTTCACAGGACTTCTGTACGCATTGTGCACCTGTGCCATCACAGCGCCACAGCTTGTAAGGCCACAGCGCACAAAGGGGGGTCAGGCGTGCCGAGAACACATCATGTGCTGAACACCGCAGCACCAAACCCACGATGCTGTGGTGGTTCGCTAGAAAGCAGCCACAATCGGACATCACCAGATCCGGCATCCGGCATCGCATGGAGAGAGAGCAGCCCCGAGTCCTGATTACCAAAGCAGGACTCACACTCCGAAAGTGTACATTCGACTTAAACCCAGCAACGTCGAAAGAGCACATTACCTCAACCTCATTTGAGCTGAGTCATCAGCCTAGCAACCACCTGCCATCTGACCATTGTTACCGTGATGAGTCAACTAGGCCCATACACGCCCTATCAACTCATCAAGGGGGGACTGTAACGGAAAGCAGATGATCAGGTCTGCCTTTGTGTTGATCAATCAAATCTAATCAACAAACAAAAGGTACTGATTAACCCCTCAAAACAAAACAACAGTGTTAGCAGATGCTCGGTCAGGTCCCCTGAGTTAATCTCATCAACTCAAGAAGATATTCACACTGAAAACGAAGGACAAAGTTCACCACGCGGTTCCACGTGTGCACGACTCTGCATACACACACACAAAACACAGACTCCTTATCATGCCCGACCACTTGTGGTCAAAATTACCTTTTTAAAATGTTTAAAATGTATTTCTTGCTGTGCTTATGATACTTATACCCGAAATACGATATCTATAAGCTTTATTGATATGTAATCAGTTTAATATGCATGTAATCACGAGAAATCCTGTTTCTTTGTGTTGTTGACTAACAGAATTGTCATTCGCGGTATTGTTTTGTTCAGAAGAACACAACGGTGTTGAATATTTAGCACAGAATATTAGAGGATGCATTATTTGATTAATACCAGTTTTATAAATGTTTATGAACGAAGTTTATTCCGCCAGCATTAGTTAGAAGAGGCGTGTACCTTTCCAAATGAAAGGACATGACCACAATACGTCCTCCCAGGCGATTGGGTCACGCACGCAAGGGGGCGTGACTTGAGCTCCTTCAAAACACAGCGGGCTCTCTCACCTCTCTCTCTCTCACCTCGCTCTCATCCTTCCTCCTCTTCTACCGGCGCGACGCTTCCCCGAGGAACATCCCGGAAGGCCTCGGACAAACACATGTTCGAGTCGTAGCAGCCGTTCTTTTGCAACTAAGTTATATTTGCCTCTTCCTTCACGGAAGATGAAGACGAACTTTCTCAGTAACGTTACATTTCAGTGAGCCTTTTCAAGCTTCCCGCGACACCGGAAGACGCAGTCGAAACAGGACCTCGTCCGCGCTTTCAGCATCAACCAAACAGAGAACAGACTTGCAAGTATATTTATCTGATAAAAGCTGCTTTTCTGGGGTCCAACTGTTTAGGTTTCTGTATGTAACAATTACTAGCTTTTCCCTTCTCTCTTTTTCTCTCTTTCTTTCTTTCATTTCATTTTATTCTTATCACGTATGTTATTATTGTTTAAATGTTTGTTTGTGTTTATTGTTTGCATTTTTACGTACGTTTCTATTCGTAGCTCATATAATCTTTAGTCACATTTATTAAAATCCATTTATACCTTTCACTGTCTCTGTGTTTGAAAACCCACCATTCTAAAGTCAATGAAACAAAAGATCCAGCTACAAGCTCGATATTAGACTACATTCAGTAGTTTTAATTAATAAACTCAGAAGATTTGATGTCCGTGGCCAGGAGATCAAACTTTCTTGGAGTTTGTAAAGAGATAACCCTTCTTAACTGTGATAATCTCACCTTTATTCGCTGGACGAATAACGATTAGATCAGTTACAGAACCAGTTAATCTCTATAATTGATAAAATAAAGGTACATGCGACTTATGAATTATTAATACTTATTAATATTTCCACAATTCCCTATATTCTTGAGCTAATTCAAATTTACCCAAAGTCGTATTCGCTACACCCCTCACCTTGTTAGTGTCTGTGTATATATATCCTGTTGTGTCAGTGTTTGTCACTGAGTCCTTGTAACATTTCACACCACTTCTGATGTTTGTTTCTGCCTGGTTCCTGTTTTGTTCTTGTTTATGGATTGCCTTTATGGATTTTGACCTTTTGCCTGGACTGGTTTTGTGAGTACGGATTACCCCAATAAATACTGCAAATTGGATCTCTCTTGTTTCCTGTGTGTGTGGATCGTGACAAACAGTGCCTGGTGGCTCGAGAACACAAACCTTGAAATAGGTTCCAAGGTGCAAGCGTTGATTAAACAGAAAAATGCTGGCGTTTGTGAAAATGCTGGCAAATGCGTATTTGGTGTTTAGTCTATAGATATGCGCATTTGAATAGACACCTACTGGTGTCTGCTAGAATGCTGAAAATAAAGAGAACATTTACCTTTCATTTTGCCAATGATCCAAAACACACATCTAACAAAAGAATTGCTTCACCAAAGAAAGATGAATGTTTTGGAATGGCCCAGCCAGAGCCCAGACCTGAATCCTATAGAACCCTGAAGAGGGTTGTGCACAGGAGATACCCTCACAATTTAACAGATCTGGAATGTTTTTGTAAGGAAGAGTAGTTTCACAATACTGTGTAGTATTGCGTTAATTCATAATTGAAATCTACAAAATGAACCAAATACTTTATTAATGAGAATGAATAACTGGCTGTTACCAATCAAATGATATTAGTGTAAATAAAAGCCGAGGTGGTGATTGTAATTGCAGTAATAATGTTACAAGAGTAATGTTTTACATAAAATCCTAAATATAGAAATATGAAATGTTGTGGAAAAATGAAAAGGAAGGCCTACTTTTAAATGGGAAACTAAAACCACCAATAGCTGGCGGAAAGTGTTTATGATTCAGTCACTAAAACGGCTGATTCATTCAGGAAAAAGTTGTTTTCTTTATGAATCTCGTTGAATCATTGAGGAGAATCAAAAACACGAACAAAGCGAAACACCGCTGTGTGTTGCTCAGAGAAGCGCTACAGTTCTGTTCTGTTTAGAACTATTTTCAGTTCAAAATAGAGCGGAAATATCAACATTGACAATGCTGTGTATTAAATGTAATTTAATAATTTAATAAACTTTTTGTTTATTTAACTTTTTCACATTTGCTGATATTTGGAAAAAACAGTACTCTTGCTCATGTTATTGTTTAACTATATTATGTTATAATAAACAAAAATAATATAATATAGTTTTATATAGTATCAATGTGTGTGGGATTAGTGAAATTTGAACACACTACATTCACAATGTTGTCTTTGTATTGTGTCCTACACTGTCAGTTGCATCGCTTCCACCACCATTCACAAATACCCTCTCGTGGTCTCATTGAATAGTAAAGTGTCCATTGAATGCACACTCTAGAATCTCAGTGGAAGTAGTAGGTCATCCAGGTACTTTTTGTCTACTGTTTTTCTAATACTATGTATTTGGACATAATACTCTGTTGGCGTACTGTTTTTTGTATACTATATAATTAGGAAGTATTTGATTTCAGACACACCTCAGATGGGTGTATCAGGTAAGAGAGACATCCAAAATGTGTAGTGTTGGGGGTACTCCAGGATCAGAGTTGGGAACCACTGCGTGAGAGCACTGCCTTCAGCATGGCCAAAATGGTTGTTTGCCACAACTGAGGCCACCCATTGCTGCAGGTGGTTCTCTCTGAACATCCAGGGAGGTCCTTTGGGGATAGATGCACTGTTTAAAAATGCCTGGAAGAATAGTTGTAAGCCTTAAAATCCCAGATGGCCAAAGAAATATTAGGTGGGTTCGACTTGCAGCACTGCACTCAACAATCAGTGTCTGACTTGCGACACTGCATGGTGGTTAGAAGTTTTGTCCGATGCCACATCACTGTGCCGCATATCGTCAAAGTACCACAAGCTGATGACACTGCAGTTCTAAAATTGGCTGGATTTACTGATGAGAGGAACAATAAGCAGAAAGTTCACTACATGAAGTAGAAAGTTTCTGACTCCTTCCCAGACTGCGACAAAATCTCACAGATTGGTAAAAATCCAGCCGAAGTCAACACACCTATTGGTTTACTGTCCTTGTACATCTGGTTCCTGGTTGCATTGGGGAATCTTCTCTCTCAATCGGAGGGCTAGTCCCTGACATGGAAGACAGGGTTTATTCTGGCAATTTGTTGTGACAGTTGATGAGGTTCTGAGATTACAAGAAACACCTCTTTCAGTAGCCTTTTCTATAGGTTTTGATGTTTGTTTTGATGCTTTAATGCCTTTTGTGTTGGTTTTGATGTCTGCTTTGTGCCAAGAACTGGTGTTAACTTGTATTTGTCTTTTTGCTTTAGCCCTGATGGTACTGAAAGAAGAAAGTCAAGAACTGATGGAAGAAAAAGATCAGTATGAGAAACATTATGATTTCATGACTGGAGAAAAATCCACACAGACTGAAAAGACTTCCTCACGAAAAAGAGCTCAAAAGACTGACACTAACAGTTGTTTTACCTGCCGTCAGTGTGGAAAGAGTTTCAATCAAAAACAAAACCTTGAAGTCCACTTAAGAGTTCACACAGGAGAGAAGCCTTTCAGCTGCCAACAGTGTGGAAAACGTTTCACTCAAAAAGGAAACCTTAAAAGCCACTTAAGAATTCACACTGGAGAGAAGCCTTACACCTGCCAACAGTGTGGAAAGAGCTTCACAGCAGAACCAAACCTTAGGTATCACATGAACATTCACAATGGCGTGAAGCCGTTCACATGTGATCAGTGTGGAAAGAGTTTTACACGTAAAGTAACCCTTAATTACCACATGAGGATTCACTCAAGAGAGAACATTTTAATATGTCATCATTGTGGAAAGACTTTCAGTCATAAAGTAAGCCTCAAGACTCACATGAGACTTCACACTGGAGAGAAGCCTTACACATGCCCTCATTGCGGAATGAGTTTTACATATAAAGCATCACTCGATTCCCACATGGGAAGTCACACTGGACAGAGCGCTTTTCCCTGCAAAGTGTGTGGGAAGAGCTTTTCACTAAAAGGAAATCTTAAGACTCACATGAGAACTCACACTGGAGAGAAGCCGTTTATATGTGTTCAGTGTGGAAAATGTTTCACACGTAAAGGAAACCTTATTTGCCACATGAAGATTCACTCAAGAGAAGACTGTTATATATGTCATCAGTGTGGGAAGAGTTTCCCAGACATGAAATGCCTTAACAGGCATGTGATAATTCACTCTGGAGAGAAGCCTTTCAAATGCCAAGAGTGTGGAAGGGGTTTCAAATTCAATAAAAATCTTAAGGCTCATATGAGAATTCACAGCAGAGAGAAGCCTTTCAAATGCCCTTCCTGTGAAAAGAGTTTCAGTCATAAAGTAAGCCTTAAGACTCACATGAGACTTCACACTGGAGAGAAGCCTTACACATGCCCTCAGTGTGGAAAGAGTTTCACATATACAGCAACACTTAATGCCCATGTGAGAAGTCACACTGGAGAGAGGCCGTTCATATGTGGTCAGTGTGGAAAAAGTTTCACACGTAAAGGAAACCTTAATTACCATGTGAGGATTCACTCGAGAGAAAACTGTTTAATATGTCAGCAGTGTGGAATGAATTTTACAGACAGGAATCACCTTAAGAATCATGTAATAATTCACACAGGAGAAAAGCCTTTTATGTGCCATCACTGTGGAAAGAGTTGCACAAACAAAGCAAATCTTGAGGTTCACATAAGAGTTCACACTGGAGAGAAGCCTTTCACCTGCCCTCAGTGTGGGAAGAGTTTCACACTTAAAGGAAACCTTAAAACTCACATAAGAGTTCACACTGGAGAGAAGCCTTTCACGTGTCTTGAGTGTGAAAAGAGTTTCACATATCAAAAAGACCTGAAACGTCATTTGCATACTCATTCCGGAAAAAAATTGCAGTGTTCTGAGTGTGGTAAGACATTTGGAAAAAGTAGCAATTTCAAAAATCACCTGCTCATTCACTCTGGAGGAAGGCGATTTAGTTGTGAACAGTGTAATAAAAGGTTTCATTTGCCATCACACTTACAGATACACCTCAAAAGTCATGCGGATGTGAGACCCTATTTGTGTTCCTTGTGTGGAAAGAGTTTTAAATGGCTCAGCAATTTAAAATGGCACCAGAGAATACGTGTCTGTGAAATTAAGTCAGTGTTCACCCCGCAGCAGAATGTGGGGCACATTTGTGGGGCAAAACCTCTTTCATAATCATCTGCATCCTTCACCTCTTGAGGCTTTTTATTTTCTTTTGTAATGTACATATGAACTTTTTGCAGCCACACTTCACCATCTCTTTTGCTATAGTTGAAGTAGACACCCTCTAATTGAGACGTCGCTCCATTCCATATTTTGATATCTTAGAATCAAAATATTAAACTTTTTTCTAGCTGTGAATTGCCACAATATAAAGGAAAGACTGTAAATGAAAGAACATAAACTGAATGAAAATAATGAACACTGAACTGCATTATTTGATTTATTTTTAGTGAGAGAATGCACAGGTAAACGTGTTGTCATCCTGAAATTTAAAACAGATATTGTTGGAGCTCATCTGGTGACACTGGAAGCTGGTTCCAGCTGTGGGTAAACATTCTCTCTCTGCCGATCCTAGGTTTTTCTTAGCTTATTAATTAGTCAAAGTTTATTTCATTTACATAATACAGAAAGTATGCATCAGATTTTATGCAAATGCTTAGCGTATCTGTACAGCCGAACTCGTAGCTTTTTAAAGTATACTCCATTTGATAGCATGCACGAACACAGGCAGTCAACACATGCACACTAAAAATGTTATCCTTTTCCACTGTCTGTGCGGTTTCTCTTTAGAACTTTAAAGTGATAAAATGTATTTGTACTTGTTTAAACTAGTGCTCATCAACGTAGGCCTCTATTGCATCTACAGGAGTCTGTTGTTGTTAATTTTTTTCAAATGTAAAATGGCCTTTGTTGAAAAACTACAGTCAAATCGTAAAAGAATGGCCGAGCAACAAATGTAAAATTAAAGTAAAATATCGAAAATAAATTTTCATTAAACAGTTTAAAGAAAAACACTATTTTACAAGTATTTCCTGAATTATTTTGATCAAACACTTTCACTGTAAAATGCTAATATCTTACAGTTAACTGTTAGCTAGCAATAGCACACATGCATGCTAATGTATGTAGACATCACTGTGTAAGTGTCTACACGGTTACTGCCTTTAAATAAAGCAACATACAGCATATTGTCGATGTTTTCTGGCCAATTCTGGGCTGAAGCACTGACTCTACTCTTCAATACTACAAAAAGTTGCTGCCTTAAATTTTTAAGTACAATCAACTTGGATGTTTAAGTAATTTCAACTTAAATTACGTTAAACTGACTTAAAAACATTAGTCGAATCTTGTATCACATAAATAAAATTTGAAAATTGCTTAACTTATTGTGATGAGTTAAAGCAATGTAAAAACATATGTTGTCATAACTTATTTATCTTATATTTTTTAAAGTGCACAATGGTGACCAACAAAACTCAGACAACAGAAACCCTTTAAATCCCAGCAGAACATTAAACAATCAGACAATCAAAACAAAACAGATCTCTCAAAATCTAAGCGTCTTCACTTATTACAATCTAGTTTGACTCTTTCACACAAAAGTTCTTATTGAGAATTAACAAAGGTTTAGATGCTGATGTTTTATTGAAAATAATAAAGTTTGAAGTCACCATTATTGTGGTAAGTGTTTGCTTTAGTTGGACTCTTGACCAAGCAGCAACCTTCTGGTCTCTCTCTTGAATCGAACACGGAAGTGTTCATCTCCAATTCATCGACTGGCCACTAGAGAGAGTCAATCCCATAGAACCCCATGTTAAAATGCCCAACTTTACAGCAGAAAAAAATATGTTCACAACCTGGTACCAAAATTGGTTTTGGTCTATATAGCTAATTTAGAAATTTATAGCTAAATTTAATTGGGTGAATTTTTTCATAACTCATCCGTTTAAACATAGCTGCCAACTTTTGAGTTTTGCTTGGAGTGAGATTTATTTTTTGGGGGGATGGGGGGATGTAAAAAAATAATCTTGCATCACAATAAGTGTATTGTGATTGTCAAAGCATTTTAGTAACTAAACTGAATTTTATTAGGTTTAGTGACAACATGTTACAATGTTTATATGGTACAATTTCTGGTAAGCTACGTTTTTTTATTATTGCTTAAAACAAATTTCAGGATTTCAATTAAGTTAAATTCTTGTGATTTGATTCAATATTGACTAATTTGGATAAATATTAGGTACACAAGGTAGGCATTAATTTTTCTCAAGAAAAAAAATCTCACCTAATGCTGTAAACATACAGAGAGCCCTATCAGCTGGTAGTATTATTTAAGGTTAAAAAATAATTCAAATTAAATATAATGCGTTTTTTATTATAATAACACATTTATTTAATGATATAAGTAAAAATATAATAAATATGTAATATAGTACATATATTTAGCTAAATACTCTCTATAGCTCTTTTTTCTAGCCAACTAACGTGCTATAGCCTATATTATGGTCATCAAATGGCTTTCCTGAGGTAAATGTTATGTGACATGATTGTTCTCCAGCTGTTTTATTGACCCTTTCCACAGTTGAAGAACACTGATTGATCGATATTATGTATGATGAATATACATTTCGGTAAGTTGTACTTTATCTTTCAACATTGTTATTCGTGTTTATATACTATTAGCTAGTAGAGATGATCGGTTCACTGTCACGTCACATTTACAAAAGCCAAAACGGTATTTATTGTTTGAATTTCGTAATAAAATGGACAGAATCTGAGAGCTGAGAAGCCGTTTTTTTTATATCATAACTTTCCTGCTCTGTCTAGTCTGTCGGTCTCCGTGTCCTCTTTGCTTCGCGATTTTTCTGTGCGTGAGAAAATGGATGTGTGGCGTGAGAGCGTGTGAAAAGTGTCAATTGCGTGTGTCTCATGGTGAATGCGTGAGAGTTGGCAGCTCTGGTTTAAATTATATTAAGCCTTAACCTTTTTGCACGTAAGATCACATTGGTGTGTACGATCACACCGGTGTGATTGGAATGGTCAGTGCATCACGTGATCAACTGCTAAATTCAAACGTGCTTTCGCGCTGAGCCAGAGACGGATGCGCTCCGCGCTGTCATATATCACAACTATTCAGTGTTTTGAAACCCATAATGTTTATTTTAGGTTTCAGACACTTAAAATCACATTAGTACTAACAAAACAATGAATTTTCATATCTGATACACATTGTGTAAGTAGCTTTAAAGTTTACTCTATTCTTCTCGCAGTACAGCGGCCACTTACTTTCATGTATTTCGGGAGAATTGGATGAATTGATGTTTTGTAAATCCATCAGATCCGATTCTCTGAACTATGGCACAAACTAACATGGTCGGCGCCCATCGTGCATACAGCTCAACTAACGCAATCGTTATAAAGATGTTTAAACAACAAAACACATCCACTTGCACATATTTGACAATCGGAATATCAGATATTTCATGCTATACCTTCTAAATTTGTGAATATTTTGAATAAAAAAGGAAAAATTACATTAAAGCAGATCATCATTCATTCAGCGCTGTTGTGGTTGCGGCGTCACGTGACAAGCAATGACGCATCACCATGGAAACAATAAAGTGACAGGTTCTAAATAACGGTCGCCTTGAAAAACTCATGCTGGGGGGTCAGCCAGAATATTTTAAACCTGCGTGTGTAAAGGTTAAAGTTCTGCATAATTAAGGGCGTGGCCACTGGAGTGACAGGTGGATTGCCACTGCTGTCACTACTAGCCGTTTGTCTGTTGTCTGTTAGCCATCACGTCAGCTAATCCCTCCTTTTTGCCCATTTTCGGGTATCCGGGAGTGATGCACTGCCAAGATAGTCGATGGCCGGCTCTGCCCACTTTGGGCTTCAAAATTTTTATATTTTAGCATATATTCTATATATTTTTTTCAGTCTATGCTCTTGACCCATGACTTTTTAACATTAGTTTTTCTATACTGTGTGCGTTTTTAAAGCACATTTGTTATGGCAAGAGAAAATGTGATCACATGAAGTTGGCTACTTATTGGTGATGATATAGTCATCATGTAGTGGCCCATCTCATCTAGAGTCATATCTCTGATTAAAGTATTTAAAATTATTATATTAGTTATCAATTTCATATTGTTTATTATAGCCCTACTACTGCAAAAAAAATCCTGCAGTTCTTTGATATTTTGAAAGATTTTATAAAATCATTATGCATAAAATGCAGCACATGAGTCTCAACAATGGTGTCAATCGATAAAATATTCCGATAAACAGATCACAAAAACCATCACAAAACAAGCTACTGAAGTCACAAAAAAGCTTTTTGTTTATTGTCAGCATTGTTGAGATTCATATGCTGTTTCTTGATGTCTTTGCCTATCTAAGGAAGTCTCACACACAGAGACACACAGGTAAGTCGCATCAGTGTAAAAATTGCATTTTATTATCACTTTCAGAAATAATGCAAAATACTGGTAAATAAAACAAAATGTTAAAAAACAAAAAATTAACATGCAGGCATATTTAACTTCCCCTTAATCCCAAAAAAAAAAAAAAAAAATCATTTAAATTAATGGTGGGCTATTCAAAACTAAACAAAAATGAAAAATACAAGTATAAAATAAATAAATAATAGTGCCGTTCATTACAAAACAACATTTATTTTAAATAATCCACTTTCTCAAATCCACTTTCTGTTTGACTCAGGAGTGTGTGTGTGTGTGTGTGTGTGTGTGTGTGTGTGTGTGTGTGTGTGTGTGTGTGTGTGTGTGTGTGTGTGTGTGTGTGTGTGTGTGTGTGTGTGTGTGTGTATGTGTGCAGGGCTGGACTGGGACAAAAAAATCGGCCCTGGCATATTGGCCCAGACTGGCCCACTACATATGATCATAAACACCACCCATCTTTGCACGCCCTTGAATATGCACAGTGGGGAAAACAAGTATTTGATACACTGCAGATTTTGCAGGTTTTCCTACTTACAAAGCATGTAGAAGTCTGTAATTTTTATCATATGTACACTTCAACTGTGAGAGGCGGAATCTAAAACAAAAATCCAGAAAATCACATTGTATGATTTTTAAATAATTAATTTGCATTGTATTGCATGAGGTAAGTATTTGATCACCTACCAACCAGTAAGAATTCCTGCTCTCACAGACCTGTTAGTTTTTCTTTAAGAAGCCCTCCTGTTCTCCACTCATTACCTATATTAACTGCACCTGTTTGAACTTGTTACCTGTATAAAAGACACCTGTATACACATTCAATCAAACAGACTCCAACCTCTCCACAATGGCCAAGACCAGAGAGCTGTGTAAGGACATCAGGGATAAAATTGTAGACCTGCACAAGGCTGGGATGGGCTACAGGACAATAGGCAAGCATCTTGGTGAGAAGGCAACAACTGTTGGCGCAATTATTAGAAAATGGAAGAAGTTCAAGATGACAGTCAATCTCCCTTGGTCTGGGGCACCATGCAAAATCAAACCTCGTGGGGCATCAATGATCATGAGGAAGGTGAGGGATCAGCCCAGAACTACACGGCAGGACCTGGTCAATGACCTGAAGATAGCTGGGACCACAGTCTCAAAGAAAACCATTAGTAAAGCCTGCTCAAGCCAGCTCATGTCCAGGCACGTCTGAAGTTTACCAATGAC
Organism: Scardinius erythrophthalmus; assembly: GCF_964197995.2. Classification (NCBI taxonomy): domain Eukaryota; kingdom Metazoa; phylum Chordata; class Actinopteri; order Cypriniformes; family Leuciscidae; genus Scardinius; species Scardinius erythrophthalmus. The sequence continues at coordinate 25,151,302 of NC_138224.1, read as the reverse complement.
CATCTGGATGATCCAGAGGAGGAATGGGAGAAGGTCATGTGGTCTGATGAGACAAAAATAGAGCTTTTTGGTCTAAACTCCACTCGTCGTGTTTGGAGGAAGAAGAAGGATGAGTACAACCCCAAGAACACCATCCCAACCGTGAAGCATGGAGGTGGAAACATAATTCTTTGGGGATGCTTTTCTGCAAAGGGGACAGGACGACTGCACCGTATTGAGGGGAGGATGGATGGGGCCATGTATCGCGAGATCTTGGCCAACAACCTCCTTCCCTCAGTAAGAGCATTGAAGATTCCAGCATGACAACGACCTGAAACACACAGCCAGGGCAACTAAGGAGTGGCTCCGTAAGAAGCATCTTAAGGTCCTGGAGTGGTCTAGCCAGTCTCCAGACCTGAACCCAATAGAAAATCTTTGGAGGGAGCTGAAAGTCTGTATTGCCCAGCGACAGCCCTGAAACCTGAAGGATCTGGAGAAGGTCTGTATGGAGGAGTGGGCTAAAATCCCTGCTGCAGTGTGTGCAAATCTGGTCAAGAACTACAGGAAACATGATCTCTGTAATTGCAAAAAAAGGTTTCTGTACCAAATATTAATTGATAGCCTTCTTTTTTATCAGCGTTTATCAGCGTCCCCAGCGTTTCTTTGTCTGGACACAAACACTGTACACACGCTTATACACATTAATGCACAGACTTGCATAGGCTGCAGCCTAGAGGCCCCACATGTGCAGGGGCCCCGGATTAGAGGACTATATATTTTTTTTCACGTGTGCAGGGGACCCAGATTGGCCAGACTATATATATATATTTTTTTTATGTACTTCAGCGCAAACAAAAAAAAGACTCATTGGCCCATAAGAAACATAAAAAAAGCAGGTGATTGGATAGATGTGGCATTTAGGTAACATCTGTCCAATCAGCTACTGTTCATTTCATGTCAATCGTTTTCATTTTCATCACTGCTATTGCTAGACGGCATAGCAGCAAAATGCCTGAAAGAACATACGATAGTGGAGCACAAAAACGAAAAATACAAAGGTTAAAAGAACAACGTGACCAAGATACACTGAGGATAATCCTTAAATTGACTGGATACTTCAAGGTAGGGGTGTGTGATATCACAATTTTTAATCGTGGACGATTTAAATGTCTCCACGATCTGCTTCTGTAGTATTATCGTTCAGTTCTTCCGCCTCCGTCTTAACATACTGTTCAACAGCCGCGGCTCTTCTCTGGGGAGATGACTTTCACACAAGTCTAAAATATTCATCCAAACATAGACCTCTATATACACTGAATAAATAAAAATATACTACTTTAAACTAGCGCTAAGACCCAGAATCTGTCCTACCTTACTTTATGGTCAGGAGCCGCTACAGCTGTACATACATTCACATCACATGTTAATCACATGTACATTGACAAAAGTGCATTATTTGCATGTGCTTTAAAGCCTAAATGACTGCCTTGCTTTTTTTCTCTGTTTTTAAAATAGGGAAATAAGTGTGATTGTAATGCTCAGTCACTTGCAAAATAGTAAAACCAACATGAAAAAGAATTGTGATAAAATTGTGGATATTTTTGCCCTATAGCCCACCCTCTCCTACTTCAAGGCTGCTGAATCTTCATCGAGTCGAAGCCAAGATCCACTGCCAGCTAGCTTTGGCTAACATCGGTGTTGCGGTTAAAACACCTGCAGCGGGATTTCATCATGTCATCTGTAATATTTAAGGGAATTTGGGGGAGATATTACACAATGACACGCATTTTATACGGGTTGGTTTTTAAGGCTGGTCCTATTTTTTTCATGTTACCCGTGATAGATGTAAAGACACCAATCAAAATGACCGCCGTGACGATACCGCAGCCTCACTACCATCTCACTCAGACAGGGAGTCTGAGACAGAGGGACCGAGCCAGACACTTCAGCCACCCGCAGCATCATGCTGCAGACACAGTTCACCTGCTTGTGTGTCAGCCGCACCTCCGGCAGCTCGGATCCTGCATGTTGGGATAAAATTGATGAAGACATGAGGGCATAATGGATTAAAATGGGACCTGAAAGTTGCCAGAACAAAGATGCAGATGTTGCTGCCTCAGAAAGACAACATAAACACCAAAAGAGGTACTTTTCCAAAACCATGTTTAAAAGGAAACTGGCAAATGGTGAAACTCAGCCAAGAGAATTGCTGCTTTATTTCCCCTCAAAAGGCACTGTGTTTTGTTTTGCATGTAAATTAAGTGGGGACAGTGGCATGCAGTCTGCACTGACATCAGGCCATAGTGACTGGAAAAACGCAGAGTTTTTAGCAGAGCGAGGACTACCATTTAGGTGTAGCGAATACGACTTTGGGTAAATTTGAATTAGCTCAAGAATATAGGGAATTTTGGAAATATTAATAATTATGACTCATGGTCATAATTCATAAGTCGCATATACATTTATTTTATCAATTATAGAGATTAACTGGTTCTGTAACTGATCTAATCGTTATTCGTCCAGCGAATAACGGTGAGATTATCACAGTTAAGAAGGGTTATCTCTTTACAAACTCCAAGAAAGTTTGATCTCCTGGCCACGGACATCAAACCTTCTGAGTTTATTAATTAAAACTACTGAATGTAGTCTAATATCGAGCTTGTAGCTTAAGATCTTTTGTTTCATTGACTTTAGAATGGTGGGTTTTCAAACACAGAGACAGTGTAACCACCCAAAGTTTGGTTACTGTTGTCTTGTAGTACCACTACTATGCAGTAGGGGGCTCCATGTATCATGCTCTCTTGTATATAGCCATGTGAGAGAAGAAGTCAGGTTATGGTGTGGAAAGGGAAGCATGGTTCTTCTCTCTTAGTTCACCCAAGCTGTTTAGAGTCCAGGGGCTCGTTCTTCGTACGTTGCTTATTACATCCGAGATCAAATGACACATCCAAGATGATATCATCGTGCTAATCATGATCCGGCTAATTGGGTTCTTCGAACTCACCTGTTGTTTATGATTAGTATCGCTGGATTGAGTTATCTGAGATAACTGCGCGTTCATGCGCTGGTTTAAAAGGGGATATGTATCGATCGTAGAAACATTGATCAGCAACGCTGCTATTGGCTGTTCAGCGTGGCCAAAGAGCGCGCACAGTTTTTCTCCTCAGCAGAGCAAGAACTAATAGTCGAAGTTTATTCGGAATTTTAATGTTTAATCAAAACGCCAGGGAACACAAAGTCTGCAAAAGCCAGGAGAGAGGGCTGGCAAAAAGTAGCAGACAATTTAAATCAGTTAGAAGTGGCCATGTTAGATGTTTTAATCACTTATTAGCCTTATTTGTATTTTAATAATTGCATAATTAGGCTACTTTTTTCATTGTAATGTCAGAGTCACCACACTAGAACATGGGAACAAATAAAAGTGAAGTACAAAAATATTCTACATAGCCTAATGGTAATTTTTAGTTATATTATAGTCTCTTCTCTTCTATAAAAGGCACTGTTGAATAAATGGTTGTCTGTTTATAAAAGCAACCAAGAAAAAGGCTGAAAAAAAGAAAAGATCTTAGTAGCCTACACTGTAAAATAATTGTACATATTGCTGCATTAAATGAAGGCCGCATTAAAAGTGATGAATTGCTTTGACTTGTGAAAGTGAAAACTGATAAACTTATGTTAATGTAAAAATATTTTGCCATGAGTTATTGATCACATTTTCCCGAGTGTAGTTCATTGTAATGACATTGTGTTTTCCTCTTTTGTGCACTTTTACATAATACACACTTGTATCTGTTCCCAAGAAAGTGGTGGCTGAAATATGTGCAGTAAGTGGACATTTTCTACCTTTCCAAAGGAAAGAAAGTATAAGACTTTGTAATGTCTATTTGTTTCCATTGCACTGGACACTGAATAAAGGCTCTCAGATAACTGTCATATGGAGGAACTAGCCTACCTGCAAGTGCATAAATAACTTTACTTCATTTATACTTGTATGCTTTATGGCTGCAATATAAGTTGCAGGATTCCACATCTATAGAAAGGCCTACAGAAGAGTCTGCACAGACAGAGGAGACATAGGCCTACAGGTGGGCAGTGTATAGCCAACTTTTCCTTTTTATTTGTTGCATGAGGCATGTGTCTAATATCTCTTGTTGCAGGCACTTGACCACTGGCTTTTCTTTACGAAGAACAATTTAAATAAAACTCAAGGAACTAAGCATATTTGTCTTTTATTAAACATTTAATTATTTTTTTTTTTTTTGGCAATGTTGTGTAATATGGCACATGCAGCAATGTCACAGGCCCTGTCAGGTGTGCACCCCTCAGACTTTTCAGACACTGAAATCTTCCCTTTAGTTAGCTGAAGTTCATTTTTATTGTGTGCCCTTGTCCTGGCTAGAGCTGCATTGTAACTGGTTTGGGTCAGGGAATGGGGTCATAAAACACCTGTCTGCAGGAACATGTCATAATCACCTATGAAAAAAAGCAGTTCTGTTAGGATCAATAAGTGTATGTAATACAGTGAGCTTGATATTTAATTGTGGAACTTTCCTTACCACTTTCAAATAATGTGCAGGAATGTGAATCTCTGAAAATTCTTAAGTCATGCACAGATCCTGGCCGTTTTGCTTTCACATTTGTGATTATGGAAGATTTTAGTCAACTGCCTTTTTTTATTTGATATAATATTATTAATCTGGAATATTAAGAATCCCAATTGTAACTGGGCTGCACATTTACATTGTGAACCCCCTTTCTGTTCACATAATCCCCTTCATATGGTACCAATCACGTTAGTGAAGCCTGAGTGACATACTGTAATCGGCATGGTCATGATTGTATGATCTTCATAAAAAATGATGATAGCCTAAAGAAATTGCTTTAAAAAAAACTGCTTTACAACATTGGGTCTTAAGTGGCTTGGAAATGCAAAAAAATGGTCCTAAAAAACCTAAAAGCGCCAGGTAAACTCCAAATGACACGACAGACAGCACTTTCCATCAAGTTCTCCGTATCTCCAATAGTGTAAAGGAAAGAGCCACTCGCAAATAATCTTAGGGCAATGCAAACAGTTTGTGCTGTATTTAAAGCCAGACTCCGACAAGTCGAAAATAAATGTGCGTTTCCAACAATTTAATAATGTAAACGACAATCTCACGAGTCACGAGAAAAAAAAAAAAAAAAACATCTCAGAAAGTGCACTATCGCGCTGCGCTGGACTTCCCGTATCAGCTCCGCTTATGAAGCCGCGATCTAATCCTGTTTACATGAAATAAGCCTGCTCCCGAGCAGGTTTGAGCTTGCGCATCTGTTGCTATGACAGCAAGTCCAGGATGAGCTTCGAAGAACCAAACGATCCAAGATCATGCCAAATCGTCAACAATCAAATCCAGCTAACTGAGTTAGCGACCTACGAAGAACGAGCCCCAGGTTGAGAAACTATTGTTTCAAGCTCAACCAAGTAAGTGTTTTTTTTCTGATTTATGTCAACGGTGGTTTATTCATGTGTAAGCTGTATTTAGTTGGGTTTTCAGATGTTGTTTGTTTTGAAACCAGCGTGTTAATGCTAGTATGTATGTTTTGTTTGTAGAAGGACTCTTTGAGTATCATCTATTTTCCTGTTTGGTGATGAGGCTCAAGATTAAAATTCTAACTGGAACATGAGTTCCTAATGGACAGGGTCTTCAAGGCCTGACTGTGTTCGTTTGGATGAAAGTCATTGTGGATTGTTACTAATTGTTGCTTCATCTCAGTCACGGGACTATTATTCTGTTCCTCTCCATCACTGCCAATGGAACAATTCATTGTATGATACAAAACATTGGATGAACTCTATGGATCACAGGACAATTGAGAACTAATGTTATCAGTCATTATTACTGCTGCTACTCATCAATAACAGTATTGCTTTTGTGTGAATCTTTGGGGTTTATATTATTGTATATTGAAGCTTTGCTGGGTGGTGTCTATGTAAATATACTCGTATGGGTCATCTGATATAAACTAAAAGCATTTCTATTGGTGTGTTGAGATTTATCTTTGAACTGTTTACACTCTTTATATTTTTAAAAACCAGTTTGGTCTGTTAGTCCCTCCCTCAAAAATTATCTTGTAGCATGTCTCATTAAGAGTGGATAGGGAGACTGTTACAGAATGGCGCCCGAACAGGGACCACAGGCCATCAGGTTCTTTAATTAGAGTGTTTTTGGTAACAGAGCATTCCAACCGTCATCTGCCATGGATAAGGAGGAGGCTGTACCTAGTGCAGATTTCACCTCTGAACCTTTCATTGCCAGAAGGGAGCCGATGAAAGAGTTGATAAACACCTTCAGCGATCTGTACCTCGACTGCGATGAGGAAAATGAAAGAGTTATGAGTAGGGTTCCTGAGGATGATTCTCTTTTTCTTCCTCCACCACCATTAGAAATGGATGAAGAGGAAGACCACAATCCTTATTCATCAGTTACATCCCTGAATGAACGCATTGTGACATTGGAAAGTCATATGGCAGACATCAAACAGGTGGTGAGTGACCAAGTTTCTTGGGATACTTTTGATAAACAATGTAAAAAGATAGAAGATAGGATGACCTATCATGTTCAACGGGAGTGTGAGAGGGTTAAACTTCAATTGGAAATGTTAGTTAAGGATTTGGGACAGACAATGGTAGATTGTTTGAAAAGAAGAGATCGGCAATGGGAGCAAAAATTTCAAGCACAGAGAATGTCTTCATCTACTCCAAAAATATCAGAAACTAATCCACAGTCTAGTAAACCCCATTCTCCGTCTAGTAACATGACATATAACCTACAACCCAACCATATCAACAACCAATCTTTAGTTCAATATAACCCTCCTGTAAAACTTGATTTTCCTAGTTTTAGCAATACCCTTAATGATGATCCAGTTTTGTTCATCGAGCGATGTGAGGAATACTTTGTTGTTCGACCCCTCAGTGATGACGAAATCCTTGCCTCACTCTCAGCTGTATTAAAAGGAACTGCAAAGGATTGGTGGATGGCAGAGAGGAGAAATGTGATCAACTGGAAACAGTTTAAGGAGAGATTCCTGCACTCATTTTTAAGTGAGGACTACAAGGATGTAGCAGCTAGGAAACTGCTAGAAAGGAAACAAGGGGCCAAGGAAAGCCTCAGAGACTTTGCATTCCAGTATCGCGCATTGTGCTTGTGATGGAAAAAGGATATGTCTGAGAGAGAAATGGTTCAGGCGATTCTGAGAAATTGCAACCCACGGCTGGCCAGTTTGCTACGAGGAGCTGTTAAAGACGTGGGAGAATTGGTCAGGATTGGGACACAAATTGAACGAGACTTTGATGAGTCCAAAAGGTATTGGAGTCAAGTCAATGGGGAGGAACAGAAAAAGAAAATGGCACCTGTTCAAGAACCTCAGCGGAAATTACCACAGGCTGGCCACAGATTTGTGCTACTTGACCAGAGTCCAGAACTTTATGCCTATAAGAACATCACCCTTCCCATAATTCTCAGAGACAGTTATATCATTGCCATTGTTGACACAGGAAGCACTTTTTCACTAATCCAAGAATCTTTATGGAAACGGTTAAATCATCACGAGGAATGTCAACCTAGTGGAGGTCAATCGTTCCTGCTGGCCAATGGACTGAGACAAAATTCCTTAGGCAAGGTCAGTTGGAAATGTGAAGTTCAAGGACAGTGGGTGGATGTAAATTTGTTTATCATGAAAGATGCTGATCTAACAATACCAGTTATCCTGGGAATTGACTTTCTGTTAGAATCCAAGATGGTATTGGATTTCCACAAAGCCCAATACTGTATGCCTGCAATTTCCGAAACAAAAACTTTTCCTTTTCAACAACATGATGTTCCACCCTCTTCATATTTCTGTCTCGCTCTACCGGGATCTAATTGTGATGAAGAAGCCTGTCAGCAGATTCACAGTTTAGCTCAAGCATCAGACACAGATCTCCCTACACAAAAAGAGGTAGAGGATCTCATGTTAAGATGGCCTACTGTGTGTACCCGTCAAATTGGTCGAACCAACTGTATAAAACACCGTATCATAACTGTAGATGAGATTCCGACAAGAAAACGTGCTTACAAGGTTTCACTACCAAAGCAGCAATTCATTGAATCTCAAGTGCAAGAACTATTGGACAAAGGAATCATCCGACCATCTACTTCACCTTGGGCATCTCCTGTGGTTATAGTTCAAAAGAAGGATGGAAGTTCTAGATTCTGTGTAGACTATCGAGGTCTTAACAGCAAGACGCATCTGGATGCTTATCCCATGCCTCAAATTCAGGACATCCTCAAATCTCTCCATGGAGCAACAGTTTTCAGCACCCTAGACTTGAAAAGTGGATATTGGCAGTTGGAAATGGATGCAGAAAGTATTCAAAAAACAGCCTTTGTAACATCTAATGGGCTATATGAATTTCTGTGTTTACCTTTCGGCCTGAAAAATGCAGCAGCATCCTTCCAACGGCTGATGGAACAGGTATTACGTGAGGTGAAAGGAAAATGCTGTATGGTATACATCGATGATATCGTGGTTTACTCCAAAAACATTTCAGAACATCTCCAACAAGTCTTCACATGTCTCCATAAAGCTGGTCTCACCCTCAATCTAAAGAAATGCAACCTTATCCAGAAGTCGCTCTCATTTCTGGGACACATTGTGACACATGAAGGAGTAAAAACTGACCCATCCAAAGTCTCAGCAGTCGAATCATTCCCTATACCAAAATCCATCAAAGATGTTCAAAGGTTCCTAGGTTTAGCTGGTTGGTATCATCGTTTCATACCCCAGTTTTCCGAAAAGGCAGCTCCATTGCATGCTCTAAAAAAAAAATGCCTCATGGGAATGGACTGAACCATGTCAGCAAGCATTTAATTCCATAAAACAAGATCTGGTGCAAGCTCCAATTTTGATCACCCCTGATTTCGGTAAGCCTTTCAGAGTGCAAACCGATGCAAGCGATATTGGGTTAGGAGCTGTTCTTACCCAAGAGTTGGAGGGAGAAGAACATCTTATCGCCTATGCATCCCGGTTGTTGAGAGGAGCAGAGAAAGCTTATTCTGTGCCGGAAAAGGAATGCTTGGCAGTAGTTTGGGCCGTGGAGAAGTGGAGGCAATATTTGGAAGGACAGACGTTTGAGGTAGTAACAGATCATGCAGCTTTGACATGGGCATTCCAACATCCAAAACCTTCATCACGTCTTATACGATGGACCATAAGATTGCAAGGTTTTCATTTCACGGTGAGGTATCGGAAGGGTCAGTGCAATGTTGTACCTGACGTGTTATCAAGAAGTCATAATACTCCTCAGGACACGTTACTCATTGCTACTGCCAACAAAACTATTTCACCACCATGCAACCTACCAGCTGACTTGACACAAATTGCCACAGCTCAAAACAGCGACGTTGAGATTCAAGAACTAGTTTCTAGAGCAGAGAAACAAACTAGTTGTGACATGGCCAGAGTTCATTATGTTGTGGAAAATGGGTTTCTATTTCGCAGCGTACCTGATGGTAAAAAAGGGCAAAAACTCCAATTGATCATACCTTCGGCACTACGACAATCCTTCCTGCACTATGCCCACGATAACCCTCTGAGTGGACATTTGGGAAAGCTTAAAACTCTACTCAGGCTACTTGAAACTGTGTACTGGCCTAGCATCAGGGCAGATGTTTGGAAGTACTGTAAAGAATGTCAAACCTGTCAAAAATACAAACCATCTATGACTAAGACATCAGGTCTGCTACAAAGTACTCCTATAGTTGAACCTGGATTTATGTTGGGAGTGGACCTTATGGGACCTTTTCCGAAGAGCAATAAGCAACACGAGTATCTTCTCGTTGTCGTTGACTACTTCACCAAGTGGGTAGACTTATTTCCTTTGAGAACTGCCAGAGCATCTCACATTGCCAAAATCTTAATAGATGAAATCTTTACTAGATGGGGAATACCAACCTACCTGGTGTCAGATAGAGGTACACAGTTTACCTCCCATCTCATCGATGTTGTCTGCCAACAGTGGGGGGTAATTCAAAAATTAACCACTGCCTACCATCCTCAAACAAATTTGACAGAGAGAGTCAATAGAAACTTAAAAACAATGATTGCGTCCTATGTTGAGGATCAGCATCGACAGTGGGATAAGTGGTTGGGCGAATTTAGGTTTGCCATTAATTCTGCCTGGCATGAAAGTACCGGGTTTACGCCAGCAGAAATAACTCTAGGACGGAAGTTGAAAGGACCGATGGAAAGAGCCCTACAACAGCTACCTGATCCTAACAGTCCAGTTTACCCTATACTGGAACGGCAGAAGGAACTAGTCAGCTTGGTGAAGGAGAATGTGGAACGAGCCCAGATTAAGCAGAAAAGATACTACGACCAACGTCACAAACCAACACAATTTCAGGTTGGAGACGTAGTGTGGGTACGAACACATCCCTTATCCAAAGCAGATGACGGTTTCATGGCAAAACTATCCCCTAAGTGGAAAGGTCCCGCTAAAATTGTAAAGAAGTTGGGTCCGGTGAATTATCAAGTCTCCCTGATATCTGTTCCAGATATTATTGATACATATCACGTGCAACACTTGAAGCTTTGTCATGGGTATGTTATTTCTTCTAATGAGGAGGGGGATATGTAACCACCCAAAGTTTGGTTACTGTTGTCTTGTAGTACCACTACTATGCAGTAGGGGGCTCCATGTATCATGCTCTCTTGTATATAGCCATGTGAGAGAAGAAGTCAGTTTATGGTGTGGAAAGGGAAGCATGGTTCTTCTCTCTTAGTTCACCCAAGCTGTTTAGAGTCCAGGTTGAGAAACTATTGTTTCAAGCTCAACCAAGTAAGTGTTTTTTTTCTGATTTATGTCAACGGTGGTTTATTCATGTGTAAGCTGTATTTAGTTGGGTTTTCAGATGTTGTTTGTTTTGAAACCAGCGTGTTAATGCTAGTATGTATGTTTTGTTTGTAGAAGGACTCTTTGAGTATCATCTATTTTCCTGTTTGGTGATGAGGCTCAAGATTGAAATTCTAACTGGAACATGAGTTCCTAATGGACAGGGTCTTCAAGGCCTGACTGTGTTCGTTTGGATGAAAGTCATTGTGGATTGTTACTAATTGTTGCTTCATCTCAGTCACGGGACTATTATTCTGTTCCTCTCCATCACTGCCAATGGAACAATTCATTGTATGATACAAAACATTGGATGAACTCTATGGATCACAGGACAATTGAGAACTAATGTTATCAGTCATTATTACTGCTGCTACTCATCAATGACAGTATTGCTTTTGTGTGAATCTTTGGGGTTTATATTATTGTATATTGAAGCTTTGCTGGGTGGTGTCTATGTAAATATACTCGTATGGGTCATCTGATATAAACTAAAAGCATTTCTATTGGTGTGTTGAGATTTATCTTTGAACTGTTTACACTCTTTATATTTTTAAAAAACAGTTTGGTCTGTTAGTCCCTCCCTCAAAAATTATCTTGTAGCATGTCTCACTAAGAGTGGATAGGGAGACTGTTACAACAGTGAAAAGTATAAATGGATTTTAATAAATGTGACTAAAGATTATATGAGCTACGAATAGAAACGTACGTAAAAATGCAAACAATAAACACAAACAAACATTTAAACAATAATAACATACGTGATAAGAATAAAATGAAAGAAAGAAAGAGAGCAATAGAGAGAAGGGAAAAGCTAGTAATTGTTACATACAGAAACCTAAAAGCCGGACCCCAGGAAAGCAGCTTTTATCAGATAAATATACTTGCAAGTCTGTTCTCTGTTTGGTTGATGCTGAAAGCGCGGACGAGGTCCTGTTTCGACTGCGTCTTCCGGTGTCGCGGGAAGCTTGAAAAGGCTCACTGAAATGTAACGTTACCGAGAAAGTTCGTCTTCATCTTCCGTGAAGGAAGAGGCAAATATAACTTAGTTGCAAAAGAACGGCTGCTACGACTCGAACATGTGTTTGTCCGAGGCCTTCCGGGATGTTCCTCGGGGAAGCGTCGCGCCGGTAGAAGAGGAGGAAGGATGAGAGCGAGGTGAGAGAGAGAGAGGTGAGAGAGCCCGCTGTGTTTTGAAGGAGCTCAAGTCACGCCCCCTTGCGTGCGTGACCCAATCGCCTGGGAGGACGTATTGTGGTCATGTCCTTTCATTTGGAAAGGTACACGCCTCTTCTAACTAATGCTGGCGGAATAAACTTCGTTCATAAACATTTATAAAACTGGTATTAATCAAATAATGCATCCTCTAATATTCTGTGCTAAATATTCAACACCGTTGTGTTCTTCTGAACAAAACAATACCGCGAATGACAATTCTGTTAGTCAACAACACAAAGAAACAGGCTTTCTCGTGATTACATGCATATTAAACTGATTACATATCAATAAAGCTTATAGATATCGTATTTCGGGTATAAGGATCATAAGCACAGCAAGAAATACATTTTAAACATTTTAAAAAGGTAATTTTGACCACAAGTGGTCGGGCATGATAAGGAGTCTGTGTTTTGTGTGTGTGTATGCAGAGTCGTGCACACGTGGAACCGCGTGGCGAACTTTGTCCTTCCTTTTCAGTGTGAATATCTTCTTGAGTTGATGAGATTAACTCAGGGGACCTGACCGAGCATCTGCTAACACTGTTGTTTTGTTTTGAGGGGTTAATCAGTACCTTTTGTTTGTTGATTAGATTTGATTAATCAACAAAAAGGCAGACCTGATCATCTGCTTTCCGTTACATAGGGGACACAGTTAAGTTTTTGGGCACATGTATAATGGGAACTTTATGGGTGTGCTGGAAGTTATCAGCGAGTTTGATCCATTTTTGAAAGCGCATATAGAAAAATATGGCAATGCTGGAAAGGGAACGCTATCATACCTCTCATCAACAACATGCCTAGAATTGATTGAACTGATGGGAGAACAGGAACTCATCGTCGACCTAAGACGTCAGCCATCCCCCAAAACTCCTGTGCTCATTGAAGGTGAACCCATCTCCATCACTGATACATTCAAATTCCTTGGGACCCATATCAGCAACAACCTCAAATGGAAAATCAACACAGATCATATTTACAAAAAAGCCCAGCAAAGACTTTTCCATCTTCGACAGCTCAAGAAGTTCAGAGTAAGGTTTCATCTCCTGCTCCGCTTCTACACGGCCATCGTTGAAAGCATCCTCACCATATCCATCACAGTCTGGTTTGGCAGTCTTGACACACTTTCCCGGAAGAAATTACAGCGCATCATCAACAGAGCATCCAAAGTCATTGGTTCACCCCTACCATCCCTTGAATCACTCTACCACAAACGGACATTACGCAGAATCAAATCAAGTCAATCAAAATCAATCAATTCAGGAGAGTCGCTTTGCCAGTCTGTGCTTGGTGTTTTACAAGACATGGGCATTGATATCAGTAACTGCAGAGGCCAATGTTATGACATTGCACTTGTCTGGCATTTACAGTGGCCTACAAGCACGCATTAAACAGGTAAACCCATTAATCGAGTGGGTACCGTGCGCTGCACACACACTTAATTTAGTGGGAGTTAATAGTGTTAACTGCTGCCTTGAGACGGAGGAATTTTTTTATTTAGTGCAAACACTTTTTAATTTTTCCTCCAAATCCACATCCTGTTTGCAGACAATTACAGCGGGTTTACAGCCAAATTACAAACAGAGGATCGAGACTTTGAAAAGTCTTTCAGACACAAGATGGTCAACTCACATGCAAGCAACAAAAGCACTGCACCAGAATTGCACCAGAATTACACCAGAATCCAGGAGTCGCTTCAAAAGATCAGTAATGACACAAACCAATGTCTTACTGCACGGGATGAAGCCAGGACACTGTATTTGAAGATGTACAAACTAGAGAATGCCATTATGTGTAATTTGTACTGTTGTAGTGTACACATTATGTGTAGACTATACTGCTTTACAGGCAGTTGACCTGGATTTATGTAATGCTGTTAATTTGGTCAGCTTGTTGAGGGATTATGTAGCCAGTCTGTGAGAAGATTTTAACAAGTTTGTGTAATGTTTGGCAGTACTGTTATATATTTAACTGCATTACCCAAGAGGCCAATGGTGTTACTGGAAGTGAAAGAAAGAAAAGAAAATGTCGAGCTGATGGTTAACACGCACTGCACGTTATATCTGAGTTGTGTTTATTATTATACATTGATCAGTACAAACAGTGTACAAAGTACAAACAGTACATGGTGTCAGAGAAAATAATGAACTTACACAGACAAGAAGATGGACTCCGCTGGTGTTCCGATGCCCAGGATAGACTGGGATTCCCTCGACTTGCCTAACGCATGGAGGAGATTCCGACAACACGCCGAGCTGATGTTCAAAGGCCGGCTCCATGAAAAATCGGAGGAGTAACATTGCAGCTATCTCCTGTTTTGGGTAGGGGAGAAAGGCAGAGACATTTACAACACCTGGACACTGACTGCTGAGAACGCAAAGGTTTTAGGCACATACTACGACAGATTCGAAGCATATGTGATGCCAAATTAGAACCACATCTTCGCACGGTACAAATTCCACGAGAAAGTACAAGCGGAAGGTGAGAGTTTTGCCAATTTCGTCACAGAATTAAAATTGTTAGTTAAAGACTGCGGATATGCCAATACAGACGAGATGGTAAGAGACAGGATAGTTTTCTCCATGAACTAATTGCTAAACTACGGACCAGATTTAACCCTTGATAGAGCCATAGACATTGCACAATCTCACGAAATAACACAGGGACAGCTAAAATCTATGGCCGGACAGCACAGTACAACTCACACCCAACAGGTTGCGCATGGCGTGTTCAAACAAGGCAATAAACAGAACCGTATAAAAATTGACATCAGAGCTGAAAGAGACAGCAAGAGATCTGCAACATGCAGACGATGCGCGCAGGTGCATAGAGACAAGCAAAAATGCCCAGCCATGGGTAGACAGTGCAAGACGTGTGGGAAACCAAACCATTTCGCAAAGGTTTGTAAATCGCAACAAATGTGGAAACAAAAAAAGCGTGCATACCATGAATAACGACACCGACCAAGCTTACGAACCACCTTAGGAATTCTTCATCGACACGATAACAAAAGAGCACAGCAATGTGATAAATTAACAGGCTTTTGCTGAAATTGAAGTAGGTTTAAAGCTACAGAAGATGAAATTTAAATTAGACTCTGGGGCGCAAGTAAATAAAATCCCAGAAAATAAAATAAGAGATGTTATCGGTGTCAGCCAACTAAACCCAGCAACACGTAGGTTGTCAGGATATGGCGGAGAACACTTATCCGTGAGAGGAACATGCAGGCTGCAATGCAAGCACAAAGAGACCAAAGCCATGCATGAATTCTACGTCGTTGACACTCAAGCACCGCCTATCCTAGGACTCAGAGCATGTCTGGAAATGGATCTAATAAAACTGGTCCTCTCCGTGCAAACCGACACCAGACAAAGTGATGATCTGCTGAGCGAATTTGCTGACGTTTTTGAAGGAATTGGGGAATTCCCAGGCAAGTGTAAAATCCACATAGATTAGTTGTAGTGGAAAAACCCTGCACTGGGGCGCTTCGCATATGCCTCGACCTGCGCGACCTAAACAAGGCGATTAAAAGGCCGCATTATCCATTACCAACCCTGGATGATGTGATCTCCAGACTCTCAGGCGCAAGACACTTTAGTGTATTAGTCGCCAGATCAGGATATTAAGCCATTAAACTGACAGAGGAATCATCTAAGCTCACCACATTCAACACGGTGGTCGGACGGTACCGTTTTCTCCATCTGCCATTCGGAATAATCTCTGCACAGGATGATTTCCAAAGGAAAATCGACAAGATGTATGAAGGACTGCCCGGAGTAACGGCAATTGTGGATGACATCCTAGTGTACGGTCGCACAAAAGACAAACACGACAAAAACCTGTGTTCATTCCTGGAAAGAACGAGGACGAGAGGTTTTCGTTTGAATCCTGAAAAAAGCACAATTTGCATGTCTGAGGTCTGTTACTTTGGACACAGACTCACACATAATGGCATCAAACCAGACTGAGAGAAAATCAAAGCCATAAAGGAAATGGAACCGCCACAAAACAAATCCGAACTGGAAACCATGCTGGGCATGGTCAATTACCTGTCCAGATTCGCCTCGAGACTGGCAGAGATAAATGCACCGCTGCGACAGATGCTGGAGCAGGGCAATGAATTTACATGTGACAAAACTCACAACGCTGCTTTTCAAAAAATTAAAGACTTGATCACGAGGGAGTCGGGACCTGTATTAGCATACTACAACCCTAACGAAGCAAATCCAAAAAAAACTGTATGACATTCTGTTTGGGTGCAAGCGAATTCACCGGTATGTATACAGGAGAGCATTCATTGTGGAATCGGACCACAAACCATTAGAGTCCATATAAAAGAAACAGCTATCTGCTGCCCCTCCACATCTACAGCGCATGTGTTTACAGCTACAGAAATACGACTTCACCTTGATCCACAAACCAGGTAAAGAAATACCCGTTGCTGATACATTGTCCAGAAAATATGTGGCCTACCATGACACATCACTAAATGAAGGAATGGAAGCACAGGTCCACACCCTAATCAGCAACTTACCTGTAACGGATGTAATTTAATGACGAAATAATATTAATATAATTTTCCGAAGTGTTGACAACTTAGTGTTAACTAATAATTGTTGCAAACTGGTACTACCAACAAAATATTAGTGCATTCCTGGAACTGGGCGTTGTTACACTACATCCTTATGCATCGCTTTCTGCCAGGACTTTTACGGGCTTTTCCCAAATCACAGAAGCGACGTCGACGTCCGGGTTAGCGGTAGCATGAGCCGTCAGGCAAGTGTTATTTAAATAAACTCCTGATGTACTTACAAACTTTCCAATGCCTCGTTTTATGAGTACATTTGTACTACTGTAGAAGTTTGGTACCATTCTGGGCATTATTAGTGGGGTAATTTACGACATACAACCTTGGTTCCATTAGCGACTGCACTAAGCCATCCGGCTGATTTCTCTAAATAAGCTCTAACTTTAATAATGTTCAACCAAGGGAAAAAAAGTCTTTTGGGGGGGGGGGGTGTTTGGCTCGAGGTCATGGTGTAAAGGACCCTAGGTTGATTTTACTCCGAACCATCCCTTTAACAAGGATACGCACTTTGACGTAA
Source organism: Scardinius erythrophthalmus (assembly GCF_964197995.2). Lineage (NCBI taxonomy): Eukaryota > Metazoa > Chordata > Actinopteri > Cypriniformes > Leuciscidae > Scardinius > Scardinius erythrophthalmus. Next base: position 25,134,092 of record NC_138224.1, on the reverse strand, counting down.
CGAGGAAAACTGTACTGTCAACTCCGTCTGCAAGTGCCAAAGTATCTCCTGCTAAGGTACTCCGTACAACTCTCCTGATTCGTTTTGACTGCCAAGATGTAGGTGGAAATTTTCCATTTTCTCCCATAAGCATGATGAAATGTCCACCCTGTGTGCCACCGCCTGGAAGATTTCCCATTAAGGAATCTATGAAGGTATGATGTCATAAAGAAATGCAAGCTCAGGGTAAGATTTGTGAAAGTGTACATAAGATTGCAAGCGTAAATTAAATTTGCATGCGCAAGAGAAGATTTGTAAAGGTGTAAATCGCCTTTCAGTGTAAGAAAAAAACATTGCAGCATTTTACTGTTATTCGTAAGTTTAATTCATGTATTGTTAAACTGCAGCTTCATGCTAACGCAAAATAAATAGGATCTGTATTCTTCTGACTGCCATTTTTCCGCGCTAACACTTTTGGCACGGTTTTTGCACAAATACTGCCAAAAGCACTGCAGGCCTGTGAACAGCAATTTGCAACCGAAAGCAACACAGTCAAGAACTGCAAAACAAATTAATTGCGTAAAATCTAACTTTGTGTAAAAAAATAAACTGTTGCAAATGTCTAAATGGCTTGTTGTGTGCATGGGGTAAAAAAGTTCCCAAAATAACCCGATTTGTACAGTTGCGTCTTTCTTTTAGCAGCATTTCCAGTTTTGGCACGATTCTCTCACTCATTGAGTTTTGCCAGCACAAAGAGGAAAACCGAAAACATCTTATTCATTTGGCTCAGAAATGTTCCCGTTACCGAAATGGTACTTTTAATGCACACATACATGTTAAATAAATAAATAAATCATGATCGCTTAATAAGCTGGGCCCGGTTCCCCAAAACGTTCTTATCGCTAAGTAGTTCTTAACCTCTTAACCCAGACAGTGTTCAATTAGGCTAATTCAAGTGTTTTCATGCAAAGAATAAAATTGTCATTACACTGATTGTTGTTAGATTTTTAATTATATTATTATACAATATTATTAATTTAATTAAAAAGCGCTTTTAAATGCCAGTGAAAGCATAGGCTACTGTCAGTTAAGTCATATTCGGAAGCTAATATTGTTTCTCGTGGGCTTATATGATATTTTAAACATTTATAGGGATAAGTTTGTGATTTTAGTGCCGTCCGAATCCATAATATCAGTGTTTTTCTCACCCAACCCGCGTAAAAATCCCTGGCCAAATTAGTACCTACTGTTTTTTGACAAACAGGTCGTGTGGTAATTTAATTGCCGTCTGAATCCACATCTCTGAGTTTACAAGAAGAGATTCAAAATTCACGGTTTAAATCCTTTTTGATCACTGCCTAGCACCGTACGTAAGATGTAAACTTTTATTACTGAAATGCTGGAAAGTTTACAAGAACAATATTTCATCGCAGCTCCACCTCAGCGAACAAAAATGGGAAAGAGAAGAAAGCACGTAACATTTTTGAAAAGGTTATTGTGGCAGCAATATATGTTACAATTTTAAAATATGTAGGCTAGGCTATTATAGTTTGGATTATTTTTTATAATATTCAATAGTCCTAATAAATGTAATTTCAAATATTTCTGAAGTGCTTCTTTAATAAAGAACACCGCTTTCTCACATAAACAGCCCCTGCACGAGAGAATAATTGATTCTCGAGCCATCGATATCAACCAATTCAGCACCATCGCCACGGACAGCTACCGGTAACGTCGCACGTAAGAAGGTATATCTTAAAGGTGGTATCAGTGATTTCAGGCCCAAAAATATTTTTATCACATTCATCTAATCTTTCCTAACGATCCGCTAGCTGCCCGCCCCATAAGCATGCCGTCAAAAAAACGCGTCTCTGTAGGCAGCCTAGGCTCTGAGATCTGCACACAAAAACAAATGGTTTACCTCAAAAACCTCACAACACCCTCCCCCTGTTGGTGATTGGTTGGAACACTATTTGTTTTGGTTTTGAGTGTTTGGCTAAACCATTTGTTTTTGTGTGCAGATCTCAGAGCCTAGGCTGCCTACAGATGCTTATGGCATGCTTATGGGGCGGGCAGCTAGCGGATCGTTAGGAAAGATTAGATGAATGTGATAAAAATATTTTTAGGCCTGAAATCACTGATACCACCTTTTAAGCAGTTTTCTAAGGTATAGTTCGGGGAACACACTTAGGAACATAAACAACTTTGGTAAGATATATCTTTCGAGTCTTCTTAGCGCGCTAAAAGTGAGCGTTATCGGGGAACCGGGCCCTGTTTATTACAGCACCATTAGGTTGATTAAGGCTGACTGACATTCATCCTGAATTTCAATCTGGTGTTAACATTATTGGATTGAAATTTTATATATTATATAATCTGTTTCACCACTGAGCTGATGTTAAACTTAACAATCAAAACATTTAATACACATTCTTTATGTAATAATACCATTCTGATGCAGTGTTTTTCACATCATGTCTCTGTTCATGGTATTTAACACTCAACTATATATCTTGAAATATTGTCTTGGTCGCACTGTCAATATTGATTCTGATTAGTGATTACTTTCGTGTGACTGATCAAGCTATTATATGTAGCTAGTATGAATAACAAAATGCTTTCTCTGTGTCCAGATTCGACTGTAATGAAAAACTGATACTAAATCAACATAAACTCAACTTTGACAAAAAGTAACTAATTATGTCTGAGTAAAAACCCAGCAACCAGGGAATACACAGCATCTTGATATATATATATACTGTATATATATACACTCACCTAAAGGATTATTAGGAACACCTGTTCAATTTCTCATTAATGCAATTATTTAATCAACCAATCACATGGCAGTTGCTTCAATGCATTTAGGGGTGTGGTCCTGGTCAAGACAATCTCCTGAACTCCAAACTGAATGTCAGAATGGGAAAGAAAGGTGATTTAAGCAATTTTGAGTGTGGCATGGTTGTTGGTGCCAGACGGTCCGGTCTGAGTATTTCACAATCTGCTCAGTTACTGGGATTTTCACGCACAACCATTTCTAGGGTTTACAAAGAATGGTGTGAAAAGGGAAAAACATCCAGTATGCGGCAGTCTTGTGGGCGAAAATGCCTTGTTGATGCTAGAGGTCAGAGGAGAATGGGCCAACTGATTCAAGCTGATAGAAGAGCAACTTTGACTGAAATAACCACTCGATACAACCGAGGTATGCAGCAAAGCATTTGTAAAGCCACAACACGCACAACCTTGAGGTGGATGGGCTACAGCAGCAGAAGACCCCACCGGGTACCACTCATCTCCACTACAAATAGGAAAAAAAGGCTACAATTTGCACGAGCTCACCAAAATTGGACAGTTGAAGACATGTTGAAGACATGAAGACAAAAAAATGTTGCCTGGTCTGATGAGTCTCGATTTCTGTTGAGACCTTCAGATGGTAGAGTCAGAATTTGGCGTAAACAGAATGAGAACATGGATCCATCATGCCTTGTTACCACTGTGCAGGCTGGTGGTGGTGTAATGGTGTGGGGGATGTTTTCTTGGCACACTTTAGGCCCCTTAGTGCCAATTGGGCATCGTTTAAATGCCACGGCCTACCTGAGCATTGTTTCTGACCATGTCCATCCCTTTATGACCACCATGTACCCATCCTCTGATGGCTACTTCCAGCAGGATAATGCACCATGTCACAAAGCTCGAATCATTTCAAATTGGTTTCTTGAACATTACAATGAGTTCACTGTACTAAAATGACCCCCACAGTCACCAGATCTCAACCCAATAGAGCATCTTTGGGATGTGGTGGAACGGGAGCTTCGTGCCCTGGATGTGCATCCCACAAATCTCCATCAACTGCAAGATGCTATCCTATCAATATGGGCCAACATTTCTAAAGAATGCTTTCAGCACCTTGTTGAATCAATGCCACGTAGAATTAAGGCAGTTCTGAAGGCGAAAGGGGGTCAAACACAGTATTAGTATGGTGTTCCTAATAATACTTTAGGTGAGTGTATATAGGTGTGTTTGGGTTGTTTTAAATGTAAAAAACTATAATTATTATATCATAAAGTTGTTTGTGGTGGTGGTAAATTAAACACAATATGTAGTGATGACACAATTGTGTTGCACTGTGGTATATGGATCTGCCTGAAGTGTGCATATGACTCCAAGTTTGAGGGGGTGAGGGTCTGTCCATATAAACTTCACTTGTCCACTTCACAAAGTGGTACGCACTTCAAAATGGCAGCAAGGATTCCCCCGAGGGGAATTGCTTAGTTAAGTTTGTGAGTGCGTGTATAAAAGCAGAGTGGAACGCAGCCTCGGTGGCTGCAGCAATGGAGACTACAAACCAAGATGGCTGTCCGAACTGCAGTTCCCAGGTTCCTCAAAAGGAGGATCACAGCTGTTGCTAATGAAGAGATGTTGATGAGAAAGTGTTTGGTCTGCATGAGCAGTTATAAAGTGTTTTATAAATAAAAATGAATAAATGAATATCATTCATTTCTGTAGAGGTGGATATTTTAATAAGAATCAAATGACTGAGAGAAGCTCTGAGAATGAAACCAACCTGTTTGTTCCTCAGTATCTTCATTGTTTCTTCACTCTCCTCTTTAATAGACGTCATCTTTATAATAGTCTCACATGGATCTCAGTTGCTTCACCAGGAGATGACTTCACTCTGTCATGTTTAAGATGAGAATAATTAACAGAAAGAAAAATTAATACAAAATAAATCCCTGGGTGTGTCTCAATCAGCTCCCTAGTTCAGTAGCCAGAGCACTGGCAAGAGAGTCAGTCAGAGTATCTGACAGTTAATGGCCTTTAACTGGCCTCATTAGCCATAATTCACACTTAGTAGATTCCACTTTCATGAAAACATCTTAAATGTTGCCATCATGCTTATGTTGTGTTCTAGCTGCATTTACATCACTTTGACCAGTAGATGATGTCAGCGTTCGCTGTTTCGAAAAGCACTTCGAATCAATTAACCATTTTGCAAAGCAACTGGTTCAACTGACTCAGCATTTCTAACAGCGAATTCCAAACAGCGTTTTTGCACCCTTGAAGGGCACTTGGGGAAGTTTAACCCACACTCGAAGAAGTAGAAGATAATATTGTCAGGATATTTGTTGAGAAGATAAGTCAGAATACAGCTATTTTCAATCAAGAAATAAAACAAAACCGAGAGTGTGCTAATTCTTTGAAGGAGGCTACAGAATTTATCTTTTAAGAATTGAAGGATGTAAAGGCAAGACATCTCCAATATGAAAACGATGGGAGACCATCAGAAACAGAAAACGGAACTGGAGGACGAGCTCAACGAAACGGAAAGGTACCAAAGATGGTGGAATTTGAGGCTGTATGGTCTGGCTGAACAAGGCCCTGTCAAAGCCCGGGGGGTTGACATCTGCTGCTCTGTCATACAGAAAATGAGGAGACGTGTCAACAGCACATTGGGCCTCATTCACCAATATCTTCATAAGAATTTTCTTAACTTTGTACTTAATAAACTTCCTAAGAAAATTCTACATCGGATTCATGACATGTTCTTAAAGGTATAGTGGAGGATTTTCTTTTTCCGGGTGGATCATCAAGACTATTGGTCCTCCTAATTGTCAATCATTCTGGTGATATGTTTACGTAAGGCCGTCGTACGTGCTCGTCCCTAGGTAGTTTTCGCTTTCTGCGCATGCGCAATTTCAGGTGTATATGTGTGGTGAGCTACGGTTTCAGCCATTCATTGAAGCTCGCCGTTCTCTCTGGGTTTTTTCAAAATGTCTGAGGGTTGCAAGAGAAAAAGTGTCTACGAATTGTATGACAAGAAGAGAAAGGCCTCTGAAGAAAGAAAGAAGACCAGAGTGTTTTTGGGAGAATATTTCACACACTGGCGTGCGCTAAAAGCACAGGTTGGGCTTCCCAGTGATGCCTCAGTCGCGAAGTTTCTACTCGACAGGTAAAGTTTGGCATGCTATTTGGAGAAATCCATTTAAAATCACTGCTAGTAAAAGTTAATGTAAGCTATGATTAGTGATGCTAGCCCTGGCACAAGTCACGCACTGCCATGCCAACAGCAACTTGTAAACAGAGCGTGCATGAGGAGAACTAGACTTGTGCATGCTCTCTCGTGCACACGTTTAATAGGCGTTCCCTCTCGGGAGCAGGTAGAGAGTTGCGCATGTGCATTTTTTCAAAAAGTGGAGAGGGTGGTTCTTTTCTAAAATTCGGGAAAATCCTCCACTATACCTTGTGTTCCTGTGTTCTTAGGATTGATGAATCCCACGTCTTCGTAATTGAAAGCGCGTGCCAGTTGTTCCTAATTAGCATAAGAAAATGCCCCGCAAATTCCCATATAAGGACATGACACTTCAGGGCCGTGTGCAAGAAAAGTTGAAGAATGTCCAAAAGACGCACAGACGGTGGTGGTCCACCGATCACCAAACAAAAAAAGAACTTCAGTAATTATGAAATAGAAATTCTACAGCAATAGGTAAATGCCAAACGAGGCATAATATTTGATTTAATCAGCTTAATTGCTGATGTAAATTGCAGTGTTAGTGTTTCTTTGCATACTATGATTTTTTTTTCAACAAATGATCAGAAATACATTACAGTAAAATACTATCATTGTAAACGACTGTAGAATTAAATAAAATGCAGTAACCAATTATTTGGAGCAAACTGTCATCACTCAAATGTGCATAAGAGCGTAGATTTTGTTCTTAGCTAAGAACAAATCCAAGATAAGAAAACATTGGTGAATGTCAGAATCTTCATAAAAAGTGCATAAGTGGGGTTTAAGAACACATTTCTTCGTAAGAACGGTTGGTGAATGAGGCCCAGTGATGTGAGCCACAGGGTTGGCAGAAAGAGCGCGGAGAAGATTCAACCAGTTATCATCAGCTTCGTAGCCAAGTCAACTAGAGATCTCATTCGGAAGAACGCTAGAGGATCAGAAATATTTGAAATCTGGGAAGTGGCGGAGAAGACCTTTCTGTGCAATGTCATTTTGTTTATATTCATTTAGTGTGAGGGGTATTCGTAACGTTAAAAAAGAAAAGCTTTTGTTATATTTTAAGACATTCAAGGCCAACTTTGAATTTTAGCAAGAGACCCATGCTTTAGGATCTGACTACAAGTTTTGGAGAAATCAATGTGGAGATGATCTTTGGCTATCCTATGGAAGCAGTAACTCTGCCGGTGTTATATTCTTATATTAGTGATTTATGTTTGCATTACAGTTTTTTTTAATTGCTTAAGCACAATTTTGAAAACAGGGCCCGGTTTTTCAAACCCCTTCACACAATTAGCACAACACTACACCAAAGTAGCACAACACCTCAGATCATTAGCAAAATGGAACGCTTTTGTCAAAACTATACAATGTCTTATAAAAACCTTATTTTGTTATCATAACACAAACACAACCATCATACGGTCTGATTCTGTTTGAATCAGTTAAACACTCTTGTGCTCAACCTAAAACACTTTTAGCATTTACACAGAGAAAGTGTCAAAATAAATTCAACACCAGATCAATGAAAATATCAGTTAATAGTCAGTCAATACTGAACATTTCAACAAAACATTCATAACAAAACATTTTCCAGTTTTCATACAGTATTACTGAACTACTGTAACATAAAGTACATATCCAGTTCAGTACCGACCCCCCAGGGCCTCGTCAACATCACAGGCTATATTTTCATTTGCAAGGCAACGTGGGAAGAATCTTTTGGAGTGACAAATCCACCCTTGTATGGATGCTTCCTCCATAGCTTGAATGAGGGCCATCTGGACATAGGGCTGGAGATCATAAAACTTCCACCGCCATGCTGAGAAGAACTCCTCGATGGGGTTTTTAGGAAGGGGGAGTATGGTGGAAGGTATTTAACTGTAAATTGTGGGTGTTGATGAAACCAGTTTTGGGCCAGAGCAGAACGATGGAAAGCTACATTGTCCCAGACGACAATGTATTGCATCTGGTCCCTTTGGTTTGCTGCTGTGATAATATTGTGTAATCTGTCTAAAAATTTAAGAATGAGGTCAGTGTTGTAAGGACCCAAGTTGGCATGGCAGTGGAGGACCCTATTCTGTGTAATGGCAGCACAAAGGGTAATGTTATCCCCACGTTGCCCTTGTACATTGTAGTGTTGCACGATGTATCGATACTTCAAAAGTATCGCGATACTCGGAAATTAAAAACGTCACGATACCTAAATTTATCAGTATCGATACTTAAAAAAAAGCCTCCCTATGGACGTCTGTGTTTTTTTCCTGACGCACGCAGCAAAGAACCTGCTGCTGTCAGTGTCATGTGACAAAACACTACAGAGATGGCTGCATGTGCGAGCATAATCGTTTATATACTGTCTATGAGCACAAGTGGTCCACGACTCGTAGAAAAAGATGACGCGAGGAGGAGTGACATATGGAAGTAAGTTGCCTACCTTGCTCTGTTGCACGGTGCACCGATACTTCAAAAGAAAACCGGAAATGAAATACGTCACGATTCTTTAATTTATTAGTAGGCTATCGCTTCTAAGAATGACCGCGTTCCAGATTTGTAAAGGCCTGACACACACTGGCTGCGTGTCGTGTCCGTTTTTATTTCGGCTCCCATGATGTTAACTGCCTGCGTGACACACGCGTCTGGGTGCAGCTCGAGACGCGCGGAAAACGCGTGCATTCTAGAAATCTATTTTTCACGCGACACGCACACGTGTTGGAAGCGTTTCCAGGCAAAATAGAATAGGAAAAGATGTTTCTATGTCATTTTGACACGAATACATATTAATCAATGACATTTTGATGTTTGAAAGATTTGACAAATACAATATAAAATGTAATTTAAAACATATGATCGATTTTCAAATATTGCACCTCTCAATACTGAACGAATTATTCTGTAGCCTATTTTGCAGTCAACACTGCCGACGTTGTCTTTGCTGCTATATATATTTATGTTTAACATGAAGTATAGGCCTTCCACAACTCTCTCCCCACGTCAAATATATCACCAATAAGGCTTATCATACCAATATTAAACATTGTTTAATATAATCGCTGTTCATATTTTTATTCAAAGTTCAGAATCAAGATAAAGCTCTTGTGTTTCTTATGATAAATGAGATAATGCTGCTAAATGTATATATTTTTTACCTTGAATGTCATTGCTCTAATTTATTTTTTATATTTTGATATTTCATATTTTGTTCAAATGTTTAATATATCTGCTGTTCATATGTTCATTAATTAGTGTGTTATATGATTAAATGTTGTCCCGGTTTTAAAATAAAGCACAGCAATGATATTTGAGAGTGTTTCTCCCTTTTCAGGAAAAGTATCGAAAAAGTATCGAAATCGCAATACTTGACTTGGTATCGGTATCGAAACAATAATTTTGGTATCGTGACAACACTAGTACATTGACAATAGCCCTGGGGCCAATGATGTTTCTTCTCCTTCTTCTCACTCTTGTCAGGTTAAATCTAGCCTCATCAATTTATATAAACTCATGCGGGACTTCCTCTGCATCCATTTGCAAAACTCTCTGAAATACAGCAAAAGATCACATTGTGTAGATCAATATACTGTAGCTCTGCTATACAATAAAATTACATGTACAGTAAAAAGGTTATGTGTGCAGTACACAATACTACAGTCAGTGAACAAAACGTACCACCACATAATCATGCCGCAGGACTTCCACCCCGTCTGAAATTCTTTCAAATGGCACTTTATACTAGCCTGGGAAAACCCAGACAACTTCCGGCAAATTTAGATTTGCCCTGCAAGTAGTCTGGCAAAGAGCTCATTCAAGCCCATTTCTAATCCGTCGAAATCGCGGCACAAATCAGAAACGTTGGGGCGGGCTTTACACAATGACGATCGCTCTGATTGGTTTTAGGTCTATCCATCCAGAGGCATTTGAGCGACGTCCGTTCAACTTTTAAATGCATTATTATATTCAAATTGCAAACGCATGAGGACAGTCTCCATGAAAGACCCACTGGCAGATGAACGTGCTACTACATTTCTCTCCGAAATGGTAGGAAATTAAATTAGATTTAATAGAGGATTTTAACTGTGACAAGATGATTGACAGGGCAGTTTACGTGACAGGATGCACGCGACAGATCCGTCCGATAAAGATGATGAAGTAGTATGTCCCAAAGTTGCCTACTTTTTTGCTACACATTCAAAAGTAAATACATTTTCTTCACAAAAAGAGTCCATACTTTTATGGCATAGTATGGCATAACTTAGGCGAATTGGGACGCAGCATATGGCTTTACACGATGACGATCGCTCTGATGGGTTTTAGGTCTATCCATTTGCGCCCAGAGGCATTTGAGCGACGTCCGTTGGTGACGCCCCTTTGGAAATGAGTTATTACAGTTTTTTCTGATTGATTAGGCACATTTTTTGTAACTATTGGCTATTTTTGCAAAACTCTACACACAAATAAGAAAACCTTTCACCCAATTATCAAAACATTCTAGTTCTCTTGCAAAAGCGAACACAGCTAGATTAACTCTTCACACCTTCGTAAAAATGGTGTTTTCGTATCAAACAGTAAACACAAGCCATCATCTACTAAGCACACAATGTGCCAACTACACACTGATGGTATGAATACAAAACACATCTGGCTTTTGCTTTCTCTGTGTACAGATGTCAATTTGAGGTCATACTTTTGTCATAGTGTCATGTAAACATACAAGGATCCAAACTTCAAGTATTGGTGTTTATTCACACTCATCAAAACCAAGACAAAGTCAGAACACAAAATAGTAATTTCACAAAAAAAAAAAAAAAAAAAGACAATCATCATGTCGTCTTTCTGGGTCCGGCCACAAAATTTCGTCCACATCGCATGCGATATCCTCCAGTCCAAGGCACCGGGGAAAATATCTCCTTGAATGCCGTATCCAGGCCTGACATGATGCCTGGTCAATATCTCCACATGCCTCCTCCATTGCCTGTAAAAGGGCTACCTGTTGATGAGGATGACGGTCGTACACTTTCCAGCGCCAGGCAGAGAAGAACTCCTCGATGGGATTTAAGAATGGAGAGTATGGAGGGAGGTTGAGTGCCATGAAGGATGGGTGGTCTGTAAACCAGTTGCGGACCAAAGCAGCCCTATGGAAACTAACATTGTCCCATATGATGACATATCGGGTCTCTGAACAGTGAGCATGTCATGTAAGGTGTCCAGGAATGCAATAATGTGTGCAGTGTTGTATGGGCCTATGGTTGCATGATGGTGAACAACACCATTTTGGCTTATAGCTGCACACATGGTTATGTTACCACCACGTTGTCCTGGGACATTGATGATGGCACGGTGTCCAATAATGTTCCTGCCACGTCTCCTGGTTTTACTGAGGTTAAAACCGGCCTCATCTACAAAAAGTAGCTCATGTCCCATGGCATCTGCTTCTAGTTCCATCACTCTCTGGACAAGACAAAACAAATGCAACACATCAGGCCCATGCACAGCACTACAGTATGCACTTCCAGATTCAGAACCAATGACACTAGCTTACCTGCACATAGTCATATCGCAGTTGCTTTACACGTTCTGTGTTACTCTCGAAAGGAACTCTGTAAATTTGCTTCATTCTTATTCTGTGGCGCGCAAGTACACGACTTAGTGCAGAAATGCTTACACTGTGTATATTTTGAAAGATGGTGTTATTATCAATTATGCACTGCTGTATTTCGCGCAGTCTTATTGCATTATTGGCAATCACCATGTTCACTATATGGGTCTCTTGCTCTGGAGTGAACATTCTTCCTCTGCCCCCAACATCTGGACGTCTAGCAATTCTGTAAAGTAACAATTTCAGTATTTTTGCATGTATGGTACTGTTGTGTTTCTCAGAGTATGGCAGTGCTACCAAGTACTTACCGATTCTCATTTCGAAATGTCCTAATGATGCTTGCCACAGTGTAGCGGCTCAAATTAGGCTGAACCCGTTGGCCAGCTTCCCTCAGGGTCATCCCATGGTTGATGACATGGTCCACTATTGTAGCTCTGATGTCATCAGTTATTCTATTTCTTACTCTTCTTACCCTTCCTCTTTCCCCTCCTCGTCCTCTTCTTGCTCCTCCTTGTCCTCTTCCTCTAACTTCCTCTAACCCTCTCGCTTCTTCAACTCCACGTCCTCTTCCTCCAACTTCTTCACCTCCACGTCCTCTTCCTCCAACTTCTTCACCTCCACGTCCTCTCCCTCGGCCTCCTCTGATTCTCACTCTTCTCACTCTTACTGCTCCTTCCATTGTACTCCACACAGACAGCTTACCTGTGGCTTATTTATAGTGCTTAGGCTGATTAAAAGTGAACTAATTATCTAAAACAGTTTTCACATGTGAAAGTGTGCCAGACAGTTGGCAAAATAGTGTTAATGATAGCCATACATGTGTATAATTTTGCTAGGAGTGTGTTGGAAATTTGGTAATTGAGTGTAAGCAGTGAGTTGTGTTTAAAGTTCTGCAAAAAGAGTGTTGTGCAGTGAATTGTGCCTGCAGTTTTGCAAAGTGTGTGTTACAAAATTGCAAACTGAGTGCAAAGCAGTGTTTGTGCTTTTAGTTTTGCAAACTCAGTGAGTGGTTTTGCTATACGTATTAATAGTTTTAGAAATTGTGCTACAAGAATCACGATTAGCGCTTAAGCATTCAGAAAAAACTGTAATGAAGCTTTGCCAGACCATAACTCAGTTACTACTGAGAATGGTCTGGTTTTAACCAGGCTAACTTCATACAGTTGTTTCATCAGAACTTGATGTTTTTTAAGGATACGGGCTATTGTTGACAGAGAGACCTGTTGGACATTATTGAAAATTGGGTGATCATTGACAATAAGGGCTTGAATTTCTCTAAGTCTGATTGCATTATTGGCCAAAACGAGGTTTATGATCTCTCTCTCTTGCTCCTGTGTGAACTCTTCCTCTTCCTCTACCTCTACCTTGGCCTCTTCCTCCACCTGGTACTCTCTGGATTCCCTCTCTCATCCGCACTCTCCCTCTTCCTCTGACACCGTTCATTTTTGTTGAAGACAGGTGAACTTACTGTTGCCTTTTTATAGTGCTTAAAACTGATTTGTGTGTCTACAATTAAGCGTGTGTGCACACCTGGTGGCTGTGTTTAACCAATTGGTTCATAGGTGTGTTCATTTCAAAGCCTTTGCTTTGAAATTGCAAGGAAATGACATCATGATAAATTTCTGTGTCAAATGCATACAAGTGTGTTTAGTGTTTTGCAAATCACTGTGTGTAATGTTTTGCAAAAAGTGTGAAGCTGACAATGTGCTTACAGTTGTGCAAATCTAAGCCGGTGTTTTGCTACTTGAGTGTAAGGTTTTGCTAATTGTGGGAAAGTTTTAATTTTAGTGTGTAAGCAATTGAAAAAAACTGTAATTGCCTTGATGAATAGATCAGTGGGAATCCTGGTAAAGTTGACTTTACATGAGTAATAAGGATGGTTCCAGACAATCCAGAATTTATTTTTGGCCACTGTCTAAAGAACTGGCACAAAAAGTTAAGGAAATTGATATAATACCTTCCATTCATACTGACCATAAAATAATCCATGTTATGTTTGGTTTTGATAGTTTGGCTGAAATGAACTATTTAAAATAGTTATTAAATATAATATAAAGGATTCTTTTAGTAGGGCAAATGCTTCTCAAATGAACCATTGGGAATTTATGAAGTATTCAATAAAAAAGTTTGCTATCAGATTTGGAAAAGAAATGGTCAAAGCCAGAAGGGTTAAGGAGGATTCCATCATTAAACATATTACTCTTATATATGAAAAACATAACTTGTCTCAGATAGACAAAGACATGTTAGTTAAATTGCATTAGAATTGCATCAAATATTTGAGAATAAAGCTAAAGGAGCATTTTGATGTGTATCACTTTAAATGTAAATGAGCTGCATATCCCCGCCCAGTCTTCAGATTAGGGCATAGCGCAGGGGTTGGCAACAGGCGGCCCGTGGGCCAAAACTGGCCCGCCAGCAATAATATCTGGCCCGCAGCTGCAGCCAGATTATTTTGATAGCGGCTGGTTACGAAATAGATCTGTCATGACAGCAACAGTTACCACAATCACTTCGTCTCCAAAACATTATGCCGTCATACTCACATTTTGGCTTCAAAATAAAAGTACGAGAATGTTTTTGCAGCAATGTTTTATTTTGAGATGAATTGAGAGCTTTTAATTTAAAAGATTCTGAAAGACATTCAAAAGAGTCTGTGGATCGCTTTGTTGCAGATAAGACTTTGCATTCACAAAACTAGGTAGGATGAACATATAGTTGTCTTTCCATTCTTCTTTGTATGCCTTATTTTCGCTGTCAACTTTCCTCTTTAGACTCTTTGATAGTGCCATTTTCTCTCACCAGCTAGCTAAAATGTTGACATCACTCTGCACACAACGTAATAGAAAAATGCAGTTTAGTGAGGATGCCAAGGAATAATTCTGAGTGTAAAAGTAGACTACGCCAAATAATAATTACAATAAGTCAGGCTCCATTGTGTAACAAGCAAATTAAAAGGATACACATTTATTATTCACAATATGGAAAGAGGAAATAAAACATATTTTGTTAAGAGCATGACTCAAACATGCCATTAATGGGCTTATTCAAGTCCTCTTTTATTTTTTGAGTTCCGGTTCTCCCATATATGTGTGTTTTAGCAAGGCGGTCTGTGTTGCAAGTTGGTGAATGAAGATACTTGCCAGGCTATGTTTCACTACTGCTTTATTAATTTATCCAGTGTAAAACCCGGACACTGCCACACAAATGTGGCTTTTTGTTAATGACTGTCCTACTACAGGATTTAACACAGAGTAACAGCTCACTACCAGTTACAAAAGACACTGTAACAGTCTGTCACAGGCAATTCTAGTTGCATTGTTCTGGCCCACTATCTAGTGGCGAAATGTTTTTTGGCCCAATGCCAAACTTGCCAACCCCTGGCGTAGTGTGTACATCTCTGCTTTGCAAACCTATATGGTCGGTAGAAAGCAACATGACCATGACTGAGAGCGAGAGACTCAGTATTCAGCCCAACATGTATAAACCAGAGTCTGACCCAGATGAAGGAGAGACTCCGGTAGAAGAAACACCTACGAGAATGTACCAGGACGTCTCGGAATGGTTATTTGATGCATTTATGTACTTGTCGAGTTTTCGCAGCCCATTTGCAACGATGGATTAGCAACACACACAGATACTGTGATAGCGTTCGCAATGCGCCTTTACGAAACGACACGAATACGGAGAAAATGTTAGCAAAGCAGTATAACAACATGACTTTTATGTGAGGAGTACTGTTGCTGCATCATGTGTAAAATATTACTTGCCGTACAGGTGCTCATGTGGCAAATATGAGAGGATGCCTACAGAACCAGAAAACATATGCGGCAGGAAGATAGAGCGGGTATTCATTTAATTACAGTTATAATTGTTGTAAACAGAACGTGTGACATAAAAATGCCTAACGCTGTTTACTGTAATGAAGGTTAGAAGACGGATGCAACAACTGCAAGTGACTCCATCATGTATGGTGGACCATCCCGGAATGGATCCAGTTTGTTTAAATGTGTTTTCATTACAAAACGCATGTAAAGTGTCATGAACCTTGAAACGCGTTTGCTCCGGTCAGTATGAACAATAATATCCGCTTTATGAGAGTTGAACTTGTTCGGCGCAGAAACCAATGTCATGCGCGTGCCGCATGTTTTTTTGAATCCTCCGCTGTAATGTGATTGGATTAAACAAGCTCTTTCTCATGAATAAAATGCAGAGCTAGCTTGAGGGCCAGCTGACGTAGAATCGTGCCCACAGCCAGTCACACACTACGCACGCTTCTACCACTCATTCCCAGACGTTGCCTCGACTTTGCTTTTCAGCCCGGAAGAACGAAATTGCTAGGGAAAATTTTCCGTGCTTTTAGTGTTTTCAGTGATGAGCAACCTGTACATTTCTGTTCACACCTCAAAAAATGTGTTTTGGGGTTTCATGACCCTTTAACATTTACAGAGTTGACTATGGTCCCCTGCGACTTTCGTGGAGTACAACAGTGAGTGTGTAAATGATTAGCGAATATAACTGCAAATGTCTAGTTCATGTGATCTTACAAAACATTTAGCATTATATTTCCCAAGGTTATATTCAAACCAAAGCATACATAAAGAGTGAACACAAACTCTGTACCTTACTGTTGTTGTTATATCCTTAAGTAAATTCATATGAAACTTGCATAATATAAATGTATTTATTTACATAATTTACAAAGACAATGACCTTTACAAATAAATTCACTTTTAAAAATGACGTTTATCAACAAAATTTTTTTTGCCAAAATGTATTGAATATCAAAAACTAAAACTCCAGACAGCGTAGATAGACATATAAAACAGAAACACCAAAAAAAATCCTTGAACCCGGTTATGATAATGTCCCTGTGTGTCAGTCGTTACAGATTTTTAGCTTATCAGAGCTTTGTTAGCTGGTGCTGGGGTTTCCTGGGACGAAGAGTACGAGTTGTGATTCAGCCTGTGTGGTCCTGAGTATTCGAAGAGAGTTTCCTGATGCCCAGGGCAGCTATGTAGGTTTTCGACCGCCTGTATCTTAAAACGAGACACCCTGCTGGAGATGGCCTCATCCTAAGCAAGCCGGTCATACTCTGGACACAGTGGCGGTGGTATGGGGATCCTCAAGACCTCATCCGCATATGGTGCAGGATCCACAAAGACTTGATCAAATATGAGGTCCAGCAGGTCATCCACATATCCTGTGCAATATGACATTTTTTATTTGTAGATAGTTATATATTGTTTTTTCACATAGCTTGTCAGGAAAAGTACAATAAAGGTAATGTACAATTCTATCACATTTTGTAAGTAAACTCAGGTTATACATACTGAAAGTTGCTTGTCTCTTCCCTTCTCTGGCCCTATATTCTCCCTCCTTGGCCTTCGGAAAGGTCACTTTGAGCAGGGGTTGACCTGCTGCTGTTGTGGCTTGAGGACGCCCGGCGTTCTCATTGTAGTGTAGTGCAGCCAGGTACAGTCTGAAAGCAAGAAATACATTATCAACATAACATGACAACGGTGTATGCAAATGGGAAATTAATTTTACAATAATTACCTTACCTGCACAACATTCCAAGAAATGGAAAGACCACATTTTTGGGTGCAAACCGTAGTATGACACTGCGGAAAACCTCAATGGAAGAAGTCTGGTAGTGAGGACATAGCTTGGCCACATCCTTCAAAATTCTCTTGTTGGAGAGAACTTTCTCCAACTTGTAATATGCCAGAGTTCCTAAAGAATTGGAAATATTCTTTAATTATACTAATCAGAAATAAGAACTGGCTAAGCATTTCATTTTGACTAAAAAAGACAAGCTTTATGTTTTGCATACAGTTTGTTTAGAACTAACTTCATTGCTTCTTGAGACTACATACCAGCTGCCAGCCACTTGTTTTTGTTTAGACTTTTCCTTGGTGGATGTAGACATGCAGGAAAATTGGTGTCTTCATGTGTGTGCTTATCTTGGACATGGTTCAGCATAGATGTCCATTTAGCCACTCTTTCAGGCCCATTGCTTGATGATTTAGCAGTCCAATAGATGTGATTTTTAATACTACGCAACCAGTTATGTAGTTTCTCACATCCCTTCAACTTGCAAATTTTCTCCAACTGTTTTGAAATTACTGGAGATTACAATTAAACACAAGTATGACAACACTCACAATAAGTGGACTAATGTGTAATAGGTGGTGGATATAAAAAAAAAAAAAAAAAAAAAAAAAAACTATTATATTGTTTAGGGCTGACTTCTAATAGTCGAGGATTCGACGATTCGATTCGGGGAGGTCTGATTCGACTATGAACCTCATAGTCGAATACATGGGCGTCAGTTTGGTTTGAAATGTGCTGGGGACAGAGACGCATTCGCATTTTCAGAAGGGCTGGGTACCATTTTTATTTTATTTTTTTCGCTTTCGCGCAGGTCATGTTTTGAAAGACGATGTCCTGTAGCTTACTAATGTAAATAAATAAAAATGTATTCAAAAACCTGCTTCACGTTTTCAGCAGGGCTGCGGAGCGGCTGTGAGTTGACTCCACGGTTCTCATGTGCGTTAAAAAGCTTTACGTGGTTTAATGTACCTAAACAATGATTACCAAATTCCCCTCTCATGTTGCTCCTCATAACCACTTAAAATGGTAAAAAAAAAATCGAATCCAGAGTCCAATTATTATGGACGTTAACAGATATTAAGCGTTTCTGCTTCACATTTTCAGCAGGGCTGCGGAGCGGCTGTGAGTTGACTCCACACGGTTCTCATGTGCGTTAAAAAGCTGACTCCACACGGTTCTCATGTGCGTTAAAAAGCTTTAAGTTGTTTAATGTACCTAAACAACGATTACCAAATTTCCCTCTCATATTGCTCCTCATAACCACTGAAAATGGTCAAAAAATCGAACCCAGAGTCCAATTATTATGGACGTTATCTGATATTAAGCGTTTCTGCTTCACATTTTCAGCAGGGCTGCGGAGCGGCTGTGAGTTGACTCCACACGGTTCTCATGGGCGTGAAAAAGCTTTACGTGGTTTAATGTACCTAAACAACCATCACCAAATTTCTCTCTCATATTGCTCCTCATGTTTATGAAATGTTATGATATATGTGTGATATATATGTGTTTTTTAGCTCTTTTTGTTTGAAATGGAAAAAATCTAGCTGCTATCTAAAAAAAAAAAAAAAAAAAAAAAAAGGTTCGACTATCAGTCGACTACGGCAAAATCTAACGAATCAGATTCGACTATGAAAATCCTTAGTCGAAAACAGCCCTAATATTGTTATTGGTGATCCAGAAACATTCGCTATTACAGTATTATCACATATATTAGTCTGTAAAACTCTTGCAAATTATAAGAATGGTAGTAAGGCTATATACCTTTCTCTATGTGCCAGACATCATAGAACTGGTTAACACTGCGCTCCCTGAGGAATTTTTTAATTTGCGGGTGCCGGTCAGTCACAATGCAGTCCAGGGTCACACCACGAGCGTCCAAAAAGTCGAGACTTCTCTTCAAACCTTCCCTCTCCATGTGGTAACTTCCTCCCACTTCATTACTCTGTCAAAGAAACATAGTATAATGAGTCTTTTAATTAAAAATGCAAATCTTCCAGCATGTTGCTACAATGGTTTCTGCTCACTTACCTGGACGAGTTGTACGTCAACAATGGTGTTCGTCTCCAGGTCCATCATTGTGTAACTGCCATACTTGGCAGAGTGCCCTTCAAAAACAATGTTACATAATTCCTTATTACATACTGTGCCTTGTCTGGTAGATGTGCGAAAAGTCTATCATTCTTTATAAAGTCTGTCAAATGTTCTTTTTTGGGGGATTTTCAATAACAGGTTTAATTTTTCCCACAATGTACCTGGTGAGTCAGCCCTCATGTCTCCTCCAACAATGACTTTTTCCCTTTGAGTTAACTGCTGTAGCATCTCATCCTGCCAGTTTCTCCATTTGTGAAGAACAGCAGGCTCAATCCACATTCGCGCGTGGCGACAAAAGGTGTCGTACCTGAAAAGTTGTAGCTTCATTGCTGCAAATATCTGACAACATAGAGAACAGTGAAGTTGCTATACAGTAAAGTAATAAATTACTAAATGTAATCATCTTTGACATTATAAATGTTTAGTCTCTGTAACTGCATTGCGATTAATTATTTGATATTCAATTACTTTTTCAAGTGTGAAGAATGAAGCACCACAGAGATACACGGCAGCAGAAAGGTGAAGGTTGCCCGCTGGAGTACAGCCCATAATTGGCTGACTGTTCCATTTCCGTGAGAACTGACAGTGGTGGCAGAGCTGTTCAACACGTAAAAATGTCCCAAGCCTTTGCGATCGTACATGACAGCTTCGCTGACATACCGGGCACAACTCGAACAGTTCCATGATGCAGGTCTCATAGACAATATATTTACTAATATTTTGAACAGGACTGGATGCTTGAGCTCTGAAAAAAATATGCATGCATATAAGCACAACGTGAGGGTTGTAATGATTAAAACAAACATAATTCTAAACCATCTGCACATAATAGATACTTACAACAAGCCTTTTGGCTCTGTTATTGATGTGTGATTGAATGTGACATCAGTCTCTTGTGCTGTTAGTATAGAAGAGCACTCCTTGAGAGTATCTTCTTCATCTCCCTCTTCCTCAAGGTCCAGATGAGGTCTCTTTGATGGAGTCTTGAGAGGTGTGGAAGACATAGCTGCTGTATGAGAAACTGATGCCATACTAAGGTCAAAACTTGACACAGTTGTCTGGACACCTGAAATGTATAATGCAGCAACGTTTTAGTGTTATGCCACATCGTTTAACGTTAAGAAATTAGGGTGATATGATGATTGAATAAATGATCCACTGGCAAATATCAAGCTATATAGTAGTTATTATTTAATATAGCAGAAACATCATGGTCACGTTTTATTTATTGAAAGCTACGTAGAATTTCTATGAGTGTATGATAGACTGATGACTAAGCGCTCGTATGAATGCAAGACATTCCAATATTAATAATTTTATTCTAACCGAGTGCAAGCACTCGTTTTTCCACTGGTGATTTGTATTTGTTGTCATTGTACACTCTGAGCGGCTACCACAAACATGATGCTCACTACATTATGCAATGCACAACGAGGTAGATTCACATTCTCTATTGCGGCTACTGTGCAAAACAAATACAATTAAAACCATCAACATACCGATACTCCTGTGGTGTGCTTGAAATGTTGATGGTTGTGTGACAAAACTGTGTAGCTGTGATGGTTCTGTCTGGACGCCAACATCCCTCGAGCTACGGCTTTGTGTAGATGTGCTGGCCTTTGCAAATAAACAAACATTTTTAACGTACAGTTTTTCAAGACAATAACCTTTTATACTGTTGTTTATAAAAGTGTGGTTATACAACAAGGTTTAAAATAGACGACGGACATCTAGGGCCCTATTTTAACGATCGAAGCGCATGGTCTAAAGTGAAGGGCGCATGGTCTAAAGTGAAGGGCGCAAGTGCACTTAGGGTTTGCCCGAATCCACTTTTGCTAGTTTAACGACGGGAAAAATGGTCGGCGCACCCAGCGTATGGTCTAAAAGGGTTGTCCCTTTTCTCTTAATGAGTAATGGGTGTGTTTTAGGCGTAACGTGCAAATAAACAATCAGAGTCTCATCTCCCATTCCCTTTAAAAGCCAGTTGCGTTCGCGGATTCACTATTTACATGCCGGAATTTGCAAGCAGAAAGACTGAACGCTTCTCTTGCGAGGAAACGGATCTAAAGCGCACAAGCAGATCATCTACGGGACAAGCCGGATTCCACCATATCTTTATGTACACAATATTATTCTTTTACATTGTAATCCTTTTATTTTTAATATGTGGCATGTTTGTGTGCTGCTTCCCTGTGTGTGTAATAAGCAAAGTGTACCTGAAAAAAAATTTGTGGACCTGCCTATAGGCGCACATTACTAATGCACTCTTTAACGAAAAAGAAATATTTCGCCATTGACTTTAGACCAGGTTTCAGTTGGTCAATGGCGCAGTCATTTCAGTTGCCTCAAAATAGCAACGCGCCATCAATGCGCCTCGTTTTCAGACCATCACGCCCATGGGGACACAAATGGGCACAAATGCATTTGCTATTTAAACAACGTGGCGCAGGACGTGAAAATGAACTGCGTCAGGCTGAAACTAGCAAAAAACACTTGCGTCACACTTGGCGCTGCATTGCACCAGGTGTATGATAGGGTCCCTATTCTCTAAGACAACAATAGCTTTAGTCGCATTTGTTGTGGAAATAGCTAACAGGCACATTGACTGAAATGGCAATTTGCTCAAAAAAAATAAACAGTATGACACTTACTACTTCTGCAGGTGAAGCTGGATCACGAAGAGTTGGTACCGATCCATCCTTCAGGATCAATTTTTTAGCAAAACCTGCTTTGTACTGACCCTCGTTCACAAAGCAGTCTGGCATAAAATGATTTGCACAAACATAAACGCATTTAGGTAGATTAGGGGGCACATTCCCTTCAAACATAAAAGTAATCCACCGCGTCTTCAGCGGCTCAGATGTCGGGAGTAAATGACGACTGCTGTGTTCATTCTTACATCCAACAACAAAACACCTCAATCGCTTAGAAGACATTCTTGTCCGGTACAGCTGCTCCCACGTCGAGACAATGGCAGACTGTGTATCAGTTCACTCAGGGCGGGTTTATGCTAATACGGCAGTGTCCGCCAACAGTCATGGGAGGGGCCTGAGCAAAAGGACTTCACATTGCCCAGAATCAGAAAACAGCTTGTTCGGAGACACTGCTTAGGATTTATGGGAATAAAAAAAAACAAAAAAACACTGTGTTTATTTTTATCATTAAAGGGTGGTTGTGTACACACACTGCCAACACACATTGGGCCCTATTTTAACAATCTGAAACGCAAGCATCAAACGCAAAACGCAAGTAACTTTGTGGGCGGATCTAAAATGAGTTGGTCTGAAGTAGCTACATTACTCATAGGTGTGGTTTAGGCATAACGTGAAATAAACCAATCAGAGCATCATCTCACATTCCCTATAAGAGCAGGCGCATTTGTTCCATGGCGGATTGCTATTATAACGGAGAATTTGCCAGGCGCATGCCAGGAGCGGTTCACATCCGAGGAGACCAACGTTCTCGTCAGGGCCGTAAAAGACAGAGAAGTGACACTGTATGGGGATGGGAGAAACACACCCAAATTAGCTCCGGTTAAACAGGCGTATAATAATTTGGGTAAATGTGTAAGCTAGATTTATGCTTATTTTTTCACATCTTCATGGACACCACAATGATTTCCCTTGTGTGGAATATTTTTCCTTTTAATTATGTATGCTTTGCAAAATTGGAACTGCTGCGTCTGTGTGTAGATGAGATAAGCAAAGTGTATGCGTGTTGTGCACACACTACATTATGGCCAAGCATGCGCCCTTAAAATAGCATCTGAACGCGCCACTGAAAACGCGTCACTGACTTTAGACTAGGTTTTTCCTGGTCTGTGGTGGAATTGTTTTCTGGAACTGCAAAATAGCACCAGGGAACGTTTGCGCCGGAACACGCATCCTCTTTTCGCTGAACCGCCCCCGGGAGCGCAAGTTCATTCCCTAATTTACCGACGTGCAACTGTGGAGGGAAAAGTCCGCTGTGCGTCAGGTGCAAAATAGGAATGATACATGCGTCGGTGTACCAATGTAAAAGTGAATTTTGCATAATAGGTGGCTTTTAATCTCGAAAAGAGAAATACTGAATTGTCCTCCTTAAAAATACTTAGGATTGATGCTAAAGTTTCAATGGTCTCTCAGTTTGTAACAAGCTTTTATAAAAAATTATACACATAAGATGAAGGTATTGGAGATGCAGGGACTTTTTTTTGTTGGATAGTATTAAAAAAACTTGTGATAGGAATTATAATATTGGATGAAATCGATACAAATATTGCCAAATTGAAGAATAATAAAACACTGTGTAATGTCAGTTTAACCGCTTAATTTAATAAAAACCTTTCTGGAAGATATCTCTGTGTTCCTTTTTCATGTTTTTTAGGAAATATTGGAAGCTGAGAAAATGCTGCATACAATGAATCAGAGTTTAATAACCCTTATTCCAAAGTCAGGTAAAGATCCGCTTAGTTTCATTAATTAATAATGATGCTTAATTGTTATCGATAATATTTGCAGAGAGATTGAAACTTTGTCTGGATAAAATTATTGATGACTGCCCGTCTGGTTTTATGCGTGGCAGATATATTGGAAATAATATTCGTCTTGTTTTGGATCTAATTGATTATCCTTTCTTAATTTAGGATGAAAGTTATATATTATTCATTGATTATTATAAAGCCTTTGACCATGCATTCATGATGGATACTCTTGTTTTTTTTAGCTTTGGTAATAATTTTATCAGAGTGGTTCATACAGTGTATAATGATTGCAATAAAATTACCTTTTGGAACAACTCCCAGATTTAATATTTCTAGAGGTGTAAAACAAGGAGACCCTGTAAGCTCATTTCTTATTTTTGTTAGTTGTTATGATCAGGGCTTGACATTAACTTTTTTGCTCACTAGCCAATGTGGCTAGTGGTTTTCCAAAGTTACTAGCCACACAGCATTTTTACTAGCCACATTTTTGTTGTTGTGAAATTACCTGATAAAAGTTGACTATGGCGTGCTAAAATTTACTTGAACTAGATTTACAACCCTTTTAAATGTAAAACCACTGTACACACCCAAATCAAGACTACATAAATATATAACAATACAGGTCATTATCATTAGCTCTGATAAGGTTGTGTGTAAAGCTCCTTTTTAAAAATAAAACCATGTATTATGTATTATATGTCGCCACATTGCTCCACCTGCATACGACATAACTCCAGCAGGGCAGCTAGCTGTCTCTTCGATTCTTTGTTGTCGGTCACTAGCGACAATAATCATTAGGGCTGTCAAAATTGCTCAAAAATGATCTTCGAATATTCCCTCTAAAAAAAAACACATAGCTTATATTCAAACTATTCGAACATCTGGTTGCGCATTTTGTCAATGACGCGCATTACGTCAATAACAGGACAAATTAATACAAAGAGACATAACTACTATAGGTAGTTTATTTAAGTTTAAACATATTTGACAACGTATTACCTATACGAAAACAAGTAAATCAACTAATGGCCAAGACCGCAGACCTCACTCACTCTCGCTCGCTCACTCGCAGGCACTCTTTCTCTCTCTCGCCCTCACCCTCATGCTGCGTTCACACCAAACGCGAATAGACCGTCTGGCGCGAGTGTAAAGACGCGTTTACGCGCGTCTGTAGGTCTTGCGGCGCGAATGAGGCGTCACGCGCTCTGTGCATAACAGTTTAAATGAACAACAACAATAATCAAATGTTGAGTGCTGATCAAGAGTTTTGTACAAGCAATTTAAGGTCGAATATTCATTTTCACCTTTGAAATTCTGTTTTTTCAAACTATTCGAATATATATTCGAATTTAGAATATTCGTTGACAGCCCTATGGGAGTTGTAGTGTCGTAGTGTCACACTTATTTCAGATGCCTTTTGAAAAGACTACAATTATTCAACCCGCCAAAGTGGCTAGTTGGAGTAAATGTGTTACCCGCCACAAGCAAAATCCACCCGCATTTGGCGGGTGTTAATGTCAAGCCCTGGTTATGATTATTAGTTATGCAAGTGTTGTGTCTTCATGTTAAAAAGAAAAGTCTAGAATGTATATATATATGTACTTAATTTGTTTATTATTTTAGGGAAATATGATGGTCAATAAATACACCTAGTTTTATACAATTAAAGGGGGGGTGAAACACTCAGTTTCAGTCAATCTCATGTTAATCTTGAGTACCTATAGAGTAGTATTGCATCCTTCATATCTCCAAAAAGTCTTTAGTTTTATTATATTTATAAAAGAAAGATAGGCTGTACCGAGTCTTTCCGGAAAAAAAACGAGCGGCTGGAGGCGTGCCGTGTGGGCGGAGCTAAAGCTGTGCTTACGCGCTGATAGCTAACAACACACAGACATTTGAAGCAGAAGCAGTTCTCTTACGAGAGGTCTCTCATACTGCGTAATATCTTACGCTAGGGGAAAATCTCTTTTCCGCGAGATATTGAAGCCAAAAATTATCCTTAATTTTGAAATAATGTAAAACGCGTTGCGGCAGCATGCAGACATAGGCAAGACGGCTCGCGCGCCAATTTGGCTCCAATGGGGGCACTTCACGCCTACTGCGCCACGTCCCGCTGAAACAGCCGTGGCTTGGGCCTATAAATACAGCTCGACAGGCTGATAGAATCTGATTTTTCATCTCTTCAGTGAAGCTCTCGCATCGCTGGATCCTGAGAGGAAGAAGCCGCGCCGTTAGAGAAAGCCTTCTGCGGGACGAGCCTTTGCATCTGAAGCAGCTGGTCGACAACTCGCCGCCTTCAGTCGCCGTTCCTGCTACGCTATCCGGCGTATTATATCCTTTTCTCTGCTAGTGTGGTCAAGGTCAAGGTGTTCGCCACTGCAGCTCACACTCCCATTCTAAAAGAGCCGAGCGTCTTTTTAAAGATGCCCCGCACCTTCTGTCGAGCCTCACTCAGCGACGGGGACCGCCATGTCATCTGCGTTTCCTGCGTGGGTGAGGAACACACAGCTCTCGCGCTCACTGACGGCGGCTGCCCTCACTGCGAGCTGATGCCCATGGTGACTCTGAGGACTCGCCTGCCACCTTTCGCCGAGTCTGCAACTCCGCCTGCTGCGGTGCCGCGCCGTAAAAGTGCCGTGCTCAGCGGGTCCCGGAACCTCCACCAACCCGCAAAAGCTCGCCGGTTCGCCCACCTGCTTCGCTAGGGTCTCTCACTGACGGACAGCGGCCGCCGTCTGCCGCCGCTTCCATCATGGATGACAATGAAGAAGCCGTGCCTGTGGAGGATGACAGCTGCTCTATCCTGGCGTCGGGCAGTGAGGACTGGTCGAGCTCTGTGGATCTCGCCCCCTCTGCTCGCGAGCCTTCTGGGAAAAGGGCCAGCATTGAAGCAGAGCTGATGCATCTGCTCACGCAGGCCGTAGCGAGCCTCGGCCTTGAGTGGTCGGCGCCCGAGGAGCCTGCGCACAACCGGCTAGATGGATGTTTCCTGCAAGGGGACCGCGTTTCGCCGTCTTCAAGACCCGCACCTTTTCTTCCTGAGCTTCAAGAAGAAGTCGCGAAGTCTTGGAACGCCCCCTTCTCAGCCAGAATGCGTACCTCTGTCTCAGCAGCATTCTCTGTGGTGGATGGTGCTAAAGACAAAGGATACCATTCTCTTCCTCCTGTGGAAGAAGCTGTAGCGGCCCATCTTTGCCCGCCCTCCGCTGGATGGCGTGCCAAGATAGCGCTACCATCTAAAGCTTGCCGCACGACTTCAGCCATGCACAGTCACGCTTACACCACCGCTAGACAGGCTGCATCTGCGCTGCACTCTTCCTGCCTAAGCGTTCCAGCTCCGCAGCAGGCCGCTCAAACAGCCGTCTGCTCGAAGCTCCCAGCCGCAGCCCGCCAGGGACCCAAGACCCCGCTCTCGCTCTGTTGGCCGCCGCCCCCCTCTGCGTGGGCCCCGGCCTAAGATTGAGATAAAGCCCGAGGCCTCAAAGTCTTCCTAGCTCGCCTAGGAAAACGACAGTGTTCAAGTCCCGCTGCGGCCAGACTTCCACCAAAACTTCTCGCTCGTTCAGTTCCAGAAAATGCGACTGTTCCAGTGTATTTTGCAGAAAACAAGCCGGTACCACAGCCCGTTTGCCTGCACACAAACACAGTTTTTACGGCGACCCAGATAAATCTCATAAAGAGTGTATTTTCTGGTATTCCGGCCACGGCCGATGATGTTATGATTGTAGTAAAAAGGCCCACGGCTCAGTGCTCATTCCCACACACAAGCACAGCACGCCACATTCCAGGGCTCGCACACATAAAATCGACTCATGTCGATTGTGCATTAAATGTAGTGAATGTGCCCACGACCCAGTGCCCACAAACACTACACACTGCATGTCTCATGGTTTCTGTAAAAATGAAACCAACACACATACAGTCAGCTCAAGCCGACGGTGTTTTCAGTGTAGTAAATGTGCCCGCTGTCCCGCGGCCACATTCACTCACAGACATGACAAGCCCCACGGGGCTCGCCCCCGCTCGCTCCCTCTCAGCAAGCCGCCATAGGAGAGTCGAGTGCGGGCAGGCTGCCCGCTGTGATCAGCACGCCCCCCGCCTCGAACGCTGCAAGCACGGCGTCTATGTTACGGCATACCGAACCTCTCCGGTCACCACCATGTCGCGGCCAGAGCCCAGATCTCATTCAACCCCTAGCTATTCATGCAAGTGCATGGGCAAAGCTTCCCGGGGTATCAGAATGGGTGCTGAACATTATAAAGAGAGGCTATTCGCTACAGTTGGCTCGCCGTGAATAGAAACCACGGTAGAAAAGGAAGTAGCACATCTACTTCGGGCCGAAATAGTGAAACTGTTGAGCAAAGGGGCCATAGAGCCTTTATCTCAAGCTCAGAGCGAAGGGGGTCTATACAGCAGATATTTTCTGGTACCGAAAAAAGACGGGGGTCTCAGACCCATTCTAGATCTAAGACAGCTGAACAAAGTGCTTTCGAAACGGCAGTTCAGAATGCTCACAACCAGGAAAATCCTCACGCAAATTCGCCAAGGGGACTGGTTTATGTCAATAGATCTGAAGGACGCGTATTTCCAAATACAAATAGCGTCACGTTCTAGGCGATTTTTGAGATTCGCCTTCGAGGGCCAGGCATATCAATACACAGTCCTGCCGTTCGGCCTGTCCCTAGCATTTACAATGTGGATGGACGCGGTGCTTGCACCCCTGAGACTTCGGGGCATGCGAGTTTTGAACTACTTGGATGATTGGCTGATTCTAGCTTGATCACACTCAGAGCTCATAGAACACAGGACCATATTACTCGAACATCTCGAGAATCTAGGTCTCAAAGTCAATTGGGCGAAGAGTTCACTGTCTCCCAGTCAGAGAATATCTTTTTTTTTTTTGGGCACAGAACTGGACTTGCTGTCTATGACAGCACAACTATCGCCACAGCGCAGACTGAATATTCAGTGCATGACGAAATCCTTACGCTGCGGCACTATAGTCCCGCTCAGGAAGATTCAGAAAATGCTGGCCTCAGCATCATCAGTACTCTGCTTCGCATACGCCCACTGCAGTTCTGGCTAAAAGAGCGAGTACCGCGTCGAACATGGGCCTCCGGTTTTTTTTTTAGCCTCAAGGTCAATCAGAAATGCATCTCAGCTCTGAAATCTTGGAGCGACCGACTGGTCGGACTTCCTTGAGTGTGAAGGTGGTGTCTACGGACGCCTCCACCTCGGGATGGGGAGCGCTGCTCGAGGGCAGACCGTTCTACGGCCAGTGGTCAGAACGGGAAAAGCTTCTACACATAAACTGCCTGGAGATGATGGCAGTCGACAACGCGCTGAGGCGCTTTTGTCCCCAGATAAAAGGACACCACGTCTTGGTCCGTTCGGACAACATGTCGGTGGTGGCCTATATAAATCGCCAAGGAGGTATCAAGTCCCGAAACCTTTACAGGCTGACGGAGCGCCTCCTGGTTTGGGTTCAGCACAATCTGCGCTCGTTGAGAGCAGCGCACGTGCCAGGCCACCTGAATATGGGACCAGACAGACTGTCCAGAAACAATGTTCCGGCAGGAGAATGGTCTCTACACCCGCAGACAGTCCAACTGCTGTGGAAGACATTCGGCAGAGCGAAGGTAGACCTGTTTGCGTCTCAAGAAAACGCTCACTGTCCGGAGTTTTTTCTCCAAGAGCAGGGATGCGCTGGCCCACGTCTGGCCCCGCTGCCCGCTCTATGCTTTTCCCCCCGTCACGCTCCTGCCTCAGGTATTAGAGGGAATCAGAGAAAACGGATGCTCAGTGCTACTTGTGGCTCCGTTCTGGAAGAACCAGGCTTGGTTCCCAGTTCTGATGCAGCTGACAAGCACTGCCCCATGGCCGACACCAGTAAGGAAGGACCTCCTCTCTCAGGCCAAGGGCTCGATCAGGCATCCTCGCCCAGAGCTGTGGTCCCTACATGCGTGGGCCATCAACAGGTACCCGCTAACCTCCCGGTGGGAGTGTTAAACACGATCACGCAGGCTAGGGCCCCATCTACTAGATGGCTCTATTGCTCAAAATGGTCTGTGTTCTCTAGCTGGTGCACAGCTCGTGGCATATCACCCCCAGACTGTGGGGTGACGGAGGTTCTCTCCTTCCTGCAAGAGCTACTGGATAAGGGCAGAACCCCATCCAAGCTCAAGGTTTACGTGGCGGCCATAGCAGCGTTTACTAAACCGACGCTTGGCCAGTCACTTGGGAGGAACGATCTGGTCATCCGCTTCCTTAGAGGAGCTAAGAGGCTGAATCCTCCCAGACCTCCCTCAGTCCCCATCTGGGACCTTTCTACGGTTTTGGAAGCCATGAAAGGTGCCCCATTCGAGCCAATCCAATCAATAGATATCAAACACTTGTCTTTCAAGACAGTGTTTCTTCTGGCTCTCGCTTCGGTAAAGCGTATAGGGGACTTGCAAGCACTCTCAGTGAGCGCGACGTGTATGGAATTTGGGCCAAAGACTTGAAAGTCATACTCAAACCAAGGTACGTTA
Source organism: Scardinius erythrophthalmus (assembly GCF_964197995.2). Taxonomy (NCBI): domain Eukaryota; kingdom Metazoa; phylum Chordata; class Actinopteri; order Cypriniformes; family Leuciscidae; genus Scardinius; species Scardinius erythrophthalmus. The sequence goes on along the minus strand of NC_138224.1, from coordinate 25,103,811 downwards.
CTAAATCCCTCAACACACCGTTTAGGGCTCAGGTGATTTCCCTGTCGGCCCTGCCGGTCTATAATGAGGAAATGGACGCGAGCTTCCTTTGCCCAGTCAGGGCATTAAGGGCTTATGTGTCTCGCTCGACTGTCTTCAGACAGATAGAGCAGCTCTTTGTTTCGTTCAGCGGACGTTCTAAGGGACTAGCTGCGTCGAAACAGAGTCTATCCAGGTGGATAGTTGATGCTATAACGCTGGCTTACACTTCTAAGGGCCTGCAGTGCCCGTTAGGTGTCAGAGCGCACTCCACAAGAGGCATGGCCTCGTCGTGGGCTTGGTCTACATTTCTACATTTATAAGGTTTTATAACCTAGAGGTTCCTGCCTTGCAGGCTAAGCTGCTTTCGGTCTAATAAATCAGTATTGGCTGCCCCGATGCTATCGGCTCAGAATACTGAAACTGCTTGAGCGCCGCTCACTGATCGATTAAATAACTCTATGAGCAGTGTGTAAGACCCATAATATTCATCAGTCCAGGCCGAGTTTTTTCGCCCTGACTGTGTGGAACACTATTGATATAATTTGCTCCTTATAGGACGCTACTTATTACGGGAATGATGCTGTTCTAGCCCCTCTTTCCCGGACTCTCTGCGAGTCCCTGGTGATCATGCACTATATGAGCCCCGGGCACCTGCCCCTGGGACTTTGGTGTTGGATCTCAGCACGCACAGCGTTTTACACTGTGTTCCCCTAGTGTAAGATATTACGCAGTACGAGAGACCTCTCGTAAGAGAACGTACTCAGTTACTAATGTAACCTCGGTTCTCTCTAGAAGAGGGAACGAGTACTGCGTATCTTTGCCGTGCCTGCAACATGCTCTGGTTCGCTTCGCCGATGAAAAAACAGATTCTATCAGCCTGTCGAGCTGTATTTATAAGCCCAAGCCACGCCTGTTTCGGCAGGACGTGACGCAGTAGGCGCGAAGTGCCCCCATTGGATCTGACGTCACGAGGGCCCTCTCTCGATAGGCTGCTGCAGTTGCCGCAGGGCAGCCAATAGGCGTGCAAGCCGTCTTGCCTATGTCTGCATGCTGCCGCAATGCGTTTTACATTATTTAAAAAATTAAGGATAATTTTTGGCTTCAATATCTCGCGGAAAAGAGATTTTCCCCTAGCGTAAGATATTACGCAGTACTCGTTCCCTCTTCTAGAGAGAACCGAGGTTACGTTAGTAACCGAGTACGTTTTACTCACCGCCTGCGGTTCCAACGCACGACCGTGAACCTTTATTGTTGGGACTGCTCCATCCTTAAGCATTAGACGATCTGCAAATCCGGCGTCGAACTGGGCCTTGTTTATAAAACAATCATCGTCGAAATGCAGGGAACAAACAAGAACACTTGCACAACTCCGGTGATGCTCTGGAAAAACAAACTCCATCCACTGGTCCCTTAACGCTGGGTTCTTTGGGAATCTGTGCAGGGTTGTCTTGCCCTGGCAACCAAAAACACACTTCTTTGGTGACATTGTTTATTTCTTTAAGTCCTTTGACAGCAGCGCAACCGATGACTTCCCTATATGGAAGAAAAATAATGTCAAATGTTTTTGAAATAAAAAGCCTGTTGAATTGCACTACTTGCTTGCTACCATGCTTGCATTTTAATGCATTGTATTTTTAGGGCGTGCATTTTTATGGGCTGAAATTCAACATGGTTGAATATTTAAGCTGTGAATATTTCAATTAAAAACATTTCAAACACATTTTCATTATTAAAAATTCAATAATCCATATTCACCTTTCATATTTCACTTCCAAAACTGTTTAAAAATACAACCTATAATATTCAACAGGCATTTTTCGGTCCATTTTATTTCGCTTCGCAAATTCACTTCCACAAATTCAGTGGTTCAAATTCGACAGTTAATTCAACATTGACATCCAGGAACTGCAGGAAAAGCAGTAGATTACCGAGCATACTCTCCATCTGCTGTTAGTCAACCTCGCCAGCAGGTGGTGCAAAAGCGTGTGTTGTTGACGAAGACCAGCAACAGTTAGAACAAGCCATTCATTCATAAAATGAAAATGATTATGTGTGTCAGTATATATATGCGGAAAAGATGATAAAGACACAAAAGGTGTGTTTATGTTTCATTCAATAACTTCATTGTTACTTTCCCTGTGTAGCCTACATGTCATCAGCTTTCTCTACCATGAACGGGATTATAATAGGTTTCCCTCAATACCTCATACTCAAGGATTCCCCTTCCGTCGGGATAAAAAGCTTAACGTAGCTTTATGGACTAATACAGTTATTTAAAAGACCAAACTCGCACCTTATTGGGAATGTAGGCTGTAGGCTACAGACAAGCAGATGGACTAAGAATATGAACTTAATGCGCAAAGTTTCATGCAGAGCGTTTCGTGATATACTGGCACAAAATCAACACTTGATTAATTAATACTAACACTTTATTTGCTCTTCTCTCTCTCTCTCTCTCTCTCTCTCTATATATATATATATATATACATTATTTATATATATATATATATATATATATATATATATATATATATATATACATTATATATATATATATATATATATATATATATATATATATATATATATATATATATATATATTAGAGGTCGACCGATAGTGGATTTTACCGATAACGATAGCTAGGTTGGGCCATACTTGCCGATAACCGATTAATCAACCGATAGTTTTTAAAATTGATACTGGATAAAAACAAATTGATCATTCATGTTAGTTTGATAGTGCATTAGGCCTAACTATGGTTAACAAATAAAAACCTTAATTTAAAAACGTATTAGTACATTTTAATTAACAAACAAACAATGAACAATCCTTATACAGCAGTTATTAACCTTAGTTAATGTTACATATGTAATTTTATTGTAAGTGTTATGATTTCATATTAAACCCAAACAGTCATGCTTAAAGATGGCCAACTTTAAATATCTAAAACGCCAGAGAATTGAAATGTATAGTCTCATACTTTTGCTTCTATTTTATAAACACTTGATGATTATCTAATCAAAATAACAAAATATGTATTAAAGTGATGATGAAAAAATAACCGAAATCTAATGCTTTTCTGATTTGTTTATATGTTTCTGTTGGCTGTATGAACATATGAGTTTGCTATCTTACGTCTCTAGCTTTAAATATGCAACTTCTCTGTATATTTAATGCATAAAAGTGACCAGCTGGATATAAACTAATGCAAATAGATGGTAACAATTGTGACATTAAACATTCGGGTCGGACTTACGTTTATTTTTGTCAGTGTTTTAACCGCTTGAGGTACTACTAATGTTAGGGTCCTCTCAGCCTCGAAGGCAAACAAACATATCGTTGTGCTGTTCTTTCTCTACTAATGCAGCATTTAGTCAACAAATTAATCACTTTATAATGATATGACAAAATGTACTGTGTATACAGACCTTTTAGCTGTCGGTGCTTTAAACGCGCATCTGATGTCAGCGCTCTCCACGCAGCGTGTGCTCTCAGTGCAGCACGCAGCATCACGTGTCGAAATAAACAACACGAGGCATCAGCAATAGTTTTTATTACACCTCTAGAGGCCGCTCTTGTACTGCATGATGCCAGCAGAGCCTTCTCAGCTCTCTCTTAATGTGTAATGAATGACAGCGCGCGCTTCTCAGCCGCCCCAGCAACTGACGCAACCAGGAAAAACTATCGGTATGTATTTTTGCCGATAACGATAGTTCCACCAATCAACAATCGGTGCCGATTAATCGGTCGACCTCTAATATATATATATATATATATATATATATATATATATATATATATATATATATATATATATATATATATATAGTATAGTAGGTTATGTCTACGTGTATTGCATTAGTTTAAACTGGGAAGAGTCATAGCACTTGCATATTATTGTCCTCCTATTGTTAGTTGAACTGTAAATCGCTTTGGATAAAGCGTCTGCTAAATTACTAAATGTAGCCTAATAAATGTAAAATTGGCTTGACATTGGACATTCGCACATTTAGGGACTGTCTCCAAAGTTGCATACAACATTATACACGTTTCAAGCATTAAACTTTGCGCGTTATTCTGAGTCCATCTGGAGCTGGACTTGCGTTTGGTTTTTAATATCACTGTATTAGGCCCCATTTACACTGCATGGTTCAAGTGACCCAATTCCGATTTTTTCCTCTCAAGTGGCACAGATCGGATATGACCGGTGAACGTGTAAGCAGGAAAAAAACGCATGGATTCCGATTTTCTCAGATCGGATTCAGGCCTCATTCATATGTGGTAATAAATCGGATATGAATCGGATACGTGCATTTGCGTGTGCCATGTAAGCAGACAAATCGGATATTCCCCAGTAAATGCGAGTCGTACGTCATTAAAAAAAGTGATAGGCTACCACCAACTGAGAACACATGACTTTATAGGCGCGATGGAGGTCGAAGGCTCAACACAGTGGAGTAGCCTAATTTTTTTTACACCTTACGAGAGCAATGTTTTGCTGACCTTTGAAAATAGTGCGGAAAGCAAAACACTGGATTATTAGAGATGCGCAGATGAGCTCCAACGTCACGCGAATCCGCAGACAAAAACAAATCATCCACCCGCCACTCATCCGCACCAATAATTTTCTCTGATTTAAGTATCCGCACCCGATGGTCAAAGTTATTATTCTTATGTGTTGTTACACGTGAGGATAAATGGATGATCATCACCTTCAACAGCGGACTCGAGGTGACGGTTGATGCGCGCATCTCTAATGGTAACATAATACACTGATGAATGAGCGCTGCTTTTAAATGAACATTTCTTTAAAACAAAATTTATTTGACAGAATTTCATTTTCTTAATGGCATAAACAGGCTTTACTCCCTTGAAACTTAAACTGGAATGGAACATGCTCATATTTTAGAGAATGTAGTTAATATTTTCGTTAATAATGATTTATCTATCCACCCGCGACCCACCCGAAATTAATCAGAATGTTATTTTTATTAGCCTACTTGACCCGCCCGATCCGCGGATTAGCAGAGCCCCCGCGGATATAACCGCGATCCGCGTACGTATCACTATAATAATTTTCTCTGCTTCTACATCCATTGCATATCGAGCTGTTTTACTTCATTTTCCAGGCCAGAACGTCTATATTTGGTTGTTTTGGCAGTGTATAGTGTAAATGCAAATATCGGATACGGGTCACTTTTAAAAGATGATGTAAGCGGGTCGTCAAAAAAATCGGATATAGTCAGCAAATCGGAATTGGGCATTAAGACCTGCAGTGTAAATGCAGCCTTAGTTATATTAGCTACATTAAGTGTTTTGAATGTCCAGCAGGGGAATCCTTAAGTATTGAGGGAAACCCTAATAGCCTGCATGCAGCACATTGCCACAATATAAAGTTAAGGCAACTAAACAACCAAGAGAAATATTATGTCAACCTCAAAAATATAACATTGTATCCGCATAACATTATAATCTTGTTCACGGTAGAGAAAGATGCATGTAGGCTACACAGGAAAAGTAACCGTGAAGACACTGAATTTAACATAAAACCGCCTTCATAATAATCACAAATACACTTACGTCACTTACATTGCTGTAAATGAGTTTTATGAATGAATGGCTTGTTAAACTGTTGCTGGTCTTCGTCAACAACACGCGCTTTTGCACCACCTGCTGGTGAGGTGACTAATAGCAGATGGAGAGTATGCTCGGCAATCTACTGCTTTTCCTGCAGTTCCTGGATGTCAATGTTGAATTTACTGTCGAATTTGAACCACTGAATTTGTGGAAGCGAATTTGCAAAGCAAAATAAAATGGACCGAAAAATGCCTGTTGAATATTATAGGTTGTATTTTTAAACAGTCTGAATATTTTGGAAGTGAAATATGAAAGGTGAATATGGATTATTGAATTTTTAATAATGAAAATGTGTTTGAAATGTTTTTAATTGAAATATTCACAGCTTAAATATTCAACCATGTTGAATTTCAGCCCATAAAAATGCAAGCCCTAAAAATACAATGCATTAAAATGCAAGCATGGTTAATGTAATGCCTATTTTTTTTTCTCCAAGTAGTGCAATTCAGCAGGCTTTTTATTTCAAAAACATTTGACATTATTTTTCTTCCACATCCCTAAAAACGAGCACAGCACTTTGATGGGCGTACTGCTTTCGCTCTCTCGCTCTGGTCTACGGGTGTGCGCGTGCCCTTCCGGGAGAAGTGCCCTTAGGACCCGTATAAGGAAATTCCGCCGCATCTGACATCACACACGCCCATACTCGAAAAAAACTTTCCGAAACTTGTGACAAACCGGAAGGAGTATTTTTGGCACAGAAATAGTCCATCAAACGTACAACTTAATTTTTTAAACTTTGTCCATGTTTAGCATGGGAATCCAACTCTTTAACAGTGTAAAAAACTCAATATGCATGAAATAGCATTTCACCCCCCCTTTAAGTTTGAGCTTTGTCAGTATCTTAAATCATTGGAGGGTATAAGGAACACCAAGGCAAAAAAGACTATAGATTGTGGTAAAGCCATGAAATGTTATCCTTATTAAAGGGTAAGTTCGGTATTTTACACTTAAAGCCCTGTTTACAGATCGTTTCTGATGAAATAGAACGGTTAAGATTAAAATTTGGACTCATGCTGCTGTCCCGATAATTTTAGGTTTCTTTCGCTTCCCCCCCACCTCCAGAATGGGTGTATAGGTGCACTCGAACATATCCTTCCTAAAACGCATTAAACTTTCGTTTACAAAGAGATGAAACTCACCGAGTGGTCAGGGGTGTTCACTGATATGCTCATACAAAAATCGCTGCAAAATATGCTTTCCAACAGGTTTTATCGTAGTTTTTGTCCAACTCCATTGACTTGTATTGAAAGAGCTGTGTGAGGTACGGTATTACTCCGCCGCTTCTTCTTCTGCTTCTTCTGTGTATTTAATGAAATGCCAGTGGTTTGCTTGCAATTGGCAAAGGTGCATTATCGCCACCAACCGGGCTGGAGTGTCTATTATTCAAGCTCTCAACGGAAGAATCTACGGGTGTTAGACGTTTGGAAAAATAGATCCAGTTTTACAACCAATGGTAAAACACCTGTTGGAAAGCATCTTTTGCAGCGATTTTTGTATGAGCATATCAGTGAACACCCCTGACAACTCGGTGAGTTTCATCTCTTTGTAAACGAAAGTTTAATGCGTTTTAGGAAGGATATGTTCGAGACTTCAAGTGCACCTATACACCCATTCTGGAGGTGGGGGGGAAGCGAAAGAAACCTAAAATTATCGGGACAGCAGCATGAGTCCAAATTTTAATCTTAACCGTTCTATTTCATCAAAAACGATCTGTAAACAGGGCTTTAAGTGTAAAATACCGAACTTACCCTTTAAGGACCTGTTTTTTTTTTTGTAATGATATGGATTTGATTTCAATACCTCTGAGTATATAGTTGTTCTTCTTTGTGTTATTTATTTGTATTATTATTACCATCTGTATTTTATAATATTCTTACTTTTTTTTAACTATTGCTATTTTGTATTTAATTGTTGTGCTTTGTTACTAAATAAAGTATTACCAAAAAACAAACAAAACAAAAAAGCATAGGGATGCTCACTTCCGATTGGAACTTTCCAGTGCCTCAATTCGTGTTTAGGATGTACAATCTGATTCATAATACAAGGAGCGAAATGAAACGCACCTTTTCTGTTCTGCTGAAGCGCTTTACTCTCAAAAATAGCGTACATTTATGTTAGATAAAGCATTACAGTGTTACTTTAAATAATATTTGCGTTATTTAACAGTTCTTATAAACTATGAAATTGTTTTACTGAAACACTTAAACGCACAAACCTTTCTTTAGTCAGTTTACAGACACAGGACCGTGGCGCAGCCTTGTGACGTCACATCACCAGACCAAAATAAAAGTCCTGTCTTTTTCTGCTTGTGGTGTTTTTTGTTTTGTCTGTTTTTATTACAAATAAATATACAAAATGTGTACCAATATATACATCTCACAACAAATATGGACACAAATATTCATCTGATGAGTGTATAAGGGGAAAACAATATATGCCAGAGGTAAAATATTGCAAGAAGATAAAGTGACGAAACGCTTCGTTAGTCTTTTTTGCTTTTAATATATTCTATAGTGCTGTATTGTTTAATTTATTTTATAAAATGTTCACAATTTGGCTTAGCTTTAGCCCATTTCTTCACATGAATGTGACATTTCCAAGTAGCCTAAAATAAAAAGTTGAATGAGAAAAAAGATTGTTATTTTGGAATCAATGGTATCCTTTACAAAAAAGAATATAACATCATTCAAATTAATTTGTCTTATTGTTCCAAACAGTCTAAAAATTAAGTTAGAGACATCCAACTAAAACATTCTTGAATGTTCACTTTCAAAGAAAAGATGGAGTCTTTGAGTCTTCCATATTCAAATTGAAAGTAACTCCTTTACAGGGTAAATTCTGTGTAGAATTTTAAAGGAGACTTCTTTAACATTATTATTTGTATATATATATATATATATATATATATATATATATATATATATATATATATATATATATATATATATATATATATATATATATTGAATATATATGTGCGTAGGCGTTTAGTCTTTCTTTACAAATTATAATGAAGAATTATTTATCACTTCCGCCTAGCCATGTGAACTGGAATTATCTTGACAACGTTTTATCTGTACTGAGGTACGTTTTTTGCCCAATATTTAGAATCTCATTTTTTTCATAATTTAGTAGGAAATAACTAGTCATCCAGTTTTTTATATCAGCTATGCATTCTGTTAATGCACAGTAATGCACTGTAAAGAGATCTTTTATTCCCCATGCCATACAGGAACTTAATTTAAACTGAAATAGTTTTTAAATGTGTTTATTGTAGGTCGAAACCTACCTTATTTCAATCGGCTGCGCTGCTTTCCGTTTTCTGTTGTTGTATGTTGATGGTGGTAGTATTGTACTCTTAACTGTGTGTATTTTAATGTAAGTTTAAATGTGGTGTCACTGATGCATTTCTGTTCGGAGAAGTCGAAGACAAATTTCCACTAAGGTGGACAATAAAGGCTAATGAATGAATGAATAAATAGAAGGTTGTTGGTTTCAGTTAAGAGGGCAGAATCCAGGACTTAGTAATAATGTTACAACTCTACTTGGGATTGAATCAAAGATAATAGCATAATATTTTGGCTTCACAGGGATCTTAAATTTATTTAGGAATTCAGATTATGATAAAAGTAGTCCTTAATCATTAAGCAACTGATTAACAGTAAGTATTCCATACCAAGTCTGATTAAAGATAGACTTTTTTTTGTACAAGGTATCTCTATTATTTAATATAAAGTACCGTTCAGTGAAAAGTTATGTTTATAGATTTATTACCAAACCAGCAGTGCCTTCCTTATGGAAGTTTGCCAGTTTAATTGGGATTTTTTCAATAGCAAAATTACATTTTAAAAGAAAATGTATGCAACCCAAAGAGTTCGTCATCAGCAAACAATGATCGCCCAGTGTCTCCTAGGACCTAAGAAAATACATTTTTTATGATTTCATATTATTCCCAAGTTGTAGCCAATATCAGTCCATCCAGTTTTTCATATATAATTTCATAATAATCAAGTTTGGTCATTAATGTGATTTTGAGTGACACATTTTTGTGAAGTTAAATTTCTTTCCAAAAAAAAAAAAAAAATTAGTTGACTTCAAAAAGCCAAAAATCAAATTTTTACTTACATTTGGTCAAGACACCAGAATATTTCCAGAGGCCAACACACGCCTTATTGTTCTCAGACTTCCAATTCATAGTACCTACGAATCGTTTAGAACGCCAACTTTTGGCACCATGTAGTACCTTGTTCATGTAAGGGTGATAAAAGAAATACTTTAAATAGTTCTCTTAACACTTATCCACCCTTATGCCATCTCAAACACACATTTTACTGTTACTGCGTTTACTGTTATTGTTGTACTGTTCTTACCTTTAACGTTTGATTTAGATTTAACATTTTGCTTCATTTACTTTTTGTATCAACATCAGTTTTAATTCCTCTAAATTTAAAAAGTACATCACAGCAAGTTGTGATTCAAAACAGTGATCCATCTGACATCTAAATGTTTCACTGCATAAACGGAACAATAAAACCTGAATAAATTCTGATTGCATTTGTCTGAATCCTTTTTTCACATTGTAATCCTGCTAAAAACATTTTGTCAGAGCATGAAACAGACAGGGTGGTATTTACCTGAAGGCATTTAATTGATTTTTTTTGAGGGGGGTCCTTTTGAGATAGTCAAGCATCCAGAATACATCAACATTTTTATCATTCTGATGGCGCGTTTCTAGAAAAAACACACTGTATCATAAATTGTATCTCAGCCATCTTGTAATGTGTTTGCAATTTCTCTGCAGCATGTCTGATACTTAGCAGTAATATCTGAGATGGTCTCAATTGCCTGCATAATGTTTTGCTGCGGATGGCTCAGATTGATTCTGGGTTGCTCCACAACTACAGCTGGAAAATGATCTTCGCCATCATCAGTCACAGGGAAGTTGTCTATGCCATGCTGTGCCAAATGCTCTTGTAGAGTTTGTGTGCTGTAAGGATCTTCACCAAAAACATTGCTGATGGCTCTGCAGTTTGTCTCATGTCTCATGTTGGCAAGCATTCCTGCAGTCCATATTTGGACAGGTGTTTTATTGTTCTCCATTCTGATTTTGTGGTCATCCATTCCTAAATAGACCCAGTCTCTTTTGTATCTCTGGCAGGAAGACAATTTGCAGGGACATCTTGTGGACATCATCATCTGGATCAAGGACCTCAGAATCCTCAAGAGTGTAGAACAAGTTGTAGAAGTACTGGAGCACATGCAGGAAAACATCTCTCCAAAGCCGTTCTATGCGCTGATTGTGAACAGATTCTCCTGTTATGTGACTCCTCCGTTCCACCCCTTGAACTAGATTCATGAAGAGGGCGGTTTGTGAATTTTCCCCTCCATGGTCAGATCGCACTCGCGAAGGAAGGCCAGAAAGACATGTGGCCTTCACAAACTGGGTCAGCACAGTTGAGGCACGGTTATTTGTGTTGCAGCTCAGGTACACTGTAAAAAATTATCGTAATTTTAACGGTAAAAGACTGTAAAAATGCTACAGTGAAAAACTTAATTGGTTAACAGAAAGTTTCCGTACTACAGTATATACGGTAAATAACTGTGATAGATCTAATGGTACATTTAATGTAATTTTACTGTAAAATACCGTTAAATTTACAGTTTTTGAAAGTGAAAAAGAACAACTCATTTGTATAATTTACAGTACAGTGAAAAACCGTAAATTGACATTCCCGCAATTCCCTGTGTGACACTTCACATTTGATGTATTTTTGTTGAAATAACTATGTTTCTTCATAGTTTTCTTCGTTTTTTCTAATCAGTTATGTACATTAGGGTTTTATGTTACATTTAATGTTGTTAAATTAATGCTTATTGCATTTGTAAAATTTCATGTTACCGTGATGGTGTTTAATGTTTGTGTGAATAACACTGTGCAGCTTCTATAATATTAACTTTCTTGTGGAAGAGCTGCTTGTGATGAGCTTTGATTGATCATGTGACTATCATCACTGCTGTGATTGGTGGTTATCAGTGTATTACAATGGTACAAAACAGATATTAATACTTCAGTTGGACGGTAAATTCACTATATCAGATAATAAAATATGATTTATTACTGTAAATTTTAAGTTAAGTCTGCTATACCGTATTGACGGTAAAGTTCTGGCAACCACAGCTGCCGTTTTTTTACCGTAAAAATCATGGTTAAATTTTTTACAGTGTGCCTCTATGGCACGTAGATGTCATTGACCACAAAAGCCATAGTGGTACGTCCTTTCAAAGGCATAACATTTCCTTCCAATTTGCCTCAAAACCTCCTTCTGCCATTGCCAGTTTGTTCACAGTTCATCGCAGTTCTTGAGCATGTAAAACATCACGCAAAAACATCATGCTCTTATTTGAATATTTATAAGCAGTCGTCATTACTATGCACATATCGAAAAACTAATTCTTGATGTCTGCAATAACAAATTTGACTAGTGAAAATTAAATTTTAACATGTAAGTTACAGATATCAAGAATTAAATTACAGATATCAAGAATTAAATTACAGACATCAAGAAGTATGTTTCTTACAAGTTGTAATTTCATTTGTAATATCATAAATGTATTTCTGCAAGTGATGACGTCATTTTTGATAATAACAATCAGAATTTCTGATATCAAAAATTGAATTGTTGATATAAAACAATTCATATCCTACATATTTAAATGTTAAAAGGGCGACAAAACTATTAGATATCAAAAATTGATTTCTTATAGCTAAAATTCTTATTACACACATCAGCTTTGTATTTCTTAGTAGTAGAAATATCATTTTTAATATCAATAATCAATAAAAAAGCGAATTCCTGATATCAAGAATTACGTGGTAAAAATGTATATTCTAGATATCAACAATTAAATTGCTATAGTAAAAATGTAAATTTTTGATATCTGAAAATGTATTTCTGATATCAATATAATTTCAGATATCTAAAATGGCTTTCTTACTAGTAACAATCACATTCATGATATCAGAAATTAACATTGTCACTAGCAGTAATTCAATTGTTGATATCAAGAATAGACATTTCATCAAGTGACAATTGAATTCTTGATATCAAAAATAAAGGCTTTTACTAGTAAGAATTGTATTTATGATATGTGAAATTAGAATTTCAACTTGTAAGAAATCAATTCTTGATATCAAAAATTGATTTTGAATGGCAGCCTATGGTGACAATTTTCACTAGTGAAAATACAATTACAGATTTCAGGAATTATCATTTTAACTAGTGAAAATTGAATTGTAGATATCAAGAATTAGCATTGTTACTAGTGGAAATGTAATTTATGATATTAAAAATTGCCATTGTAGAAATCTAATTCTTCCTGATATCAATAACTATCATTTTAACTTGTGAAAACTGAATTGTTGATATCAAGGATTCATATCCTGGAAATTAATAAAAGTTAAAACGGCTTGCCATTCAATCCAGTAACGTTATAATCATCGTTGACGTTGTCCGTTATATTTTAAATTATGACTCAAACTGTCCGATGCGCGGCGCTGCGGTCCAAATTATAACCCCTAACAAACAGCTGAGTGGAATTTATTATTATTACTTGAGATTAATACGTGACTTTTTTATTGTTTTATGTGTATTAAAACCTTAAAGGCTACATGTTTTATAATAGAAGTGATTTAGCAGCGCTTGCGCGAGCCGGTCAGAGCCTCCGCCTCATCTGACAGGATAGTTGGATGAACAGTCGTACTATGGCAACCGCTTGGCTGGTGAAATATTAATTAGGTAACTTCATCCTCGATCAATAGGCCTTTCTGATTGGCTGAAAGGCAGGCGTTGGTAGGCGGGCGCTGGACAGCTGACGAATAAACGAAGCTTAATACTACCTTATAAATATTAATTAGATAACGTGCCTGAAGCTCAAATGAACGTACTTGAGAAACGTCAGCGCGACCTAATTAACATTCATGAAGAGACCGTCGCTATAGTAGGAATCGTATATTCCACACGGAACAGCAGCACAATCATGAGGCGGGATGGTGGCAGCCGGTGGCTCTGTTGTGTCTTTGTCTGGCCCTGGTTACTGTCTTTAACCGAGGACTAGTTTATCACGAGAAAGACATGCGTTATGAGAGGAAAAGCGCGAGCTGTGTGATCGTGCAAGCGTTCATGTTTTCATATTAATTATATTCGTGTATTTTCTTGAAGGAGGAGCGGGATACATGACAGACACACAATTCCTTCAGGACATGTGAGTGTACTTACATTAGACAGCCATCTTGCGCTTTTAACATCCATTCTTGCTTTTATTTATTGCATCAACGCCAAATCCAAAGTATTATGTCATTGTGTTAATGAGGCTTTGATGCATTATTCATAAGGAGTTTATATCTATGACATGGTGTTGAGGATCACACTTGCAGTGCTTGAATTACAATGTCTTTACTCCTCAGGGTTTGTTGAAAGCATAAATATAATAACTTGACCTCTCCATGCACGCGCACTTAAAGATAGCAGGTGTGTGTAACGTTGCATGCATATAATAATATTGAGTTGTTTCTGCATCTAGCACTGCTGGTCCATCTCACTCTGAAAGCTTAATATAACCTTAATGACAGTGTGTATGCAGCATACTTGCTTCTATACTGTAGTGTATTAGCAGTGTCTGCTGAGGAGCTCCTGAGGGAATTAGTTCAGCCCCTCACCTCGTCCTGTCTTAAAACAATAAGCCCTATGTAGTAAACAGTATGTGGGGGTTGAATGGCTTCAGGTCAGGCGGATAACGTTACCTGATCCATGTGCTGGTGACAGTGGAGTCATTGTGCACCTACTATAACCACTGTTATTAGTGTCATCTCACATAGAAGACTAAACTAATGTACAGTTGAAGACAAAATTATTAGCCCACTATGAAATATTATATTTTTATTCAAATGATTCCCAAATGCTGATTAACGGAGCAAAGTTTTTTAACACAGCATTTCTAAACATAATAGTTATTTTAGGAAACTTGGAGTGTTTACAATACAAACAGAAACAAAATTATAACCAAAAACAAAAAAGTCTACAAGTCAAAATGATTAGCCCTCTTATGTGACCCTGACAGCACCATAGAGTTGGCCAGATCCGGTACACGTGGATTCCATGTGGGCCGGATCTGGGCCGAAACTATGTTGCTGTCTGGGTAATAGTCAATAGTGTATCCCTTTTGCTTGATAACTGCCTTTAGTCGTTTGTGTCAGTCCTGAGGACTCGCAGCCCATTTCTCCTTGGCAGATCTCTCAAGCTCCTCCAGATTTATTGGTCTCCTGGCATAGGCTCTGGTCTTCCGTGTGTCCCACAGATTTTCTACTGGATTCAAGTCTGGGCTTTGTGCAGGCCAGTCAAGGACGTTCACTTTGCTCGTTTGGAGGTAGTTCTTCACCAGAAGTGAGGTATGCTTTGGGTAGTGTTGTCAAAAGTACTGACTTCGGTACAAAGTCAATAATGAAATTCAAATAAATGTGGGCACTTACACAGATACACGCGTGAGCATTTGAAAGCAGGCGTCTATCAGCGGATCCGTCTATTAGTGGATATATAAGGGATCCACTGAGAGACGTCTGCTTTCAAACATTCCGTGTGTATCTGTGCAAGCTCTCCATGAAGACATGTTTTCAAAGCTTTTATCATTGTAGCCAATCACAGATATGTTGAGTGGCCAATCAGAGGTGTTTAAGAATCCGTTCAAAAGTCAAAATGCTAGAAGGAAATGCTGGTATCGTCACATTGTACCAAAGTCAGTACTTTTGACAACACTAGCTTTGGGTCGTTATCATGCTGGAAGACAAAACGTCAACCCAAACCAAGTTTTGTTGCAGATTGCCTGAGGTTGTCTTTCAAAATCTTCTCGTAGTCTTCCTTTGCCATGATTCCTTCGACCCAGACGATATTCCCAGTTCCAAACGCATTGAAATCCCCACAGCATGCCATTGTACTCCCACTGCCATGTTTTACTGTGGGAACTGTGTTCTTTGGGTGTCCTTCTTTCTCCAAACATAGGCAATATGTCTATGGCCACCAAGCTCTAATTTTGTCTCATCTGACCAAATTACATGTTTCCAATTTCCATTATGCATAATTTTTCTCCAGGTTGTCCTTGGCAAACTTCAGTCTAGCTTGGAGGTGTCTCTTCCTCAGACACAAGTTTTTCTTGGTCAGCAACCTCACAGTCCATTCCTGTGCAGGGCTCTAGTGACGGTCTTCGTTGAGACATCAATCCCAGACTTGGCTAAATCATTCACTAGAGTCTTGGCAGTTGTTCTCAGGTCTTTAGAAAATTTTCTTTCCAAAGTATTTGAAATCCTTCGGAGCAGCAAAATGTGCCGCATGCATGGGCAACGCTGAAACTGATGCTTCACTTCATAGAGATCAAATTGACCAGCGCTGACGCCATTCACGGGGAATTATTATTTGATTTTTTTATGAATATATGGCTTGACCTGAAGGACAGACCAGGAAATTGCACACGCCAAGTCGATGTCTCTCTCGGTCACTGTCTGTTTAGTCTTGTTAAGTGCAAATCCCGAGCCTCTGTACAAATCACCATGATAAACACAGTCTTGTTATCATTATTAACTTATTAACATTTAAAGCACTGCTGCTACAGACACACATTTAGATGGTATTAGGTCATTGTGTCATGCTGTTTTTAAAAGAAGTCCAACTTTTAGTAATGTGTCCATTCCGTTCTGTTGATTCTTGTTTTTATATAAATGTGAGGATGTGCCTCTTTGGCCGATGATCACATTCTATGACAAGTGATTTTGAGTCACTAAAATAGTAAATCAATGCAAATTGATCTCACCAACCAATCACAAATTGATGACATCAGACTTTAGTGCCATGAAATGAGCTGATGACGTGTGATGCAGAGGTATGAAAACACATACGTTGACAGGCAGGTAGGACATCGTATTGTAGCATTCGGACCTAATATTTATATACATTTAGACCACTTAACTTAGTAATTGCTATCAGGATGTGAAGAGACTTTCAACCAGCATAGCAAAAAAAAAAAAAAAAATCTGGAAAAAAACACCTACCCTGCCTTTAAATTCAAGTGATTTGTAATTAATGAAAAAGAACCAATAATCAAACTACAAGCAATAGCACAAAGAAATAAATACACCAGAACAAAGATACAAATTAAATAATCAGTGCTAAGGTTTTTCAGGTAGGTCTAACAGTATTTTTATCATCGCGATATCTATGCTAAAACCATATATCATGCAGCCCTACAGTGAAATTACAGTTCTTGTCCTGGTCCCTCCTTAACTCTTTGGGATTTTTTTCCACATTTTATTGTCTAGAAGGAAACAATTGTCCATCTGACCTCTTAGTGAAGGATCTCCTCAAGACGAACCACAATGACCAACATTGAGCTACATAAACAGTATTGAGCTACACACTGTCAGACACACAGTCAACAGTAGTTTAGTCTCTGTCTGTGTGTCTGTCTCCTGGAGGGATACTGTCCTCTATTGTGCAGTTGGATGTAGGTGATTGTGTTCATATGACTCCGGTTGCTCAAGAAGATGAACTATTGCCGCCCCGTGACAATACATTCAGTCTGTACTCTGCATCCTATGTTGCCATCTCACACCAAAACAACTGAGTATGTTTCACACACACAGGGCGCTATCATATACCAGGCGCACCACAAGTGTTTTTTGCTAGTTTCAGCACGACGCAGTTATAATTGTCACGTCCTGCGCCACGTTGAAATAGCAAATGCATTTGTACCCATGGGCGTGCTGGTCTGAAAACGAGGTGTGTTCAGGTGCATTGTTGGCGCATTACTATTTTGAGGCAACTGAAATAGACTGCGCCATTGACTAACTGAAACCTGGTCTAAAGCCAATGGCGCAGTATTTATTTTTTGTTATTTAAAGGGTGCGTTAGTAATGTGCGCCTATAGGCCGGTCCACACAGCGCGTACACTCTGCTTATTACACACACAGGGACGCATAGCAGCACACAAACATGCCAAATATTAAAAATAAAAAGATAACAATGTAAAAGATTAATATTGTGTACAAGATATGGTGGAATCCGGCTTGTTCCGTAGATGTTCTGCTTGCACGCTTTAACCTCGGGCACGAGCAGATCCGTTTGCTCTCTGGAGAAGCGTTCAGTTTTCCGCTTGCAAATTCCGGCATGTAAATAGCGAATCCGCCATGGCGCGAGTGTAACTGGCTATTAAAGGAGAACTCCGGTCAATTTTAACATTGAGCTCATTTTTTTGTAAATTTGGAGTGCTGTCAATACAGAGAACAACGACAAAAATCGGTGTTGCCTACACCATGTTATGCTCTTTTTAAAATTTGCACCCTGTTGACTTCAGTGGGGCAAGTTTTAAACCTGCTTTTAGCCTCTTAACATCCTTGATGTGTCATTACAAGTGCACAGCCATGTGAGTGATTCCTTCAGAGTGAACACCAGTGAATCTGACTGCAGTAGATGTGAAAGACATTAATAAAAGTGATGTTATTTCAGCCAGCACACATACCTGTATTTACATCCTGTTTTCAGTCGAAGTCCATAGTAATCGATTGTCGAGTTCACATGCATAGGTTTAGTTACCTATGATCACGCGCGTGAACTCGACAATCGATTACTATGGACTTTAAAGGGGTCATATAATGGCATTTTTGTACAAGCTAATATGATTCTTTAGGGTCTAAATTAAAAGTTTGTAATATACTTTAAATAAAAATTCTCATTAGTATTGTAAGAAAACACTAATTTTACCTGGTCAAAAACAGCTCTGTTTTCAGCACGCCGTTTCAGTGCATGTGTATTTAAATGATAATGAGTTTTGCTCACCCCGCCCCTCTGTTCTGTGCGTACACCAATTCTAACACAATAACCACGCGTTGTTCATTATAAACGTGGGATTATGAATTATATTGAGAACGTCGTACATAGAAAACATGCCGTAATGTACCCGGAGTGTAAACCTTAGATGCATTCATCATGAAGCGTGCAGCAAGGTTTGCAAATTTGCAAAGATTAATATAAATACTAATATAAAGGTTAATAAAACATTACACTCACATCTTCTTGAGGTTCAGCAGGAACACGTTGGTACCGATCCGTTTTTTCTCGTTTGTAAAGCTGTCTGGTGTGAAATGATTCACGCAAACAGGAAAGCACAGACGATCGTGGGGAATCCCCGTGAGGGAATCCCCGCGTCAATCCTTTGGGCATATTGCTTCAAAAACAAAACTCAGCCACTGCTTCTTCAATGGCTCAGATTTAGGAACATTCAAATGACTGCTGTGTTCCTTATTACACCGAAGAACAATCGCAGACACCATTATGCTCATAGACAGCGCTCCAGTGAGGGTATCAACAATGACGCGCGGACTGATTGACAGCTCGCTCATGAGCGAGGGCGGGTGTGTGTTGAAACGCTGCAGCTGTCAATCACAATCGTGGGAGGGGCGTCCGACCGTGTGACGTCACACGGTCGAACGGCTTGATTTCACAGAGGTTCAAACATATAAGGAGATAAAAAAAAAACCACTGGATGGATTTTTATCATTTTATGATGGTTGTGTACAGGCACTGCCAACACACATTTCAGTACAATCAACTTGTAAAAGTGCATGTACCATTATATGACCCCTTTAACCGAAAACAGGAAGTAAATACAGGTATGTGCGCTGGCCGAATTAACTTCATTTTTATTCATATCTTTCACATCTACTGCAGTCAGATTCACCCGTGATCACTCTGAAGGAATCACTCACATTAGCTGTGCACTTGTAATGACACATCAAGGATGTTAAGAGCCTAAAAGCAGGTTTAAAACTTGCCCCATTGAAGTCAACAGGGTGCAAATTTTAAAAAGAGGATAACACGGTGTAGGCAACACCGATTTTTGTCGTTGTTCTCTGTACTGACAGCACTCCAAATTTACAAAATAATTAGCTCAATGTTAAAATTGACCGGAGTTCTCCTTTAAAGGGAATGGGAGACGAGACTCTGATTGGTATTTTGCAATTTACGCCCAAAACACACCCATTACTCATTAAGAGAATAGGGACAACCCTTTTAGACAATGCGCCAACCATTTTTTCCGTCGTTAAAATAGCAAAAGTGGACTCGGGCATGCCCTAAGTGCACTTGCTCTGTGCGCTTTAGACCATGTGCTTAGATTGTTAAAAAAGGGCCCTCAGTTGTCAATGTTAACATTACAGATTAGAATGAAAATCAAATCATGAAAGATGGATGTGAAACAGACACTGTTTACATGATTTGTACGTTTCACGTTTGCGAACAATGCCGACAGACAATGACGGGTAACACGATGGTTTGCTTGCATTTATAACCTGTGGCTCGTTGCATAAACTGCTTAGACTAGTCTTAAAAGAACGATCTAATTTTTTTCTTCATGACTGGTCCTGGCATTTTACGGTCCGTTACATAAAAGGTTGGAGAAAGACTAACTAAACCTGGATAAAGACTGAAGACTAACTGAGGGGCTGTTTTCACAACACCGTTTTCAACTAAAAACGTAAAACTTTTTTATGCTTGCCTGAAAACACAAAGTTTTGAAAACGGGTTTCAAAGTGGAAGTTTTTGAAAACGGTCTCCGTGTAGGCTGAACAATAAAAACGTAAATCTCTGAAGACGATGACGTAATGCACATGGGTATTACATGTTCATTCTATTGTGTTTCATCGCCATCTAATGGCCTGACAGCAGAATACAGCGTTTTTAGTCGTTTTTTCGCGGATCCGTGTGAATGGGGATCTTTTGACTATAGAGCTGGTAAGTCCCGCCCCTTCCGTTAAACCCCAAGTGGACCTCTAGGTTGAAAAATCGTCAATGCAAGTAAATGTGAGAAAATAATTATTTTCTGGTCCCGTTTGAATTGTGCCATGAATGTGAACATATGTTGTCTGTGAATTTTTTATATAATCTTTCATGTTACGAGTTTGACAGTATATGGTATGATTCTTCGGCTAGCAGTTGTGAAAAAAGACATAACGAGAAAGACTACATGTCGCCTATGTGATGTCACCCCATAAAGTTGACTTACCCGTGGTTTTCGCCAACCTCAGCGATTTTGTCCTCTCCCTGAAAGAAGGCGGTGAAGTGCACCAAAGACACAGCCATGTTTAGCGGGATCCGTGAGCTAGTGTCCGTGTGCTAGTGGTGGTGTTGACGTTTCAAACGCGTCGAAAGCAGCGACGAGTTGTAGTCCACAAAGTGCTCTCACACAAAGTCTAACCGTATCAAACTTCTACCCGCTAAATTGTAGCATTCTTCACATGAAAGATTATATAAAAAATTCACAGACAACATATGTTCACATTCATGGCACTATTCAAACGGGACCAGAAAATAATTATTTTCTCCCATTCACTTGCATTGACGATTTTTCAACCTAGAGGTCCAGTGGGGTTAGCGGAAGGGGCGGGACTTACCAGCTCTATTGTCAGTGTCGTCTGCACACGGAAAACTCAAAGGAAAAACTTCTCCGTTTTAATCATATCGTTGTCGTGTAAACGTACCCTAAACTAGTCACTGTCAAAACGCACCATAGATCTGACAATTCTGTTTACTGTTGTTGAGTAATGTTTTGGGTCAAAAGCGCACATAGTTGTGTAGAACTGACAGAATGATGTATTTCATGTGGACGGAAAAGAGGTCACATTTACAGTATATTTGTCCTCTGTGGACTGAAGCACTTGCTTAGAAATCTAAACAACGAGCGCATTCATTTTGATCTTTTCTTGGCATAAATTAAATAAAGAAATTCTGTTTTTATTGAAGAGCAGCAATAATATTTTCTTTTTCATGACATAATAATGTCATTATTATTATAAATGTGACAGTTAGACATGATGTCTGTACTGGATCAAACGAGCCCAGGTTACTCACCTTTATAGCTTCCCTGATTGATTGACATTCAGATTAATACACAACAGACTTATCAGAACACGGTTTTTATTTTCTGAATCGATTTGTTTTCTCTTTAATAAAATAAGTGGTCATAGTTTGTTTTGCTCCTATCAATCTAAAGTCATCCCAGAATGATAATGTGTCCCAGCCCAGGGTGTTTCCTGGATGTTTTAAGGGCACCATACTAGGAAACATGTTTCGGTCAAAGTTCAAATGCAATAGAGTGGTACAGGTATGATGTCAGAACCCAGAAGTCTAATTCAGCGCTGGTTCCTTCCTGATTTTCCTATGGGGTTTTATAATGAGTAATTTATGAGTAAAATAAAGCCTGTGGTAAACAACTTGATGATACTTTGATGTTTTGCACGCACTCACACCCCAAGCTGTCTTATCTAGTTACTTATTAAAAGCGTATGCTTTGTAAAAAAATTTACATAACCTTCTGAAAATTTGCATTTTCGCTATACGTGTTATTTAAGTTGTACCACAGGCTTTATTTTACTCATAAATCGAAAACCGCCATTATAAAACTCTGAAAATCTGGAAGGAACTCGAATATTCCGGGTTCTGACGTCATAATTGCACCACTGTACTGCAAATTAATTTAGTATTTGCATTGCATCCTCATTCCCAGAAGCGATCACTGTCTGGTTATTAGCCAGTCCATGCAGGTATGGTAGTATGAATGCAATGTGCATGTGAGGCTGTTTTAGTTTAAAGAACTTTTATCATCCCATTCTAACCAATCAGAGCCAAATGTTCCATACAAAAATGCCACTGTAACCAATCACAATATTAAAAACAAAGCTCTAGTTTGGCACATTTGCGGTACATTGGCACAGTTGATTGCTGTGAAGCATTTCGAAATGGTAAAAAGTCACATAATGTTTGTGTTTGTATGATCGGTTGCTGCTGTCACGTCTACAGTAAGTACTCATGGCCATACTTGTACATGGAGCGAAAAATGATCCCCTCGTAAGGTTATAAACACTCGTGCTCCAGATAGCTAGTGAATTTTTTTTTTTTCACTGGTGAAAGTAAGAGCTAGTGTAGATAAGCTGGAGCACTTCCAGCAGCAGCAGCAGGACTCAATATTTAATGATGAGCAGCTCTAGCCTATCAAATATCTGTTCGGTTTATTACAGCGTTCACGAGCAACACACACACACACACACACACACACACACACACACACACACACACACACACACACACACACACACACACACACACACACACACACACACACACACACACTAATGCCTAGATGTATGCCTTCTCCACAGAATGTTTATTCATTCATGTTGTATATTTAGCAACAAACTTTTTGACACACTGGATTGAATTGATGTTTCTCATGATCAGAGGTGGGACAAAGTCATTGTTATGCAAGTCACAAGTAAGTCTCAAGTCTTTGCCCTCGAGTCCCAAGTCAAGTCGAGTCAAAGATGAGGCAAGTCCCGAGTCGAGTCAAAAGTCAAAGCCAACAAGTCTCAAGTCGAGTCCAAAGTCCTACCATTTTAGTTTCGAGTCATTTTAAGTCGTCTTACCACAGAAATAAAATGCATACAAATCATGTATGTCTGTAAGATTTGTATTTATTTAAACCTCTTTTTATACAATGACATTAATCAAATACAGTAAAAAAACAGAAAATTTAATTTTCACTAAAAAATTCACATGAATTTATTTCTTCTGCTGAACAGGAAGGAAGGGGGGGCGGGAGATGGGTGCAACTAGGGGTGTGCCGGTTTCAGATTTGGTGATGACGGTTATGACGTGAGTCAAATGTGACGGTTCGTTCGTAACATAACTGTCGGGGGGGGGGGGGGGGGCTTTGAATAAAAGTAATATTTGTGTAGTGTTCAATGTTGTTATCAATAGAGATACGCGAATGGTGTATTATTTCATCCGCAACCGCATCACAAAACTCATCATCCGCACCAACTTTTTTTTACCAGATTTCAAAGCCGCAAGAATGCCCTTGTCTGTTCTAGAAAGGATGCAGCAAATATATTTAATGCTAATGTATGAGGCCTACGCTGAGTTTCATTCATTTACGATGAGATGCGCTCTAGTTCAGCTTCACAATGCAATGCAAGTGAACGCGGCGCATCGGAGCCTCAATGTCACGGTTATTTATTGTCTCCTATTGATACTTTGCACGTGACGTCACAAGTACTGGCTGGCGGGCAAGAACGTCGTTCTCCAGCAATGAAACCCAGTAAACTAATCAAGGGTCGCCAGTTTTGCTATACAAAAGTTGGTGTTTTGAGGTGTAAACGACATGCCAGATAGTTGTTGTGCAATTGGATGCACTAACCGCAGATGAGATAAGCAACCTTCACAGTATACACACGTCTGTGCATATTACCATCAAAGGTAATTTCAACATTTGATTGAATACAATGGGTGTATGATCATGCAGGGCCTGAATTTCGTTTTTTAAACTGGGGGGGAATTCCCCCCTTACATGGGTCACATAGGGGGGATCTAAAGATTATGGGGGGGGGGGGGGAGAATAACTTTTGATGCATCGGTCTAATTTAATCATGTTCATTTATTAATATCTAAAGATTTGTATGCATGAATTTTGCATTTCCAGTTCTCAAATCAGTTAACAAAACAAAACAACTTTATACAAAATACACCATGCTCTTCTTCAAATTGACATTAAGACCTCTGTCTTAACTAGGCCTATTAATGTCTCTCTATTTCAGTGTCGTTCATGTGTTTCAGTTCAGTTCAATTCTTTGCTTTTTTTTTAAACGTTTGATATTGATATCGTAAATTGATATTAAGAACTCAGTTTAACTATATGTATTTATGTCTCTCAGTTTCAGAGTCTTTCATGCATTTCAGTTCTATTTCAGTCACTTTTTTTCCATTTCTTGTTACTTTTTTCATGTGACTTTATTCTAAGTTTCTCATCTGTCTCCTCATCTTCATCTCTTTCCATTTGATGATGGCTCTGTTGAAGTCAAACTGCTCAAGGGAAGGTCCAAGCTCTGAAATGATCATTAGATTTGTGAGACTTGTATTATTCAGTGAATTTCTGAATTTAGTTTTGATCCTGTTTTGTGTGCTGAATCCACGTTTACACGACACACTCGCAACTGGTATGACCATGGCTGTCTGAAGGAGTTTCTCCATTTCAGTGAAAACATGACTATGTTCACTTAACACAGTCTCTGCAAACTGCTGAAAGGACAATGAAGAATATGAATCACAGGAGACCATGACTTGCTTCAGGTTTGTGAACTCCTGATGAGCTTCCTGCATTTTCACATTGGATGAGAAGTGTTTCAGCAGATTGTTTAATTTCTCAACACCATAGAGACTGAAATTCCCTGAAGACTGTTTGGCAGCGGTGGCCTTTTTTGGCTCCAAAATGGTGAACCATGAAAGAAGACTGATTGTGTCAGCAGGGAATCTTCTGTCGATTTCATCAATCAAGGATCCAACATACCTGCTCTTCAAGTTATCAAAGGCTGGCTTTTGAGTATGGAATTCAAAAAGTTTGTCTCCTTTAAATTTGTTTCCCTCAAGACAGCTGAAGAATTCTTGTTCTGCTGGACCAGGATGAGCTATTAATTGTCTCAGTGCTTCTTTGGTACCCTGGGTCATTGGTTGGACTGTGGAAAAGTCCAAGTCTTCCCTTTGAAAATGCTTAGAAAGAAGGACTATATGTGTAAGCACATCCTTCATCATGTGACACAGTGCCACAAAGTTGAACTGCCGAACAGCAATCAATAACCCTTTGGTTTTTCCCGAGTCCTGACTGTTGGAGGCAGCCATGTGTTCCAGGACATCTCTTAGGGCTTTCAGGGATCTACATACCACCGATACTGCACTGTGAATTGACAGCCATCTCACTGTGTGGGGCTGGGTAAATTTCAGTTGTTGCTCATCTAGTTGTCTTTGCAATTCATGAAGCTTGTTGCTTCTGACAGCAGAGTTGCTGAAAAACACAAAAATTGCTCTTAAATCTTCCTGAAACTTTTTCACCTGTTCAACGGATCTGGCTGCATCACTTGCAGAGAGAGAGCGAGACGGTGAGCTGTACAGTGCACTCCTACCAATTCAGAATTGTATTCCTCTCTGAGTTTTTGAACAACTCCATTACGGCATCCTGTCATAACAGCAGCACCATCTGTACAAACTGCTACAAGTTTTCTTCCATCTAAATTCTTCTCTATTAACAGTTGTTTCACATCATCCACAATTGTGTCTGCTTTTCCATCCACAATTTCAGAGTTTCTGAACAATTTTGTTTGAATTTTGTTGTTTTCTATGTACCGAACATAGGTAATCAGCCGTTTGCTGTTGCTTATGTCTGTGGACTCATCCAGAATTAAGGAAAACACTGGACTTTTTAGGACAGCCTTATTAATGTCATCAACCAGTGTACTTGCAATAGCCTGGTGCATTTCTGACAATGCTTTGTCATTAAGATAGCTTCCATAGCTTGAGTCTGTCTTTAGATGTTTGAAAGAAGAACAATCCATCTCCTTCATAAATTTCACAAAATTATGAAATTTTGAATTTGCCAGTTCATTTTCTGCAAGGAAATAAGCAGTTTTAAGTAACCCCTTGAGCTCCTCTTCTCCCTGCAGCTGTGCAGTTTGGATAGCATTAGCCATAGCATTTTTGGATGTTTCTGCTTCTTTCTTTCTTTTTAAAGCTGCTGTATGGCCAGTTCCATTGGCATGTCTAATTAATGTAGATGTTTTGTAGCATTGGCTGGTAAATTGTGGACTGCTGTACATCTTACACACTGAGCAGCTCATTATCCCATCATTCATTTCTAGCCAAGGGTAAATTTTTAGCCAGTTCGTTTGAAATTTATCCTTTGACTGCTTCACCTTTTCTTGTGGATCTTCGGTTTGGCTGCTTGTCGGCCTTTCGTTGTAGGACACTTTTTTCTTTGGATCGTCATCATCCGAACTTGTCTTTCGCTTCAGCCAGCGGTCCATATTTAAACTAACGTTACGCTAACCAAACAATTCATTGTATGTGGCCGTGTTTGTGCGCGCGGGAAATATGCTGCGCATAACGAATAGAAAACAAGGAGAAACGCGCAGTCACATGCTCAAACAATCAACAACGTAGCTCGAGATGTGAAAAAACAAGTGGAAAGCACGGGCGCGCGCGCTGCTGTCTCCTTTCCACAAGCGCTTGCACTCTCGTGGCGTCTGTCGTTGCCATGCAACCAACTGCGCTCTCCATGATGACAAGGAAGTATCAGCAAAAGATTAATTGATTTCCAGCCCTTGCGTTAACTTTATTACTAGATATATTTATGGAGATGAAAAATAATAAGGCGCCCTGTACAGCTATGATCAGCTGTTCGGCTGAACATTCAATGTTGTTACGCTGCAAGCTGATCAGTTGGTTCGTTGCTGCCGCGCTCTATCACTTGCACACCATAAAGAGCAAAATGGTTTTAGAGGATACTCACCAAGACCGAAATTGACATTATTTTCGCATGTTTTTGACTGTCAAAGCGATATAATCTACGAAAAATAACTTCTGTTACCCACGAGCTGTTTGTGAGGCGGCTTTACTCTACTGTATGTATGTGTGCCCAGAAAAAAAACATCTCTCAGACAGCGCGCAAGTACCGAAGAGTTTAAAATTACGTGAATGTTTAAACTGGTAAGACTTAAAAAGACGTGCAAATGGTAAACTTTAGTTACTCATGATGCAATGCTGGCCCGATTATGCAAGTGACAATTCTGTCTATCACGACTCCCGAAACGCGAGAGTGTATTATCGCCGCCTGCAGCGCGCTTAACGATTGCCTTGTGCAACCCATTTTGAGAGACAAGAGAGAGAAGACGCAGCCCCGCTGAATCACTCACGCTGTTTGTGAAATTGCGTCTCGCAGACAGTTTTAAAATGACTGATTTGATTTTATAATCTGTGTGGATTCATTTACTAATACAACCTACATGCTAAAGCGAATCAATGTTTGCGGGAATTTCCCGCATTATAAATGGCAGACCTGCGGGAATGATTAAAATTATGCGCAATACCCGCAATCCCGCGCCGAAATTCAAGCCCTGGATCATGTAATTAATCGTGTCTTTAAGTTACTGTAGTTTTGTCAATCAACACCACCAGTATTCACCAGCTGGTTCGGCGAGTCAGGTGTTTGTGTTATGAGTCTAAGCTAGGCTAACTGTACGTTCACACCGCCGCCAGCGAGAGCGGCAAAATTAATTGAAAATGAATGATTTCCAGGCACTTTGACGCTCTCGCCGGTGGCGGTGTGAACGCACAGTAACAGCTGTCGTCTTTTGCTAACAATAACAGAAGTGTGTGATAGATATCGCAAACCTCAAAACAACCTATGATTTTCAATGAGAACCAGAGATGACCCAACAGTAGAGCTAGATTATTTACGGAGGAATTATTACTGCTCGATTATCTTAAAAAAACTTGTCTGCTTTACACAATTTAGTTACCTTGGAGTTAATCCTAGTCCGTAGTTATGCAGCTAGCTCGCTAACAGACTTGATATCTACTAGAAAGACAGGACTCAGCGTTGAAAATACCCATTTGTTGGCCGCCAGGTATCCGTGGTAGTCACGTGACTGCAAAGTATCAATTAGGCCTGTCACGATAACAAATTTTGCTGGACGATAAATTGTCCAAGAAATTATCGCGATAAACGATAATATTGTCGTTCTGAGACCATTTTCATTTAATATAATTATAATGGCATAATAATGCAGGTACACCTTTTCAACGATCTATAAACTTTTATTTCTAAAGAATATTAAACATTGAAAACGGAAAACATTTTAAATATCCAAAAAAATGAACAAAACAACCAAAAACAATGAAAGCAATGGACTCTTAGTGTCTGTTAACAAAATAAATGTCTGTTAATATATAAAATGAAACAAAATTGCACTTCAAAAAATATTAAACATTAGGCTTTAGACATTATTAAATGGTGATACATTCCATAACAGGCAAAACTGACAGTTAGGACCTTTGTAAACAAATAAAAAAAAGCCTCAACAAGCCATATCGCACAATTTTGCACTGTTACTTTGTCCTCCTGTTACTTTGTCAAGTGATTGTGTACTGTCGGGAAGACGGAGACGCACTTTATTGCGTGTGTATGCTACGCACTGAAAATACTTGGTTAGGATTAGGGGTGAGGAGTGCGTGCGTATTACACGCCATAAAGAGCGTATCATATGCACGCAAAAACTATTTTTGGCGTATAAATGGCACGAGAAATAACATTCGTGGTATAGATATGCATTTTCATGTGATCGGGCTCGCTGTCGCAACTCACAACTAGCATCTTCTCTCTCTCCCGGCAGTAGCCGCAAACAGTCCCGCCGGCGCTTTCCCACACAAAGACCATGTGACTGACAAGCGCCGCGCCGCCGCCTCCCCACACAAAGACCATGCAACTGACAACAAGAGGGTTCACTCCTCCTATACGCTAAAGAACCGAGAGTGGTCATCCAGTCTCTTTGGTAGAGAGAGAGAGAGACGAGGAAAACAAACAAGCATGCAAATGGAATTATCGCGGCCGGAAAAATTATCGAGCTAATTTTTTTTATCGTGCGATTAATCGACTTATCGACTATCGCGACAGGCCTAGCATCAATAGGTTTTAATTATTAAATACATGCAATAGGCTCTATGCACGAACGCTGCTAACGTATTTCCGGTAGGATCTCAGCCGGCGTCTTTACTTCCGCATAGCGCGTTCTATAGGACAATTCACTTTAATAAAATTCATTTTCTCAGAAACGGAGACAACGATTTTAGAAACTGATTCGCTAGTCGGATTTTTTTGCAATATGAGAGAATACTCACCCTCAAAGTTGTTGATGTAGCTTGAAATTTATAATTTAAAGAACTTCTCTATCTTACTCATATGTGTGACAGTTAACTGCCTCACAATATTGTTAACATCATTCACGTTAACCGCAGGAAGTGTTTGTAAACAGCGAGTGTAATTTGCCATTATCTCCACCTAATGCAAAAACGGCTTCTGACGCAGCACCGGATGTAACTGGGCGGGCTGAGACAAAACGCGGAAGCGATCGTACATAGAGCCTATTGGTTGATGAAACATTTATTAAAATTAAGATACAATTTGTACAAAACGAACTTCGCTTTAAAGAAAGGATTTCTACAAAGCAAAACTTAATGAAGTGGTAAAAATCATGTCTGACGATTTACAAAACAAAACTTCATTAAGTGGTAAAAACCATGTCTCCCGATTGCAAATGTTCATTGCTAATGTTTATAATTGCAAATGTTTTTCATTTGTTTAATAAATCGCATAATGATGGCATATCATTATATCATAGCTTTTATTTCTATCTAAAATAATTGGGTCGGTCAGGGGGTACTTGGCAAAGAATCAAATACAGTTGGAAACGACGTAGACCATTAATAACACAGACTGTTAACAATTGTTTTTAATTAGTATTTAAACATTCTCTATGATAAATTTTTTTTTTGTAAAAAATATTTTAATAACACGGTTTTGGCGGTTATATAGATCTAATGATGGTGTTCAACTATAACCGTCGGTCTCACGGTTATATACTAACCGTCACACTCCTAGGTGCAACTGTGATGCAATTATTAATAATTGTAATTTTTGCATCACAATAAGTGTATTGTCAAAACATTTTAGTAACTAAACTGAATTTTATTAGGTTTAGTGACAACATGTTACAATGTTTACATGGTTCAATTTATGGTAAGCTACGCTTTTTTATTATTTCAGTTCAATTCACTTATTATGATTTGATTTAATATTGACTCATTTGGATAAATATTAGGTAGGCTACACAAGATAGGCATTCATTTTTCTCAAGAAAAAAACAACTCACCTAATGCTGTAGCCTAAACATACAGAGAGCCCTATCAGCTGGCAGTATTATTTAAGGTTAAAAATAACACAAATTAAATATAATGCATTTTTTTTATTATAATAACAACTTTATTTAATGATATAAGTAAAAATATAATAAACATGCAATAGTACACATATTTAGCAAAATACTCTCTATAGCTCTTTTTTCTAGCCAACTAACGTGCCTATATTATGGTCATTAAATGCTTTCCTGAGGTAAATGTTATGTGACATAATTGTTCTCCAACTGTTTTATTGACCCCTTTGATTGATGGCTCGATATTATGTATGAGGAAAATACATTTCGGTAAGCTGTACTGTATCTTTCAACAGTGTTCATTCGTGTTTAACGTTATTTACTATCAGCTAGAGATGATCGGTTCACGTGCCGCTAGGGATCTGTCGTGTCACATTTACAAGCGCCAAAACGGTATTTATTGTCTGAATTTCGTAATAAAAGTGACAGAATCTGAGAGCAGAGATTTTTTATATCATAACTAACCTGCTCTGTCAAGTCTGTCGGTCTCCGTGTCCTCTTCATTCGTTCAAATTCGTAGCATGCGTTGTGCTTGTTGCGCTTCATTGGTTGTCTTGCAATGTGCCTGCTTAGATGCTGTCGAATCAAAACAACGCGGGACTACAGTGATTGGATGTCGTGCAGGCAGCGCGCGCGCTCTCTGCATGCATACAGGTGGTGCACATTTTTTCACAGATGCAGATAAACAGAGCGGCGTGTGAACGTTTTTCCCCCAGTTTTCATGGGAAGTAGCAAGTCTTCTCGAGTCAAAAGGCGCAAGTCCAAGTGAAGTCACGAGTCATTGATGTTAAAGTCCAAGTCGAGTTGCAAGTCTTTGTACATTTTGTCGAGTCGAGTCTGAAGTCATCAAATTCATGACTCGAGTCTGACTCGAGTCCAAGTCACATGACTCGAGTCCACACCTCTGCTCATGATCATACACAACTTCCCAGCTTTACTGATCTTTTCATCATGAAGTGTTCATCATCAAGTACAGTTTAAAATCGTCCCAGGATGAACCTCATGAAGTTGGCTGATGAAAGTCCAGAATCTAAAAGAAGTTCAGATATAAGAGTGTTTTCTTTACTACATCAGTAGCATTCGTCAATGTGTGTCATGGTTGTGTAGCTTATAATGTGACTTTGACTTTAACTTTATAAATAAACTTTGTTTTGTACAAACCAACCACATCATCATATTCTCTGACACGATCAAACATTAAACTAGGAGCACACCTCTGTGTTCAGTCTGGAGTCCTTTCTGCTTATAGTTGAATTATGTTATGAAAAGGATAGGTCATTTAGTAGATCATTTACTCACCCTCATGTCATTCCAAACCAGCAAGACTTTCACTCAACTTCGAAACACACATGATGATATTTTAATGAAATATGAGAGATTTCTATCCCTCCATTGAAAGTCGATTGCACCAAACTTTGATGCTTCAGAAAATTCATAAAGACATTGTAAAAGTGATCTATTTTGAGCGGTTTAATCCTAGCCTTCTAAAGAGACGCTTTATGAGAATTGATTTAATTTAGGCTTTTATTATTTTATATAAACAAACATTGACATACACACACATACACAGAGCACATCAAATATGAAAAATGGAATTTCAAATGTGTTTGTGTTACGCAAGCATGTTTACTTCCATTTACTATATTTGATGTGATGTGCTCTGTGTATGTGTGTTTATCAGTGTATATATAAATGAATAAAATCCTAAATTAAATTCATATAAAGCGATCGTGTCTCTTCAGAAGACTTTGATTAAAGTGCTTATGGATTACGATTGCAACGTCTTTATGAACTTTTTGGTGGAATGGACTTTAAATGAAGGGACAGAAATCTAGTTGCATTAATAATCTCGTCGTTTGAGTTTTGAAATATGTTCGAAAGTCTTATGGGTTTGGATCGATGTGAGGGTGAGTAAATAATTTTTTTGGGTGAACTGACCCTTTAATTGTGAATGTTTATTGTAATTTATAAATAATGCTCACAATTCTTCTTTTTTTCAGGGATTGACTGACCGTTCATTCATCTGTAGCTTGTGTTCTTGTTTTGTGTGTCTGTAGGTGAAATTAAATCAGGAATCAGCCGTGGTTTATGAGGAGAAAACTTTGTTCTGCTCTTCCTGCTGACTTATACTCTAAAGCTTTAAACATCATTTCATCACAATGGTACGTTCACATTTCCCTACTATCAAAATAATGTGTCCTTACAGTTTATTATCTCTTAATTTATACAACAGTTTGTTCTGGTTCTCGATTCTGATTGGCTGAGAGCCTTTTCCAGCCATGCGATATTCTACATGTATCACCACGGGAACCGTTTCACTGTTTGTATCACTCCGCTTGCAGCATTTCTCACAAAGAGTGTCATGGCGGACAAGCAAAATGATTTTGTATAAATATCATAATTTCAGCTAGATGCAGGTAATGCACTCGCTTAAAGGTATAGCGGAGGATTTTCTTTTTCCGGGTGGATCATCAAGACTATTGGTCCTCCTAAGTGTCAATCATTCTGGTGATATGTTTACGTAAGGCCGTCGTACGTGCTCGTGCACACGATTCACACGCTCAAAACACAGGTTGGGCTTCCCACTGATGCCTCAGTCGCGAAGTTTCTACTTGACAGGTAAAGTTTGGCATGCTATTTGGAGAAATCCATTTAAAATCACTGCTAGTAAAAGTTAATGTAAGCTATGATTAGCTCGTGCATGCTCTCTCGTGCACACGTTTAATAGGCGTTACCTCTCGGGAGTAGGTAGTGTTGCGCATGTGCATTTTTTCAAAAAGTGGAGAGGGCGGTTCTTTTCTAAAATTCGGGAAAATCCTCCGCTATACCTTTAATTGATCTCTCTCTCATAATACTCTTCTCAACATAATACAATAAGTAAGCAATAAGGTACTCAAGGCTGTGCTGTACTGTGAATAAGTTGTTACGTTGCAAACCCTTCAGCCGTAACTTATTCACGATACAGCACTAGTCTCGAGTAGCTTATTGCTTTTATAAAATTGTTACCACACAGTACAAATATTAAAGCCAAAAAATAGGTTTCAATGCAACTTTCTTGAAGTAAAATCACTAAATGCCTTCCTTCCGCTGGAAAAAAATAGTCCCTGACCGTGAACAGCAACAACGTTCCTAGGTGTAATAAACGTTCCTAGGCGTCATCTCATGGAGCTTGAATAAAAACAGTCTAGGAACCGTTTTGCAAAAACACATTTATGTGTCCAGGTGTAAATGGAATAGTTTTGATAAATCAGATAGCTATCTGATCTGAGAAAACGCATAGTGTCCAGGTGGCCTGTTCCCAGTTGCATAAAGCACCTTAAGTTTTTCCTGTAAGTATGATACTTAAGGGGCGATTTCCCCTTACCTAAGAGAATAACTTAAGGGTGTTGCATATAATCTCTTAAACGGTTCTCTTAGGTAAGGGAAACATTTAAGTGTTTCACGACAGCGATCCTGGATTCACGTTATAAAAGTCTGTTGTTGCCATAGATACGCAAAACACTAACACTAGCAATTTCGCAGTTTCGTCAAATAAAGTAGGCTAGGATATCGGAATGGATAAAGAAAATTAAAAACTAATTGTACATTTATTGAATGGTAGCCTTTTCTGTTTACGACTGGTCTTCGTGTGTTTGGGGCGCCTGTATTCTGATATGTGTGCCGTCAATAACACCACATATGCGAGGAAAACCTGCTTTCTGAAAAAAAATGGTTTGAATGACCTCCTGGTCATGACGGGATGGAAACTTGACCGTTGCGTTTAACCTGTTAAGCTGCAACCCCACTTTTGAAAAATCCCAAGAAATGACATACCCAAACTGAAACAGATACAGTTCATGAACCCTTTGTACTAAAAGCACAAGTATGATCTCATTTGAAAGCTGACACCTGGCAGTTTATTGTAATGTAGAATTAATTATTGTCATAATGACAAAAATTGTTATAAATAGCTTCAAAGTTTTGTAAAGTTATTAGAAATTATTTTTTATGAAACATCCTCATGAAAATAAAATTGAAGTTGGCACTGGAGCAATCTAGAAATGCACTACAGCTAATGCCACATGTCTAAACATTTTATGTTTAAAATCTTAAGATAATAAGTCCAAAACTCTGTATTTAGTGAAATGTTTTTCAAGACCATGTCATGTGACTTTATTTTGATTTGATGCTAAAATGCTACTGATATTTATTGTCATCTTCTAACCATCTATCCAGTATATTGTCTTTATTGTTTTGTGGTGCAAACGATCCCCATTCAGTCTCAGTCTCCCCCTGCACACATTCACACCTCTCCAGCCTGGTTATGGCTGTAAATATGCATTTCTTTTGTCTGCATTATAGTTACTAACGACTGGCTATTCACAGGCTATTCATATGGTTTCAGTCACTAATTTCTTTTCTCAAAGTTCACCCTTACATTCTAAACTGTTTTAAATGCATTTCTTGAATAAAGAAACATTTCAGTAAGCATTCAAAAAATAATAAAAATATAACTTCTAGGTGGCAGGTGCACCTAGGGCTAGCTAGCATGTTAGCTTAGCACACCATCAATACACGACAATTTATGAGATTAAAACCATGTTTGTGCTTATAAACTTACTTTATAAAGCAAATCGAGTATTTTAAATAATTTTCTGTGATCTAATTTGGCTTCAGATAAAAAAATCAGACAGAAAATATACTATTGTATACTGTTCTGCACAATGATAGTCTATATAGATTAGCATTACATTATAAATATAATCTATTATTATGGAAATACCTGGCATGGATTGAAAAACACAGGTAACTCAAATATCATAGCAAACATGTTTATTGTCTTCAAAACGACTGTATCTCCATGTTTCAGCCATAGTTACAGCGCGATCTCTTGTTAGCTGTGTGTGTGTTCGAGGCTTCCTGGATTGTCACATGATTATGGCACTTCTTCATGTTCTAATACTGTGCACAGGGCGGCGAGGGCGCCCTCAGGCTATTGGTATGAATTGAAAACACATTAACAGAGTATACAAACGCTCATAATGATTACATCGACACATTTGGGTATAAATTCAATAAATATTATCCCTGTCTATAGAAATCTGATGTAAACCTATGAGAATATATCAATATTTCTCCAAATCTGCACATTTTTTAGCTAAAAGCCCGGAAGGACGTTGTTTTGTGTATCGCTGTCATGACGACGGCACGGGAGTTTTTTTATGAATGAAAGCGGCTGACGCGCATAATTCATATCAAAGGTATCGACTCATTTTTTCATTTCATAACTCCTGACACAAATTAAGAAATAACTGTCGCTATAAGTTTCTCAGAATACAATAGTGGTCAAATTCTGAAACTTGAGTCGTATATCTTTGTAATGATGTATAGTTTGTCAAGGTATAACATTAAATCTGATAGTAACTTTGAACTATTTATAAAAAAAAAACGCTTCAGTGCGCCCGCGCTCTGGCAACGGTTAACAGGTTAAATGACGGGAAAGAGCCCCCGCAACCCGGTGAACCACTCTTCTGACAGACGATTTATGCACGTGGAAAACATCTCCTACTACCGTCTAAAAACCGCAGTGCTATAAGCAGTTGTAACACCGCAGGTAAAGAGTGGTTGCGATGTGTGACATGGTCAAGGTTAGTTAGCGATGTCAAATATTGCGCGTCGATCAAATCGGTATTCTTGCAACAATTTTTCATCGCTAAGATGGTCCAAAGGGTTCTCCCTATCCCTAAAAATTCTTCTTGGCACATAATGATCTTCAGCTGGTTCCATAAATTCAGCAGTGTCGTCTTATTTTTGTCCGCCTTACTCTTAAAGGGCACCTATTATGCCCCTTTTTAGAAGATGTAATATTGGTCTTGGGTGTCCCCAGAATGCATTTGTGAAGTTTCAGCACAAAATACGCCACAGTTAATTTATTATAACCATTTGAAAATGTCATTTTTGGGGCCTGTTTTAAAAAGAGCTGTTTTGTGTGTACCACTTTAAATGTAAATGAGCTGCATATCCCCGCCCTGCTGCTGGACCCAGATGATGAAGAGACTCCGGCACAGAATAAACACGAATGAGAATGGACTAAACGTCTCGGAATGGTTATTTGATACCTTTCTGTACAAAGTTTTAATCGCGTCCCTTTTGCCATTATGGATGTGCAACACACACACACACACACACACACACACACACGAACTGTGATAACGTTTGCGCAATTTTTTGAAACTACACACACACACACTACTGTTAAGTACAAACAATTTTTTTTATTTTTTTAAATTTTTTTACACTTCATTACCGGCTGTCGTCGAAACAATGGCGATGGTGTGCAGAACAGATCACCGAGGGCGGGGTCTATGCCAAAACCAGATGTCAATCAAATCACGTCGGTGGGGCTTAGCTCATTTCTACGTCACAATGAGGAAAATCTAGAACAGGGTGTTCTGAGACAGTGCTTATGATTTATTGAGATAGTAAAAAAACTACTGGGTGGATTTTTATCATTCTAGGGTGGTTTTGCTCACACACTGCCAACACACATTTATGTTCAAACACCATGTAAAAGTGAATTTTGCATAATAGGTGCCCTTTAAGGTTACGATTTCCAAACCTTAAGTTATACTTAGGGAAATGACCGTTAAGGGGTTTTATGCAACACTTAACGCTTTTTAAGGGATTTTCTAAGTGTTTATGACGTTTCACTTAAAGAAACCCTTAAGTAACACTTAAGGTTTTTTTTCTGCAACACCCTTAGGTTTAAGGGAAACATAAGGGAGAACTTAAGGGAAAATTACACTTAAGGTGCTTTATGCAACCGGCACTGATGTTTATACTTGTGCGCTGGTGTGTGCGTCGAGCCGGCAAGTGTTTGTGTGGGGGGACTGTGTGGTAGAGTGAGGGAGAAGTGAGAGAGTGACGGCGATTAGCTTTGGAGTGAGTAGCGACTCTAGAGTCATATTGAGAGAAACAAAGTGTCTCCCCTGTTCTTTCTGACCACTGTGGGAAATCTGTAGCATGAAAAGTTAACCCTCTCCAAGCAACGTGTATTTTTCGAGAGGTACATGTCGGACGGGACGCATCATAAACAAAATATCGCATAATTATCGCGAGACTTTCGATATAATATCGAGCAACATGATATCGCGATAACGATATTGAGTCGATATATCGTGCACCCCTAGTTAAAATGCGTAATGAGTCTGGAATGAGTTCTCGGTTCCCCTCTTTTCAGTGTAACTGCACGTCAAACCAGACTTTGTTTACGAGTCCTTCAGGTGTGTTTGGATTAAGTGCATCAGACAGTTAAATGGTGCTGTAATCTTTAGCAGAAATCGGTGTGTTAATGCATTAACTAACAATGAGAAGTATATTTTTACAGCATTCATTAACCTTTGTTTACATTCATATTAGTTCACAGATGCAGATGCATCTTTTGACCTTAAAAATGTTTTCAAGGCTAGTTGGCTACTAGCACAGACTAGCCAGTTTTAAAATATATGCAATTTTGCGAATCCTAATGAGATGGTTTTGGTTATAGACATTGGATTTTGCTTTGGATTATGTGGTCTAGGAATTGAACTACCTGTCCTCTTCTGATGTTTTGACAGAGTATTGTATGAAGATATTTGTGGCTATGGCCAGTGAACCGCTCGAAGGTTTCCATGAGGTGAACCTGGCGTCACCCACTACCCCAGATCTTCATGGCGTTATCGCCCCGAGTCCACCAAAGCACAACGCTCCTCCTAGCACACTGTACCGAACACACTCGCTGTCCTCCGGTCAGAACGCACCCAACGCTCTCCGAGCCGACCAGCTGCCCACCCAGCCCGTGTATTCAGCCCCGCGACACCTGGGCACAGAGGACGCCCTCAATGGCAGGTAAGACTTGAACATGGGACAGCAGGTACAGAACCGAACACAGAGTCTACAGCAGAAGCTCCAGTCAGTTTATTTCCTCTGCAAATTAATTTGTATATATGTTTTTTTTATATACAGTATGTTTGCCTAGCCTTGCATTTATTTGTACAAACATTTTGGCTATACTGTTAAATTTAAGAGCATTAAACGCATTTAAATAATCTCAGTTAATGAGACAGTTCACACCCAAAAATTACAAATCTGTCATCATTTTGTCGTTCCAAACCTGTAAGAATTCCTTTCTTCTGTGGAACATAAAAGAAGATATTTTAAGAAATGTATTTTTTCATATAATGGAAGTCAATGGTCACCAAAATGGTTTGGTTACCAACATTCTTTAAAATATCTTCTTTTATGTTTCACAAAAGAAAGAACGTCATACAGGTTTGTAACGGCATGAGGGGGAGTAAATGATGACAGTAATTTTATTTTGGGGAGAACTGTCTACAGTTCTATATACAGATAAACTGAAATTACATGGAAACTACAGAACAAAAAAATAATAAAAAGCTAGAACTTAAAATGGCAATAATAACTAAATTAAAAATGACAAATTATAAAAACCCTTGATATTGGTGCTTGTATCCGCAGATCAAATTATTGTCATTTTGAAATACAGTAATGCAGATTTGAATCCTGCCACCAACTGTGTCCCAGTTCTGTTTCCTGTCCCTCTATATTTATCAAAAGCCAAAAATAGTACAAAAAAATAAGTATTTTGTATTACTTTGAGGAGATGCCATCAAAAGCGTATAATCACAAGCTGAAGTATGCAAATATGTTGTATGTACCTGAATGTTTTATGCGTGCATGCACAACCAAAATTGAGAATTCTTTTTTTTTTTTATGGAATTTTGCCATATTTATTATAAATGATTTATCTGTGCACATCCTTTTTTTTTAATTCATGTGCCCTTGTAATCTTTAATTAAAATAACCTCCCTCTTGCAGTGACATCTCTGATGATGTGTTTACTGAGGTGAGGGTGGGACAACCTGTCACTTTCATGACATCACAGCAATAACAAACCACAAACCATCCAATGAATCCCCCATGGACAAAATCAAGTCCTGGACAACATTTTTTCTTGTTTGAGAAGCTGTTTCACTATACATCACAAAAGGGAAGAAAACAATATCACAACTTCCATTTCATGCTGACTTTAAAGTCAACATGAAATCAAAATGGATAATTCATACTTTTTAATAAAAAGTTGTAGTGTTAATTATGAATGACTTATTAGTGTACAATATATTTAAAAAAAAAATGTATTTTAAGGCTGTAAGTAACGATTATTTTGATAATCGATTAATCTGTCAATAATTTGTTTGATGAATCGGATGAGAAAAAAAAAATATATATATATATATATATAAAAAATAATTTTTAATCCATTATTTTAAACAATATTATTTCATAGGGCTGGGACGATACACCTATCTCCCGATTCGATGCTATCACGATACTTGGGTGCCGATTAGGGCTGGGCGATATATATATAAAAAAAATCTCGATATTGTCAAAATGTTTACGATATTCTATATATATCTCGATATGTTTGCATTTTCTTTAAAAAAAAAAAAAAACATGATTTTCTTTTGCCCCTATTTAAAAACAACAAAAACAATTTAGATAGAACAGCTATTGTTACAAAGTAAGTACAAAATGTTTAGTGCAAATTTGAGCTGTTAAAAAAAAAATCTGTGATCACTTCCTGCTTTTGATTAAATGAACACATGTAAATGTAACTGAAGTAGAGCAAAACAAGTACAGAAAGTGTAATCTGCGATGATCTCCCCGGTGTGTTCATTTGGAAAGTAACTGGCTTGCAGACAAGCCGATTTCAGCTCCCAGCCATCAATAAAATGAATGGTAGGACTGATGTAGGGTTCGCAGGTTTGGCTCGTCAATAGATCGGAAGTTGTCGCGAAGTGAGTTATCTAAGAAAGCTGCTGTGACAGCTGTTTGACAACTTTAAAATACAATTTTGGGAGCGCATATTTACAGCAAGGCAAATTGTATCTGGGGTCGATTTCCTTTAGCAGCCGTTTGAAGCCAAGTTTTTCCATGGTACTGACAGTATCATATCTTTGGCTATGTGAAACGTGACCGCCGATGATAAAGACACAAAAGCTGTGTTTATGTTTAATTCAATGTCATTACGGTTACTTTCCCTGTGTTGCATACATGTGAGCAGCTTTCTCTACTGTGAACGAGATTATAATGTTATTTCCCGATGCTGCTGTACAGATCAAACGTTAAATCTGAAGTACACATACAGTATATTTCTCTCAATTGTTCAGTTTCCTAAACTTTATATCTTAGCGCTGCAGTATGGGGTACTTCAGTACTTCAATATGTCATACTCCAGGATTCCCCTGCCGTCAGGACATATAAAACGCTTAACATAGCTTAATGGACTAAATACAGTGATATAAAAAAACAAACTCACACCTTATTGGGGATGTAGGCTATACTATATAGGCTACAGACCAGCAGATGGAC
Source organism: Scardinius erythrophthalmus (assembly GCF_964197995.2). Classification (NCBI taxonomy): domain Eukaryota; kingdom Metazoa; phylum Chordata; class Actinopteri; order Cypriniformes; family Leuciscidae; genus Scardinius; species Scardinius erythrophthalmus. Next base: position 25,062,833 of record NC_138224.1, on the reverse strand, counting down.
TCAGACTATGAACGTAACGTGCAAAGTTTCACGCTAAGGGTTTCACAGTGATATACTAGCATAAAGTTGGCTTGATATTTGCAAATTTAGGGACCGTCTCTAAAGTTACATATGACTTTGGTATACACGTTTCTAACTTCAATAGCATTTAAAGAATAAAAACTTAAAACTTTTTTTAATTAAACGGCACACACATCTGTCAAAGCACGACAGGGCAAGACGCAGTAAACGCTTATGCTTTTGTTTGAAGCTCTTATAAATATAAAGCATGTTCATGTTTCGGTCAGCTTGGATCATGTACCTTTCCCGCAGCTACTCACTCTGTGCATTCCGCTATTTTCCGTATGCGAAGTTTTGAAACCAAAGTTTTGAAACCAAATTGATATTTGTCTCCACAGTGGAAATGATCCTTCAGCCACTGTGGATGTGGTGGATGGCAACGTCCTGTTGGCTGATGGAGAGGAGGTTCTGGGCCTGAGCACAGACAGTCTGTCCCGTCTCAGAAGTCCCTCAGTTATGGAGGTCAGAGAGAAAGGCTACGAGAAGCTAAAGGAGGAGCTCACCAAAGCACAACGGGTGAGAACCTTAACAAACGTCATTCACACTCACTGATCTACACTTACATTTATTAATTTAGCAGATGCATTATGCAAAATTACCTACAAATGATCAACATCATAAGCAATTTTTCATACTCTGAAGAGATAAACTATATTGCCAAAAGTATTGGGACACCCCTCCAAATCTTTGAATTCTGGTGTTCCAATCACTTCCATGGCCACAGTTGTATAAAATCAAGCACATAGGCACACAGACTGATTCTACAAACATTTGTGAAAGAATGGGTCGCTCTCAGGAGCTCAGTGAATTCAAGCGTGGCACTGTGATAAGTTTCCACCTGAATTGTGAACAACAGCAACTCAGCCACGAAGTGGTAGGCCACGTAAAATCACAGAGCGGGGTCAGCGCATGCACAGAAGTCGGCACCTTCCTGCAGAGTCAGTAGCTACAGACCTCGAAACTTCTTGTGGCCTTCAGATTGGCTCAAGAACAGTGCGTTGAGAGGAATGGAATGGGTTTCCATGGCCGAGCAGCTGCATCCAAGCCTTACACCACCAAGTGCAATGCAAAGTGTCGGATGCAGTGGTGTAAAGCACACCACCACTGGACTCTAGAGCAGTGGAGACGTGTTCTCTGGAGTGACGAATCACGCTTCTCTGTCTGGCAATCCGATGGACGAGTCTGGGTTTGGCGTTTGCCAGGAGAACGGTACTTGCCTGACTGCATTGTGCCAAGTGTAAAGTTTGGTGGAGGGGGATTATGGTGTGGGTTTGTTTTTCAGGGGTTTGGCTTGGCCCCTTAGTTCCAGTGAAAGGAACTTTTAATGCTTCAGCACACCAAGACATTTTGGACAATTTCATGCTCCCAATTTTGTGGGAACAGTTTGGGGATGAACCCCTTCCTGTTCCACATGACTGCGCACCAGTGCACAAAGCAAGGTCCATAAAACATGGATGAGTGAGTTTGGTGTGGAGGAACTTGACTGGCCTGGACAGAGTCCTGTCCTTAACCCAATAGAACACATTTGGGATGAATTAGAGCGGAGACTACGAGCTAGGCCTTCTCCTCCAACATCAGTGCCTGACCTCACAAATGCGCTTCTAGAAGAATGGTCAAAAAATTCCATAAACACACTCCTAAACCTTGTGTAAAGCGTTCCCAGCAGAGTTGAAGCTGTTAGAGCTGCAAAGGGTGGGCCAACTCCATATTAAACCCTACGGATTAAGATTGGGATGCCATTAAAGTTCATGTGCATGTAAAGGCAGACATCCCAAAACCTTTGGCAATGTAGTGTATCTTGTGTCACGTGTTGTGTCTGGTTAAGACACAATGAAATTCACAGAGTCTTTAAAAATCTACTTCCTCTCAAACAGTCATTCTCCCGTAGTCACTGTGCTCTGGTTAGAGTGTCCCTATTATATATTTTTGAATATTACCTTTCATGTAGCGTGTAATATAGCTGTTCGTGAATGTAAAAGGTCTGCAAAGTTTCAAAGATTAAAGTGCACAATAAATTGAGTTGCTAGTAATTCCAGTCTTTGTTCTTGCTTGATTCCTCATAGGTCTGTAACAAAATTTGCACAATGCCCAAATATAGTTACCTATATGTGGGCATGTTTGACCTGCCCTCAAACACTGTAGTTGTAGCTGAAGCCTGGGAGAGTTTGGTTCATGTTGTCAATTAGGGGTGTGCAATATATATCGTCTGCGATAACATCGTAATTGTTGTTTTAAAGATGTGCGATTTGACATTATCAAATGTTTTTTTCCCTTTGAATCACCCATTTGAATGAATCGGTTCAATCTCAATGATTCGCTCATTAACAGTGACTTGCTGCCACCTACTGGCGGTTTCAATTTCACAAATTTTAAAGTATCTTTTCTTGTTTTAAATAATTTTAAATATCAGTATTCAATATTGCAAAGATGAATTTTGTTGATACTGATTTCATTTGATTGGTAACAGCCCTATTGTGTCTTATTTTTATATTTGAATTTGATTAAATGTATGAAATTGGCATGCATATAATTAGGTTTAAAAATGGCTTTATAAAGGTAAAAATGCCCATATTAGGTAAATATCAATTGAAACACATGACAGAAAAAATTATTTCTGTCACTGATGTGAATTGATCGCCACACAGAGTATGAAGAATATCAAAAACTTTAAGAGTCCGCTGTCCACGATAGTCCTAAACCTGCCAAAGTACCAACACAATAAACACACTCAGCAAAATATTGTCTTATAATCGTTATCGAGAAAATCCCAGAAAATATTGAGATATCATTTTTGTCAATATCGCACACCCCTATTGTCAACATGTCGAGAAGATGCTGTCTCCTGTGCAGCGAAAAGCAAATCTAATTTGCATGCACTTCCAAAAAATGAGGACCAATGGCATCGTTACTGTTCTTATCACTGTGTATCAAGTGCTGAGTTCAGCGTGAGTTCTGCATGTCCACGAATCCTTTCATTATAACCAACAAACTTTAAAAACAATGTCAATAAGAGATTCATTGCAAAGTGTAGACGGCTTCATTGATTATAGCGGGATTTTTTTGCAAGAGTGCAGCTTTGTGTACCTCTATTGCTCGAGAGTGTTTAGAAAACATACATAAAACCGTCATTTACCAAAAAAGTATTTACTTTCTGTTTGTGATGCAGCTGCTGCCAGATTCAACACGGTTGGCTGCTTCCTCTTTCAACAAAAGTTTTTTGCGAACTCTCCATTACACTGTGCCTCGTTTACAAAATGAAATACTAAGAACAAAAATGTAATCCGCCGATGCAATCCAGGACGCCATTAAAATAAACCATTCACTTGTTTCCGACGCTGGGATCTTTCTGAAGGCAGTAGAGTATTTTGAATTAGCTGTTATTTTTATATTTTCAGTTTTTATTTTATTTTAATTTTGTTTATATTTTTTATAATTTTTGTTAAGTGCTTTTGTCTTTTTTATATATATTTCTATATCACTTCAATATCACTTATTTTTATTTCAGTTTTAGTTTATTTTAGTGCTTCAACTTGTAATTTATTTCAGTTAGTTTCAAGTTTCAAATATATATATATTCAGCTTTATTTCAATTAACAAAAAATATTTGTAATAATTTCAGTTACATATGCTACTGTCAGTAAAATATTTGTTCAAAAATAAACTTTTTTTTTTTTTTTGGTAAATAATACTGTAGCGTGTGTATGCTGAATCATCCACCCTTTTATATTGATGCCATGGGCTAAATGAGAGAATGAGCCATACATTCCCTGTTTTTTTGTTCTGTTTATCATTTGTGTGTTCTGTTCATGTCATTGCATGTGTCTGAAGGATCTTAAGTTAAAAGACGAGGAGTGTGAGAGGCTTTCAAAAGTGAGAGACCAGCTGGGACAGGAGCTGGAGGAACTCACTGCTAGCCTTTTTGAGGTTTGTTTGCCAAATGACGGAGCAGATCTGTGTGTGTCTGTGAGCACTTGATCGTCTGGAGTTACTCTGAACATTCAGCACTATGATGGGTCAACTCAAATGATTCAAGACAGACCTAAAACACTAATTGACACATCTGTGTATCAGACTCTGTCCACACTATATATACTAGATATATTGCACCATTTGTAAAGTGGGTAAATTTGACATATTTAATGTATAAAGTTAAACAGTAAGAATAAAATGATTTTTTCCACTTAGTTTTTTTATTTATAAATAAACACCTATAATAGGTATAATAGACACCTATTTAACAATTCATAGTTATCAGTTATACTGTATATCCCGAAATATACACTACCATTCGAAAGTTTCTGTTAATAGATGATCCTTCAGAAATTATTCTAAAATGTTGATTTGCTGCTCAAAAAACCTTTATCATTATCAATGTTTAAAACAATTGTTAAAAACAGCATTTATTCGAAATAGAAATCTTTTAGAAATAATAATCTTTATTGTCACTTTTGATCGATTTAATGCATCTTTGCTGACTAAACGTATTAATTTCTTTCAAATACTGACCCCAAATTTTTGACTGGTAATGTATATTTATTAAAAGTCACATGATTGTCACATGAAGACTTTCTTGAACATTTGAGTGTTGATCAGATCACAAACCAGATATCTAAATCTGTTGCCATTCATATATATATATATATATATATATATATATATATATATATATATATATATATATATATATATATATATATATATATTGCCATCAGATATAAATACCAATATATAATTCAATATATCGCCCATGTCAATTCACCTCAATTTATATAACGCTTTATACAATACAGATTGTTTCAAAGCAGCTTTACAGTGATAACAGGAAAATGATTCAATGATACAAACAGAGTTCAATTCTGCTCTAAAGCAGCTCTAAAAAGAGTGTCATTGTTCAGCTGAAATCAGCTCAGTGTTGATTCAGTTCCATTTTTTTGTATTTTGTATTTATTAGATTAATTTCAGACATGTTAACAAGTTCATACACTTTGTTTCTATCATATATAGCCAGTCTTTAACTCACACAAGAAATTGAGCACATATACACATATGTGCATAGAAACCCACATCCATATCCATATGTACCTACATATATATATCCACACCTACCCCCATATACGTGCATACATACATACCCATATACATACACCCATATACAGGTACATAAACATACCTACATATACAAACGCTTACATATATACACAAATGCATGCATATAAACACAACCACATATACACTAACACTCTGTAACATGTCTGAAAAGGGGTTGGAAGAAGTAAAACCTTATTTAATCCTACCCCTTCTCCAGTATTCAAAACTTACATTTGCTATAATCATCCTCTTTCCAAAGTCTTCTAATCTACGGGAAAAAAATTATAATAAATAAATAAAGAAAAAAAGAAAAGAAAAGAAAATGAATATAACCGTATATCAATAGAGAAGTAATCTAATATTATTCTTGTAGTAAATTCTAGAGCCTTGACTTCAAATCCTTATTCACATCCCCCTACCATACCCACATACATCGTACGAGACATCAATTCACCTCTGGCTTTCATCTCGGTACTTCACAAAAATCATCAGTCTAAACCTCTTTTTAAACAAATTCAATAACTGTGTAATATGAAATATGAAAAAATATGAAATGAGTTAGATTCAGCTATAAAGCAGCTCTGGAAAAAACTGTGATGTCATTGTTCAGCTCAGTTTAGTTCTCATCCTATAGTTTCAGCTCAGTCAATTCAATAATATTGCTGAATATTAAGTCACCAACTAAGGAAGCCAAAGGTGCTATATTTGTGTACTGATAAACATCTTAAAATAAGTCAAAAACATCATTTCCAGACAGTTGTGACAGGGAACTTTTAAAAGACTAGAATAGCAAGCGCCCCATAAATTACATCATCCATAAAAACACACCCATTGAATATGCCTCTGCGACGTGTGTGTGCTATCAGGGTTGTAAAGCAGTTCACATCAAATCTTTCATCAGTATTCAGCTCTTGACTATCTTTCGTAGCAAACCCAGAAATTGACATTAAGATTGTTATCTGGCTGAAACTATTGCAACATGTTTTATTGCATCATTTGCTTTTAGGGTGCCATTAAAACTGTATGGAGTATGGCAGATGTTAGACGACTACTTCACATTGCTTTAACTGAATAAACTCAATTATAAACATGTTTTTTTATCATAAATGTACGAGGAATAATTTTGAGTAAAACTTGATTTTTCTAAATAGGATTGGGTTGAAAATATTGATTTCCCATATATAATTAGGGTTGTAACGGTACATGTATTCGTCTCGAACGATCACGGTACGGATGTAACGGTTCGGTGAATACAGTCAGATGATGAATATAGTCAGTCACAGGGGAGCCACACTCCAATCCAGAAGGGGGTGCGCGTGGTAATGCAACACTGTTTGCTAACCACCACAACAGGAAAAAGCAGAAGAAGAACAGCGCATATGCGCTTGAAAACAAGTCCTCTAGATATTGCGCACGCGTCAAGTGCGTTTTTCTGTGCTCACGGACAAAGGAGTATACTTTGACAAACTGTCATTTGCACTACTCTTCTAAACCTAGCATTGTGGATTTGTTGCTTTTTCCAGTAACTCTTTAGTTTAGGATCCAATTCTCACTATTAACTTATTAGAATGCATATTACTAGGATAAAGGCTGTTTATTAGTATTTTTTTTAATAGTACACATTAACCCTCTGGGGTTGGCAAACACGCTGGCGGTAATAGTGGCTGTAAACCGCAAAAAGACTTTAAATTTGAAACGCGTTTCTGTGTGTGAATGAATGAACGGCACAAATGCGCTGTTGTTTACAGGCACTTACATTAGTAAACATGTTATTTTTACATGAACACATCTACTATTTTAGCTTTTACCAAACCATATTGCTATACTGAGATGAGTAAAAATCGACTGAAATATGTTGAAATAAAATGTGTTTGTATAAGCAACGTATTAAACTGCAAATTAACATTTATATGCCCTAATATATCATAAAAACTATGTTAGAGACGAAATATGAAAGGCAACATTTCGTTGACTAGTTTTGGATAGATTATAAAGTTTTTACTGCAAAATAGACTACTGCCGCATCAAATAAGCTTTTGTTCGCCAATTTCTGCTCATGTTAAATATATAGTATGTTTTGTCAAAAATAAAGTCATCAACTAAGATGTTATTATAGTGTTTGTTCCAATGTAGGCTATATCAAACTAATGAATCCTTAACTTTGAAATACGTATGATAAAATGTATACTTTTTAAAAAGAAAGATTACACTTGAAATATTGTTAAAATTGTAATTGTTGATTTACATGTGAAAAGTTTTTAATAAAATAACAAAAATATATTTACAAGGTAGATGTAAACAAAATCTTAATAGGTCAATATAAGTGTACTAAAAATGTGCTTTTACCTTTAATTTATATTTGGATTATATTGTTATATTGTTTTATGTGAAGGATTAGGGAGGATGATTTTCAGATCATTTTGAAGCAAAAACTCTTGGCGAAAAGTCTTGTGGACACATATTTAGTATGTGTTTTGTGGCCTTATTTCAGAAACTTTTTTTTTTTTTTAATAACCACGCATAAACATTATTCTCTCAAAAATACAAACATGTACATTCATGTTGCTCACATATTATGGTAGCCCTGTTTGTGCTAAAGAAATAGAGTGTAATTACACATTTGCCATTAATATGTTTATAAGCAACTGAAAAAAGCACAAATGTCAGGCATGTCAAAACATCTCAAGGACCCTAAAAACACCTTAGACCCCAGAGGGTTAATGTCCATATTCTACATCCCTTAATCCTTCCCAATACCTAAACTTAACAACCTTACTAACTAATAAGCAGTAATTAGGGGTTTATTGAGGCAAAAGTCATTGTTTATAGGTAGTTAATAGTAAGAAATTGACCCCTAAGCTAAAGTGTGACCATTTTTCCTATTCTCCTAACTCGTATCTAACCATGACCCCAAAACCGAGGTACGTACCGAACCGTGACATCTGTGTACCTTTACACCCCTATATATTTCCAAATTAATTTGTTTCATATTTCCAAATTAATTTGTATCAAATCGAGATCACATTGAATTGAAAACTTGTGAATCGGAATAAAACACATTGTATATTGTGATACCCAGCCTTATTTCTAAAGTTATTTGAGAATCTTACTGATTTGAACAAGTGTCCAACTCCAAACACTTTAAATGAAGTTCATCTAATTATGTGGACAGGGTCAACATATGACATGCCTACATTATGTAGGTCTTTTTACCATATAAATACAGATGTGCTGAGTGATTAGGTAACCTGCTCTGAAGTCTCACTTCCTCTCCTCTGTTTTGCATTTCATACTTTCCTCATACTTTTCCTTTTTCATGTCTTTCTGTTTTCCTTTGTTTGTTTCTGCTAGTCAAAGTCCTTGAGTGTCCTCGTCCTCTAGCGCTGCTCTGCGAGGTGCCTCTGATCTGGTCTGTTGTGTTAGAGGTATTTTACAGACGAGTTTGAGTTCGATCTGATCTGTGACATTCTCAACAGGAGGCTCATAAGATGGTGCACGAGGCAAACCTGAAGCAGGCCACTGCGGAGAAACAGCTGAAGGAGGCGCTGGGAAAGGTGAGTTATGCTGACATGTCAACATGACTACAAATCATTGAGCTAAATCAAAAAATACAGTGAGCTCAGAGAAGAAACAAAGCTAATCAACATCTCACTAAATTGGTAAAATTGGTCACAAAAAATGTCTCACAGTATGACTGAACTTAGGGTACATTTACACGACAACGATATGCTTAAAACTGAGAAGTTTTTCCTTTGAGTTTTCCACGTACAGACAACACAATTGTCAAAACGATCCCCATTCACACGGATCCGCGGAAACAACAAAAAATGCCGTATTCTGCTGCCAGGCCATTAGATGGTGATGAAACACTATAGACTGAACATGTAATACGCATGTGCATGACGTTTTGTTGTTTACATGGAGACCGTTTTCAAAAACGTGCACTTTGAAACTTCTTTTCAATAGTTTGCGTTTTCAGGCACCCAAAACGGCGTTTTCGTGTAAACAAACGGCCAAAACGCATAAAAAGTTTTACGTTTTTAGTTGAAAACGGTGTCGTGTAAATAGCCCCATAAACTGCAGTTATTGATCTCTAATGTTCTCTAGCATTAAAGGTGGGCCTTATGACCAAAACCTAATATCACTCTGATTTTAAAAGTTATAAATTTAACAGTAACAGTATATTTTAAAATGTAGTTATTGTTGCTGTAAATTTAACCCCAAAATCTTGTATATTACATTGGTCATATAGTAATGTCTATTTTTCCATAATCTGGTGACGTGCATATTTAAAAAAATATATCACAGTGAATTTAAGGTGACTCATATGCAATGATTAAGTGCGAAATCAGCTTCACATTTGGAAACACTTGAGTTTGAAATAGACGTTATAAACGTTATAAATATGACTAGATGAGCCATGGGTAAAACCCATACACCTCTGCTCAGTGTGACGCTCTGAGCAGGGTTAAAAATGAATGTTTGTCATGTACCAAATGAGAGTGAAAGGATGCTTTGGTGGGTAAATGAAGCTGAGGTAAATATAACAAAAATGACATGAGTGAATCAAATAAGATTGAAACAATCCACTTGGAAAATCTAGGTAGGAAGGACACTAGAGGGTTTTTATTAATGGCTAAATAATGGAAAAAATAAAAAAAGATAAATATGAGGAACTACAACACAAAAAAACATAGCAATTCACTCTTTTCATGCATTTTGTTCAGCATCTTGCTCATGACCCTGTTCTAAAAACACGGCGCTTGAGTTAAAAGAAAATGCTTTTTTCATTCCATTACCCTGCATTGCACATTTTTAAATGCAAAACATGTTTTTGTGAGATGTGATATTTTATAAATACCTGAACTTAAACCCCTCTTAAGTTTGTAATCTGAGAAGACCTTCTCTTTCTCCTGGGTTCAGATCGACGTTCTGCAGGCTGAGGTGGCTGCTCTGAAGACTCTGGTCCTGTCAACCTCTCCCACATCCCCCTGTAGGGAAATGCCCCCCGGACCCAAGGCCCCCTTTAAGAAAGGCCACGGTCGCAACAAGAGCACGAGCAGCGCCATGATGGGCAGCCAGCAGGAGGTTGCGGTAACGCAGCCCATTGTACGTGAGTGTAAAGAGGTTTGTATCTGCTTGTGTACGTTTGTGTGAGTATCCAAAGACATTTTCCATATATCCCTGGGGTTTGTTCTGTGTCAACCACAATGTCTTATTAATCACAAGCATCAACATGTATTTTTATCTTTCGAGTTGATATGTAATGTAGATGAATCTCATGAGAATATTTCCAATGTCCTTTCTAACTGCACACTAAACCAAACATACTGTCCAATTTATGAATTAATCGCTCAATTACATTGTACAATTACATTACAATGTACAATTACATTGAAATCAATTTTCAAAAAACATTTTTCATATGCAGGGCTCCAGACTAACATTTGAGTGCAGTAGCACCGATGCCACTAATTTCTACAGATGGTGGTGCCAGCTCCTGATTTGGTATTGCTGGGGGGATTTCATAAAGTAATCATAATAGTTCATTTAATCAAAACTATTGTTATGCAGTTAGTGCAGTTACTAATAATATAACATTGGTTAATTGGAAATTTGACAGTGAAGCACTGAGGTTGTATTGAGCAGATAAAATGAACTTTTATTAATAACAGTAGCATGCATAAACCTATTTTTTTATAGGGAACATTTAAATATTCTCCTCTTATTGTCACATGCCTGTCCTGTCTTGTTATGCACATGGGTGTTTTGTTATTTTGGGCCATGTGCTCGTGTCTATTGTCTAGCCCTTCCCATCTTGTTATCTGATTATTGGTTAATTTGTCCCACCTGTGTATCTCGTTACCCTCCTTTGTTTGTTCCCCTATTTAGTCTCCTTGTGTTTGTAGTCTTGTGCTGGTTCGTTGTCCTTGTTGCGTGTTCCTGGAGCTCTGTGTTTTTTGAGTTTGTTACCCTGTCTGCATGTCATCAATAAATTCCTCTGCATTTGAATCCTCGTCTCATATTCATCCGTTACGTGACAGAACGAACCAGCCAAATATGTGGATTCAGCGGAGTGAAATTTTTTCTGGTGAGGATAAGGGATCTTCAGTTTCCTTGTTTGAATATTTCGCCAGATGCGCTCAAAGGACTATGGAGGAGGAGAGGACCATGGCAGATGATGGTCAGCAGAAAGGCAAGCCTTCACCGCTGGCCCCGAAACGGAGGAGAGGAAGGAAGAACTCCTCCGTGACTGTTCCGGTGATCCCGAGTCCGGTGGTCCCAGTTCCGGTGGTCCCGAGTCCGGTGGTCCCGAGTCCGGTGGTCCCAGTTCCGGTGGTCCCGAAACGGAGGAGGAGAAGGAAAACTTCCTCCATGCCAGTTCCGGTGGTCCCGAGTCCGGTGGTCCCGAGTCCGGTGGTCCCAGTTCCGGTGGTCCCAGTTCCGGTGGTCCCAGTCTCGGTGGTCCCAGTCTCGGAGGTTCATGTGCAGTCTGAGATAGACAGAGCAGCTGAGACTCTGTTGGATTACCTCGAAAAACTATACAGGATCCTAGAGTTTCCCAGAACTGTCCACGTCACATCTGCCGATCCAGAGACTGTCCACGTCACGTCTGCCCAGCCAGAGCCTGTTCAGGTCACGTCTGCCCAGCCAGAGACTGTTCACGTCATGCCTGCCGAGCCTGTGTCTTCAGACAAGATGGCCGCCACCGAGCCTGTTCACGTCACGCCTGCCGAGCCTGGGTCTTCGGACAAGATGGCCGCCGCCGAGAGTGTACACGTCACGTTTGCCGAGCCTGTGTCCCCTGACAAGATGGCCGCAGTCGAGCCTGGGTCTGTTCCTGAGCCTGAGCCGGTGGTGTCTGTTCCTGAGCCTGAGCCGGTGGTGTCTGTTCCTGAGCCTGTGGAGCCTGAGCCGGTGGTGTCTGTTCCTGAGCCTGAGCCGGTGGTGTCTGTTCCTGAGCCTGAGCCGGTGGTGTCTGTTCCTGAGCCTGAGCCGGTGGTGTCTGTTCCTGAGCCTGAGCCGGTGGTGTCTGTTCCTGAGCCTGAGCCGGTGGTGTCTGTTCCTGAGCCTGAGCCGGTGGTGTCTGTTCCTGAGCTGGTGGTGTCTGTTCCTGAGCCGGTGGTGTCTGTTCCTGAGCCGGTGGTGTCTGTTCCTGAGCCTGAGCCGGTGGTGTCTGTTCCTGAGCCTGAGCCGGTGGTGTCTGTTCCTGAGCCTGAGCCGGTGGTGTCTGTTCCTGAGCCTGAGCCGGTGGTGTCTGTTCCTGAGCCTGAGCCGGTGGTGTCTGTTCCTGAGCCGGTGGTGCCAGTTCCTGAGCCTGAGCCGGTGGTGCCAGTTCCTGAGCCTGAGCCGGTGGTGCCAGTTCCTGAGCCCGAGCCGGTGGTGCCAGTTCCTGAGCCCGAGCCGGTGGTGTCTGTTCCTGAGCCCGAGCCGGTGGTGTCTGTTCCTGAGCCCGAGCCGGTGGTGTCTGTTCCTGAGCCCGAGCCGGTGGTGTCTGTTCCTGAGCCCGAGCCGGTGGTGTCTGTTCCTGAGCCCGAGCCGGTGGTGTCTGTTCCTGAGCCCGAGCCGGTGGTGTCTGTTCCTGAGCCCGAGCCGGTGGTGTCTGTTCCTGAGCCCGAGCCGGTGGTGTCTGTTCCTGAGCCGGTGGTGCCAGTTCCTGAGCCCGAGCCGGTGGTGCCTGTTCCTGAGCCGGTGGTGTCTGAGCCGGTGGTGTCTGTTCCTGGGCCGGTGGTATCTGTTCCTGAGTCGGTGGTGTCTATTCCTGAGTCTGAGCCGGTGGTGTCTGTTCCTGAGCCGGTGGTGTCTGAGCCGGTGGTGTCTGTTCCTGGGCCGGTGGTATCTGTTCCTGAGTCGGTGGTGTCTATTCCTGAGTCTGAGCCGGTGGTGTCTGTTCCTGAGTCGGTGGTGTCTATTCCTGAGTCTGAGCCGGTGGTGCCTGTTCCCTGGCCGCCCGAGGGGTCGTCTCCGCCCTGGCCGCCCGAGGGAAAGTCTCCGCCCTGGCCGCCCGAGGGAAAGTCTCCGCCCTGGCCGCCCGAGGGAAAGTCTCCGCCCTGGCCGCCCGAGGGAAAGTCTCCGCCCTGGCCGCCCGAGGGAAAGTCTCCGCCCTGGCCGCCCGAGGGAAAGTCTCCGCCCTGGCCGCCCGAGGGAAAGTCTCCGCCCTGGCCGCCCGAGGGAAAGTCTCCGCCCTGGCCGCCCGAGGGAAAGTCTCCGCCCTGGCCGCCCGAGGGAAAGTCTCCTTCCTGGCCCCCCGAGGGAAAGTCTCCTTCCTGGCCGCCCGAGGGAGAGTCTCCGCCCTGGCCGCCCGAGGGAGAGTCTCCGCCCTGGCCGCCCGAGGGAGAGTCTCCACTCTGGCCGCCCGAGGGAAAGTCTCCACCCTGGCCACCCGAGGGAGAGTCTCCGCCCTGGCCGGCCGATGGACTGTCTTCTCCACCCTGGCCGCCAGATGGACTGTCTGCTCTGCCCTGGTCTCCCGAACATTGTGCCTTCTGAACTGTCCATTCCCCTTGTTCCACCCTGGTCTGTCCCTCCCGTCCCGCCCTGGTCTGTCCCTCCCGTCCCGCCCTGTTCTGTCCCTCCCGTCCCGCCCTGGTCTTATGGAGCGTCTGGTAGCCGCTCCGTAGGGAGGGGGTAATGTCACATGCCTGTCCTGTCTTGTTATGCACATGGGTGTTTTGTTATTTTGGGCCATGTGCTCGTGTCTATTGTCTAGCCCTTCCCATCTTGTTATCTGATTATTGGTTAATTTGTCCCACCTGTGTATCTCGTTACCCTCCTTTGTTTGTTCCCCTATTTAGTCTCCTTGTGTTTGTAGTCTTGTGCTGGTTCGTTGTCCTTGTTGCGTGTTCCTGGAGCTCTGTGTTTTTTGAGTTTGTTACCCTGTCTGCATGTCATCAATAAATTCCTCTGCATTTGAATCCTCGTCTCATATTCATCCGTTACGTGACACTTATTAAATGTACCATTGTTCTTTTATAGTGTCATATTGAACTGACCGACAGCTTCAATGATTATAAAAGGAGAACTCTTTACTTGTTTTCTGTATAATTCAGTTATAATTTGAAGAAAAAGTTTTTGTTTTTCATGAGACTGTGACTTCTTTTTTCCATATAGTAGGGAGTGGAAATGGCTAAAAAGCCTATAAGTGCTCCTCTGCCACCATCTACTGGTTATAGTGGTAATTTCATGTATTTTTTTAATAAAAGTGTTTGTTCGCCACAAAGTTTTAGTTTTCCTACATCTTACATCGCAAGTCGAGTTCCGGCCTGAAGAGTGAACTCTTACCCGACACATGATGTTGGAGTAGCGTAAACTTAGGTGAGAGTAGACACCTCTCGCGGTTCAAACAAATAGAGCTAGGCAACAAACTCAAGTTCCTCTGACATTTCTCTTTAAAAGTTCTCCTTTTAGACTTCAAATTCATGATCGGTGTTTTGTTTTGCTCTATCCTCTGTGATTTTGAGTTCGCCAATATGTCATGCGTCGGGTCAGAGTTCACTCTTGGGCTGGAACTCTGGAAGTCAGTGATTACAGTTTATAAAGTTATAAATATGGATAATTTTTAGGGGTGTAACGATTCGTTTTAACAACGATTCAATTCGTATCGCGATTCGTGGTTGTCGATATGATTCAAGGATGATATTGGTTCATTTAGACCGATACGATCCGAAACGATTCATTGACTTTTTAGCCAAAAATTTTTGTAAGGGAATCAGGTATCAATTAATTATGGATATAAAACAAACAAGTAAACAACAATTAATGTCAAATGCATTCACATTTTATATGAATAACGTAGGACTGCACGATTATGACAAAAATCATAATTGTCGATTATTCCCTTGAAATTGTAATTGTGATTATTAATTACGATTATCACAACATTGAATGATGTTTTGAAAAGTTTGGCCATGGGACCCACATTTCCCCATGGTCATCAAGCCGCCACCCACCTTTTTAGGAATTATATAGGCCTATTATAATACATTTGTTTACACAAAAATTGTTGACACACAAGTTCTGTCCCCCTTTACTTAACATACAATTTTTTTTTTAAGAATATGACAGGGACTGCGAGGTTAAGCTATTAAATAGCAGTCCCAAACTAGTTTTTGTTAATACAATCTTGGTATGAGCCACCACAGTCATATAAAAATATACAAAATAACCAGTAAGTGGCATTTTGTTATGGAAACAAACAACAAAAGGCTACCATGGTGATGCACAATACTTAGAAGAACTGGTAAAGAAACATGGAAACTGCTCCTGATAAATAGCAACACACATGACGTACCAATAACGTAATTTATTGGTATTTTACTTTTATTTCTTAACTTACTAATTTACGACGTTGCATGCTCGTATTTCTTTTGCGCTTTAGTGAAGTAATACAGCGCGCGCCGGCGCATTTGTGCGTGCAATTGAAGAGTGCGCGCTACTGCAGTTTAGCGGCTGAGAGGACAGGAAACTCCGTTTTTCTGAGGTGAGAGACTTTGCGCTGCTTGTCTTTGCACTGCTGCTGGCGCGTCACGCATGGCGATGACGTCACAGATAGGCAGACTGAATCGAGTAACGTTTAACGCGTTTATCATTAAAAGTGTTAATAAAAAACATCCATATAAAGTCTGACGTGCTTAAATCCAATGTGTTATTTCTTAGTATCAATACAATCGATTCATTACCTTTTAAAACGATGTTAGTTCGATATATGTCGTCCGGAAGGCCAACTTGCCGAGCACAGATCGATGTAGTTGGATCATAGAAATATAAATCGATACATCGATGTAGTTGATGAATCGTTACACCCCTAATAATTTTCTTACAAAAGCGCATTGCTTCGCTTCAGAAGGCCTTTATTACCCCCTGGAGCCGCATGGACTTTACTTTTAACGTATGGATTACTTTTATGATGGATGGATGCGCTTTTTTGGGCTTCAAACATCTAATGCCGAGTTCACATTGCACGATTTTCAAAGTAGTCGGGTCACTGTTCTTTTCACACTGCACGACTATCCAGGGTAACATTCAGTTGCTGGTGAGTCCCAAAATCGGGACTAAAATCGTGCAGTTTGAACTCGGCATAAGTTACCATTCACTCCCATTATAAAGCTTGGAAGAGCCAGGACATTTTTTAATATAACTCCAATTGTGTTTGGCTGAAAGAAGAAAGTCATATACACCTAGGATGGCTTGAGGATAAGTAAATTATGGAATAATTGTAATTTTTGAATGAACTTTGTGTGACCTTCAAAGGAAGATATAGCTGTGTGTCGTCAACATTAAAATGATAATCAATAATGTTTTTTGACAAATAGAAACTATTTGTTAGAAACTAACACATATAGGGAAAACAAGATGGGACTTAGAATGGAGCCTTGAGGAACTCCTGCTGCTCTCAATGTTTGTGAAGAAGAGTCATTTCCCATTTCTACAGAAAAAAAATCTACTAAATTGGATGCTCTAATTCCATGCTCTGTAGTGTTAAATGTTGTGAAAAGATCAAGCACAGTACATACTATAGTACACTGAAGCTACACAATGTACTATAGCTGTGCAAGGTACAGTCTGAAACTTACTTCATAGTTCGCTGATCATCTTCCCCTCAACCAGTGTTCTGAAATGGACTATAAAAGTGGATGGTTATATTATAAAAGTTATAATGGTGGATATTAAATAGTATATGTGTGTTTTTGTCATTTGTTAGGTGGATTCACTGCTCTTCACAGAATTCAAAGCATGGAAAGAGGAGCCGAACCTGGAAAGAAGCTGCTCCTTCCTCGAGCGCATTTACAGAGAAGACATCTACCCATGTTTGACGTTTTCTAAAAGCGAGGTATGCTTCTGCTGTCATCCTTCTGTAAGACTTATGAGCTCCTCCTTCTACTGTTAAAATTTTATGAACATTAGATTCTGTAAATGATTAGCTGTAATGAACTAAACAAACGTGGCAGCTCAGCTAATGGTTGAGAATCTGGGCTAACAACTGAGATCTTCAGCTGCTCTCTGGTGGTTGAACCTACTCATGAATTGCTGAAAACATGAATGTCAGCTATATGAAAGTGTAGTTTGCAAAGAGACATGCTGCCTGTTTTGTGAAGTAATTTACTATAGACAATCTACCTAATTAAAAAACATAGTGCTATATACCTAATGTAACTAATGGAAAAGTAAATAACTGCACATAAGCCAGGGGTGTCCAAACTTTTTTTTAAAGGGGCCAGATATGATGTTGGGATAAATACACACACAGGGCTCCAGACTTACAATCGAGAGCATTGGCACTGGCGCCTCCAAGAATAATATTAATATTGCATGTTCACATTCGCAGTACAACTTCTCAAATCTTTCACTGCAATTTTAAATCTTCGCACCTTGACTTTTGCAACCCATTTCGCAATATATAAGATGCAAAACTAACTTGTGCACTTGTCTCTCTCGTCACTCAGTGGTGACGAGAGAGAAAGGCGGGGCAGGGGAAGGGCGCAAAGGAGTCGTTTTATTGGTTGGCGCCTAGCCGATGAAATGGGACTTCTTTTGTAAGCAATGATGTCAAGACATCCGCCTTTACTGCAGTAAGCAATGGTATCACTCTTTACAATGTCAGACACATAATGGCAATTAATATGATTAGCCTTTTACTTGACAATGTTATCAAACAGCTGATAATGTGCTGCTAATGTTACACAAACCATGTTCCCGTTCGCCATTTCGGTGCATCAGGCTGGCAACCTTCTAACAATCATCAGAAACGCTTTGAACAACTCAGAACTTCAGTGGAGAAAGGCATATAGTTCATCATAACATCTTAATATACATCATACACACGCTATGTTGCTAAATATACCCGATTTTCATATCAACAGAAAAATATACCGGGTAACCGGGCATCTCTCGAGACTCCATTGCTAGTTTGCTATAATGATTTGTTAAAGCCCGCCGGCACGTTGACCTGATTGGTTATAAGGTAGTTTGTGACGTCAGAAACACCAGCAATTTCAAACCGCGTTTTTGACACTGCAGTTTTAAGGAGAAAATACTCAACAATGGTGTTGTCATTTGAATTTGTACATGGTTTGCTTTAAAGCATATTAAAAACACCACATATAAACAACATTAAAAACTTGATTTTCACCACAGGGGGTCTTTTAAAGTCTTAAATTTGTTTTTGAAAAACGAATAGATACCCTGTTTATTTGATATTCAACATTAAAAACATTATACATAACAGATAATCTTGTGTCATATATTGCTGAATAGAACAGTAAAATACAACAATTTATGTCAGTTATAAACAAATGTACCAACACACATGTAAACAATACACACTTAGGTCTTTTTTGTTTTTCTGGTTTATTTTGACGTTTACACATGTAAGTTGTTCTTGTGTTCAGTAAAACGCTATTGCTTTTTTTACATGTTTTTTGGACTCTTTGATAAAAAGCCTTAAGTGGTGTAAGGGATTAACTTATGGTTAAAGATTCAAACTAATCAGTGAATCATTTATAAACTAGTTTATTAAAACGGCGCATGCAAACAAACAAAGCCTCAGTAAATTGAATCAGACTCTTACAAATGCATTTTGAAAGAGAGAGGAAACGTTAATGTGAATAGATCTGTGCGTGGCTGATGTCTAGTTTGTGTGATCCGCAGCTTGGATCGGCGATCCTGGAGGCGGTGGAGCAGAACACACTGAGTGTGGAGCCGGTGGGATTCCAGCCGCTGCCAGTGGTCAAAGCGTCTGCCGTCGAGTGTGGAGGACCCAAGTGAGTGTCGCCCACTTCACGACACGAGGCCCGCCGCTACATTACTCTGTGGAGGAAGTCGTTTTAGAAATCCATATCACTCCTAATATAAGCCATGTATCCTGCAAATAAACAATGAATGTGACAATGGCATCAAATGCATTTAAGAATTAGATTAATGGTTGCCTTTATTTGTAAACTAATTTATCATGTAACACTTTGTTTTAAGGCGATGTAGTTACCAGTGTTGTGCAAGTTACTTCCAAACTGTAATACATTATACATTACTTGTTACTTGTTACTGTTATTTAAAAGTAATTCTTTACCTTACAATATTACCGTCTCAGAACTGTAATGCGTTACATTACCGTATTTTCCGCACTATAAGGCGCACTTAAAAGCCTTTAATTTTTTCCAAAAACGACAGTGCGCCTTATAATCCGGAGCGCCTTATATATGGATCTGGCGCCTTATATTAATGTCTGTAAAACAACCGCTGACTTGTTTATACTTTCGCCTGGCACCGGAGCGCGAGCCTCCGCTGACTGCGCGCGCACCTCCCCAAACAGACGAGGCATTTATACTTGACACAACTGTTTTGTTTTAGACTGAACACCAGACCATGCAACTGATTTAGACGCGAAAACTGGGTGCCGGTGTGATGAGATGTACTAATATCCGTCTGCATCTTCGGATGCGGAGGCGCGCGCGCTTTAACCCCCTGAGGTCGGCTGTCGCGCCGGCGCGATAGGCTCGTTTTTTTCCGTATGAGTGCAAAAAAAAAATAAAAAAAAAATATTAATTTTTATCTTATATGCTTGTGTTATACATCAATCGATCCTGTTTAGTGTGTATTTTTTTGTGTATGCTCATAATAAAAACAAAGTTTTGTGCTTTTCGCCAAATAAAGAAAAATAAACATGATGCGAGTACTGCCTACTCTCCGTCAGTGAAGTCAATTCTGAAACGCGTCCGAAAATGAACTGTAACTCAGCGAATACTCAGTCAAACAGGCATACAGTCACACAGGCATGAAGCTTGAATTCTATTCTTTAAAATGAAGTAATTTTTATAAAAAACAAATATTCACAGTTTATGTAATATACATGCAAAGAGAGAGATGTCAGTCGTTCTCATCTCAGCTCATTAAGTTTTAATGTGCTCCGCCCACGGAGAGCGCGCGCTATTCAAACGCAAATGTGAGGCGATCCAAACAAACCTGTGAAACGCCCACATCAGCTGGATAACACACACCGTGAGTTCACTTTCAGACTTATGTACTTTACGATGCTGTGAGGAATAATACTATCTTGATAATAATCCTGCAAAAATTTACCTCAGAAGTTCTGGAAGTATCATTTCGAGGAGCAAACGGATCCCGCTGAGGAATTAGGTCAGTTCTGTTTGCTTTGTTCTAATCTGAATGAATGAACGCAAAGATGCGTGCTGTTGTGGAGCTACTACAGCTGGCAAAAATACTGTTTAAATATTGATCGCGTTTCTGTGTATGAATGAATGAACGAACGAACGCACAGATGCGCGCTGTTGTGGAGCTACTACAGCTGACAAAAATACTGTTTTAATATGAATCGCGAATACAAAGAAAGATTACACTGGAAATATTGTTACAATTTTAAATGTTGTAATTGTATAACCTTAAAAAAACAAAACAAAAAAAACATATATATATAATATATATATATATATATATATATATATATATATATAAGGATAGATGTAAACAAAATCTTAAAAGGTCATTATAAGCCTTCTCTTTAAATAATTGTATTATGCTTTATTAGTGACACATTTGGGAAGAGAATATATTCCAAATCTGAAAATACAGTATGAGAACAATTAACTGCACAATTACTAGAAATGTTTACCTTGGATATTGTACAATTTGCAAGCAAAATTTGTGAAAAAAAACAAGAAACCAGTTATATATTGTCCTTGCATTCTTGTGGCTAAGTCACACACCTGAATGAAAGGCTCATTACGTATGCAGCCTCATTATGCGGGCCCCATTGTCTCCGCAGGTGTGAATCGCGCCCACCCGCATATGGCCTTTCCAAACAAAAAGTGTTTTACAAGATTTAAATCAATGTATTGTGTTATGTGAATGATTAGGCAGGATGATTTTCACATAATTTTGAAGAAAAAATTCTAGGCAACGTCATCCATTAGTCAGAAGTCTTATTTACATATATTTAGAATATGTTTTATGGCCTTATTTCAGAAACTTTAGTTTTTTGTTTTTGAAAAAAACATGCATAAACATTATTCTATCAAAAATACAAACATGTACATGCAAGTTGTTCACATATTATGGTAGCCCTGTTTGTGCTAAATAGAGTGAATTTACACCTTTGCCATTAATATGTTTATAAGCAACTGAAAAAAGCACAAATGTCAGGGCATGTCAGAACATCTCAAGGACCCCAAAAACCCCTCAGACCCCAGAGGGTTAAAGCAATGACGTCAATGACAATGACGTCGTTTTTGCCGCGCGCGTGCCTCCGCATCCGAAGATGCACGACTTTGAGCCGAATCTGCCCGAGCAGACGGATATTAGTTTTTTTATTACCTTCGCGCTCATGCGGACGCGTCGAGTATAAACAAGGTTTTACAGCTCAGCCACTTGTTTTTTCATAATTTTTTGCAAGTGGTAGATCTTGGTTTACATTTGGACTTTGGATGTGATCTTAGGCTTGAAAAGGTTGGTGACCACTGCATAACGCAAACCCAGTCAAACGTTTGACTGCAGTATCTTCTACTCTATGCGCCTTATAATCCGGTGCGCCCTGTATATGAAAACAGTTCTAAAATAGGCCATTCATTGAAGGTGCGCCTTATAATCCGGTGCGCCTTATAGTGCGGAAAATACGGGTACTCCTTTATTACTTTTGAGTTACTTTCACTATAATAACTACAGAAGTAGAACTTAACATTCTAAAATGTCTAGGGCTGTAACGATATGCGATATAAAACCGAAATCGCGACACTCAGATCCACGAACCTGTGTCGCGGTGTGAGAAGGCAGAATCGGGACACAACCCTTCCAACACCCAGAGTTTTCCTTCCCGTCCAGATCCAATGCTACTACATCTTTAAATTACTATTAGTATTATTTGAAGTTAACATTATAAAATACGTAGACCTACACCACAACACTAGTTGAGGATAAATTCTTTAAAATTGGGCAATTCCAGCGTTATGGACGTGACATTTGCAGTAAAAACTTGAAATATAAATTCTCAGAAAATGCATTTAATACCAATATATTGAAACGTCTGTTTATATATCCATAGGCTACTCCCTTAATAAAGGAGTCCAGACATTAGAAAAATCAGTCTACACATGCGTTTTATATTTAATATGAGGGAAATAGACATGCATGCATGCGTGACACAAAAAATCTTTAACTTTTAGGTAGCAAAATATTTTTTAGTAATTCTGTGAATTACACTAAGCAAACCAAAAGTAATACTACCCACCGGATGAAGAAGGGTTGGCTCTCCACAGCACATAATATATTTATTTTATTTTATTTTTTCGTGTTCGCATTTATGAGGAAAAAACAATGTTATGGACGTGTCAATTTACGGACATGAGTGCTCTGAAAGCGGCACTAAAAGACTGCTTTAAAACTTTCACAGAGACCTCAAACAGAAAGCACAAAGTCTTTCTTTAAAGTGAATTTCATTTTGTATTAATTGTATCTTAATTTTAAGCAATGTTTCATCAACCAATTGCCTGGATTTAATAAATAAGAAGTGAATATAGTAGACGAGATAATCAGGACACGGAGGGGCCGACGCGTGAACTGGAGCTCATCTCATAAATGAACCGAAACCCAGCGCCTACTTGCCTCAAAGACATGTCTTCTTTTAAACAAAACAATTCAAAACGAAAGAAAACAGACTGCTTATTTAATCCGTATGAAATAAAATTTCTCTCTGGCGCGTTCACTACTGCGAAGATCGCGAGTCAGCATAGTTAACTTCATCTTTGCAGCCGACACTAACACAGAAAACACTTGTATATTAATTAACAATTAAAATGTCTCCTTGCTATATTTGACATATTCATAATCATAACTTTTGCCGGTTCTTTGTGACAGCTTTTAGGTGCTTTTAGGGGCTTTTATTGGCAGCGCCACCCTTACGTTTTATATGAATGTATCACCACCGCATCAAAAACATGATTGCGTGATGAAAACATGATGAAAAACACCACCTAAACATAGCCTAACTGGTTAGAAAGAAAACACAGAACAAACAGAGTATTGCACATATGTCCATCTCGCGAATGTAGTCTTCTTCTACCATATTCTCCCATTAGCCACTTTTCCACTGGCCAGCGCGAGCACAGAGACCGAAATCATGCCTCGCGGAACTCCTGTAAAACCTGCCCTAAACACGCCTTTACTGGACCATGTCACACAATACAAGGTACACCAGCAAGAGGGAGATGAATGAAATAAATCGCCATACAAATATATCAGAAGCTGTCATTTAGTCTTTAATTTACAAACACCACATGCGGCTATTGACTGACCATGAACAGGTAATAACTTACTTGCATTTTTCATTCGTTTATGTCTCGCTGGTTTTTTCCCCCCGTTTTTTTTTTTTTTTTTTACAATTAAATTTTGGGCTAAAAGTGTGTTGTAACGCAACCGTTACTGAACATGTACCAAGTAAAATATTACTGAAAATTGATTAGTAATGCCTTACACTACTGTGTTACAGTACTATTGCAGTAAATTTTTGTAACACTTTATTTTACAGTGTCCTTGTTACATATGTCACATGTACTTACTATAGTAAAAACAGTAAATTGTGCATAATTACATGCAACTAACCCTCAACCAAATCCTAATCCTACCCTAACTCTATAGTAAGTACATGTAGTTGCTTAATATTGCTCAGTACATATTTGTGTAATTACACTTCCAACAACGTCACCTAAATGTTGGCATGAAATGGAAGTTGCGATATTGTTTTCTTCCCTATTGTGATGTATATTCGAGTAAAATTACTTCTGGAACAAACAGTATCATGTGTACATTTAGTTCATTATTATTAAAATGTAAAAAAAGACAAACTTAAAATATACACTTTCCCTACTACATTAAAGGGGCATTTCACCCATTTGAACATTGTTTTTTATTTAAAGTGGGTCATATATGTAGTCGAAATGTAAAAGAAATTTTGAATTTGGTGCCTTTGTGACCGAGAAAAGACAAAAAATAACTTCAGGACGCATTTGTATGAAAGACAACAACTCCCACAATGCACCACATTGCACAGCTCCGCAAGCCACTCCCACTAATCCAGAAAGCGCATATCTGCCTATAAGAGAAATCACTCTTCCGTCTACAAGGCTAGCTACCACCAGAGCTTGAAATTAATTTCACATTCACACAAAATGTCTAGTTAGTTGGCGAACTCATTAGTGCATTACTCCTCGTTTGTATTTCTTTCGAAAAGGTGAATTATTGCATGGTACCTGGATGTTCAGTCAGAACATATGCGGTGCGAAACTAGGAAACTTGTTCACAACACAAACGTCCGTGTCCTCGTCTGATTCAGAGATTTCGTCCAGGAGAAATTGTCATCGTTGAAATTCTTTGCCGCAGACGGACTCTATCTCTGTGTTCGTAGCGGTTCGTAGCTGCATAGTGAGATCTCCGGCGCCACCAGTCCGCCCTAACTCGAGCCAGTCCGGGCTCCTCGTCCGCGGCAGGCAGGTCTTCAGCCTCGGCTGCTCTTCGCTACTATAATGCTGCTTGTAAAGGTAGCCACAAACACCTGATTCAAGCATCCGACTTCCGAAATCCTCTTCCTGTAGTCTATATCATATTGAGCACTCTCCTCCGCTATTGTCATAACTTTACATCTGTCTCCACAGCGCCTGTTAGCTTAGCTTCAAACAAGATGGAGGATATTGCTTTCAGTTTCAGAGAGTAAAGTCCCACCCACTGATCTGTAATAGGTCTGTAGCGTGAGCGGGTCCCGCCCCCTGGGAGAGATGAGGAACGAGTGCTTGTAGTCTCAACAGAAATCCCCCCCTCTTACACTTCCTCCTACAATGACGCAAAATGACGATTTTTGCGTCATTGTAGGAGGAAGTGTAAGAGGTAAATAACAGATTTCTCCCGTATCAGGGAAAAATGAAAGAGTGTTGCACGACCATTCAATAGTATGACTGGGTTTCTAACAATGCAAAGCTTAATGCAAATGGGTGAAGTGTCCCTTTAATTTACATGTAATCAAACCGTTATTATTAGATATGTATCTGAAGTTTGTCAGATCCAATTTGTTATTTTTATTTAATGTCTGTCTGCATGACTTTCATTCGTCATTCTTTTTTTCTGTTCTTTTGTTGGTTTTGTTCTTATTCTGATGGGCTCTTCCTGTGGCAGGATGGCACAGACTCTTGTGTAAGTGAATCGTGATTAGACCCTCGGTCCCCCTGATCTGGCCCGTGCCGCCCTGTGTCTATGTTTCAGGGAGTTGTGCTTCATTTAGTTATTCACCCAGGTGTTATAGTCGTAAATCCCTCCTCAGATGTCCATCAAGTTTGTGGTATAATATATTTCTAATTGCTTTCAATCTCTTTCCCGATGTGTAGGAAATGTGCCCTGTGTGGTCAAACCAAAACCTGCAAGCACAGAATCAAGTTTGGTGATTCCAGCAGCTATTATTACGTGTCTCCGTTCTGCCGCTATCGGGTGAGTATCACATTTTTGGCTTATTATTCGATACACATTCTATTTACAAATGGCCGCGCACAGTCTTGCATTAAACAAATGTGGATAGGCTTCACAACATCTTTGTTTTGTGAAATATGGATGCTTGGGTTGATAGATCTTCAGAAAATATATATATATATTTTTTTGTATATTCAAATGAGATCAGCATAATTATGTGTATAGAATTAAAGTTTTGAATATCAAAATCAAATGTATTTGAATTAAGACCATCCTACCAAATTGAGCAAGATAAAAAGAGCATAATTGACCGTGAAACCTACATTCGCTTCAGCAGATTCGGCCTCTTTGAGAAGATGACTAGATTAAAGACTCTACTGAGGAAGACTCACCTGGAGACTGAGACAGACCAAAGACAAAACCTCAGAGATAAAATACAGACTACCGTTAAAGTCCCCCTGTGGTGAAAATCAAGTTTTTTATGTTGTTTATATGTCTATGTGGTGTTTTTAATATGCTATAAGACAAACCATGTGCAAAATCATAAGTCAACTCCATTGCTGAGTATTTTCTCTTTAAAACTGCAGTGAACCAAAGACCGTCTCAAAAACGTGGTTTGAAATCGCAAGTGATTCTGACGTCACAAACTACCTTGTAACCAATCACGTCAACGTAGGGGCGGGCTTTAGCATATCATTAAATATTCTCTGAAGCAGGGGAGTCTAAGAGTAGCCAGGTTATACCAGTATATTTTTCTGTTGATGAGAAAAATCTGGTATATTTAGCAATACAGTTGGTGAATTATGTATATGATGTATATTACTATGTTATGATGAATTATCATAAAGACAGTGGTCTTTTGCCACTGACATTCAAAGTTGTTCAAAGTTTTTCTAAGGATGCTGATTTTTGAAAGGCAGGCGACTGACTCTGAGATGGTGAACAGGAACATGGTCTGTGTAACATTAGTAACATATTATTAGCTGATTGATAACGTAGTCAAGCAAAAGGCTAATCGTATTAATTACCGTTATGTGTCCAACGTTGTAAAGAGCGATACCATTGTTTACTACAGTAAAGTTGACCCGACCGAGTGGATCTGAGTTGGTGCGAGTGATCATTTGCATATTTCACCCTTGTTTGGAAAATGTTTATGTAAATTTTACAAGTTTGCCTCCCCATCCAGTTTTGATAAATATTGTCAATTAATTTGGCTTTTTGCTTGTGATTGTAAGGAGTGAATGATTAGGGTCAATTACCATAAATATTATTAGTCAAATCCTTCTAGTTTTGATTGTGTTGGTAATGTTTCCATCCAAAGTTGAGACCAAACGCAGACCAAACTCTATTAACACGGTCATGTTCACTTGCTTTCGGAGGCGGATGCCTGCTGTTTGGTAACGCAGCTGTGTAAAAGAGTTCTTGGAGGGAACTAAACAGAACCACTTTGACGACAGACTTTGCATTTCAGAACGACTAAAAGAGCATTTCAGATGCATCAAGGAAATTATTCTGTAAATATGTTTCCATCGTAGTTTATGTGCATGGTTTCTTATCAGATAAAAAATGTATTTGACTCAGTTGAGCGCATACGTATTTTTAACGTGCGTTTTTAGAATTTATGCGCGCATCTTGGCATTTCCATCCAGCGTTTTTTTTAATGCAATATCCCAAAATGCGAATAAAAATAGGTGGATGGAAAAATAGTTATAGTAAAGATATTTCACACTTATATCAAAAGAATTAAATAAATATATAAGTATATCTTTCATAAATCTGAAAAACAATAGATATCTGTGAAGAAAATGAAGCCTGTTATACCATAATAAAACTTGATTAAAATCAGCATGAACTGAATTCCATACATCTAACTGACACACTTTTCTTCTTCTCTACCTATCTCAGATTACGTCCGTCTGCAACTTCTTCACCTACATCCGTTACATCCTCCAAGGACTAGTCAAACAACAAGATGGTAAGCTAATAACTTATAATAATATTTAATATAGAATCATTTATCTTATAGACTTAGATCGTTCAAAGCTACATATCAGCATCCAAGCTTGATGCTGTTTTCTGCATGGATTTAATATGGTCATATACTGTAAGTATCCGTTTTAGTTTTAATTATAAAATGACTTATGGTTTTACAGTATGAAATTATCATATATTCATCTGAACATGAATATGTGCAAGTTCTTTACCAAAATATATTTTGATAAAAGCTTTATTCAAAATTCAAGTATATTAAAAGATTACAATTTTTAATTTGACAAATTTGTAATATTGCGGAATTGAGGCATGGATCAGGGTCAACTGTGTAAGTATGTTATATACATGTATAGTATGAATGTGTCGCCATGTTGTCATTATAATGTGACCTACCAGTGTCAGTTGCGTCGCTTCACCTCCATTCATAAATCCTCTCCCGTGGGCTCATGGTATAGTAAAGTGTCCATCATGCACACTTCAGAATCTCGCCAGAAGTAGTAGTAGGTCATCCGGGGACTTTTCGCCTACTGTTTTTCGAATACTATGTATTCGCACATACTATGTTGGCGTACTGTTTTTCACATACTATATAGTAGGGAAGTATTCGATTTCAGACACAGCTTAGGTCTTTAGCTAGCGTTAGCATTGCTGTACTCTGTATTCTTACAGCTACCACAATGGTGTTAGAGACTGTACTGCCATCTATTGACATGGATCATCATGAGCGTCTCTAAGATTTACAGAAATTCACTGATAAGGGATGAATTAAAAGCGAACCAGCATTAAATGTATAATTTTCTTTTTTTCGGTCCAGACCAAAAGAACCAAGAGAACCGAACTACAAGTGTGAACACCCTAATGTCCAAACGGATCAAATCCTGATTAAACGGATTAGAAAAGGTTTAAACCACCATAATCTAAATGAAAATTAAATCGGATTTGGCCAATTCATTCCGGTTGACATGGTTACATGTGACTTTTTTTATTCCGACTGTGCTGCTAGTCCAATTATAATCAGATTATTAAGGTCTGTGTAAACACAGCGATTGGTAAAAATAAACATGCATAAGCAGATGTTTGTTCTTATGAAGGTTTCCCCTCTAAAATTGACATAATGTTGTGTTTTTCCAAGCAGAGCAGATGTTCTGGGAGGTCTTGCTGCTACGGAAGGAGATGTCCAACGCCAAGTTGGGCTACTACAAAGACGAACTGTGAACAGAGCCATAACAGTCTTGGGAACGTCATTGTCTTAACCTGGCCACTCCTTGACATGATGGAGTTTACCTGTCCTGTCAGAGTGGCTTCACAGGGACCACCACACCTCATCATATTTATTGAAGCAGAAGGACGAGAAGACACTAAAGCATGAACTGTAGCTGGAGGTTGTGTTCTCTCTGAAGAATCTTTACAATGAAGGATGAAACACATTCAAATAAACGTGTCTCAACCTCTCTTAGATTGAAATGTTCAGTGCTATAGCTTGCTGTGTGCTGTTGTGTTTGTGTATCTGGAATGTTCTGTTTGTATCCTCTCAGACTACCGTGTGTATTTCCTCATGAGTCTCATCTAGCCTCCTTCATTTTGATTTTAGTGCCTTTCTGGAAGCCTGAATAAAGTTCTGCACCTCCAGAGGAGTATAAACGCTGGTTTTTGTCCTCATAAAGTCAAGGGCTATCAAGTTTTGAAGACAGGCAAGAGTGACACACTTGAGAAGTGAAAATGCAATATATCAAAAGAAAGAACAGACCATCTGCTTTTAAACAAAAAAAATCCCATTTTATTCTAACTTAATGCATTATTGTTTTCAATAACGCTTGAATGTGGGTAAGTTTTATATAAAAATGCAACATTTTGAGCAAAAAGCTGTGAAAATCATGTAATCATCAAAGACTACATCCAGATCGGATTCAAAGGGATGAACAAAACAGATGGAGTAGATCGAGTCCATCAACACCTCCAAAGCTTGGACAGTCCTATACCTCGTCCTGGGTCGAGATTACATTCAGTAACATTAGGCAGTTTTGATTTACTGATGATCACAATATTTTACTTAAGCCTCTTTTTACACTGCTATCACTTGTTTCTGCTTCTTCTTTGCCTGTGTTTTGATCAGGAGCAGTGTTGCCCGATTGAGTCGATGATTTCCTGCCCAAAAGCTCTCCAAAACCCACCCAGTCCAAGAAAAACCTGCCCAAAACTTTAACAATGTTTATGAGCACAATTTGTATCTCCAAAAAAAAATATGACAAAATAAAAATAAATCAATTTCACAGGAAAACAGGGAAAATACATTAAAGAGAATGACTAAAATGTCCAGGAAACTGTCAAAACGGCAATCAAGAAATTAACCAATGACTTTGACCCCAAAAACGCATGCATCATTTTCTATGTCAACAGTAAGAATACGCCAATTTAAGTGCAAAAAATGCCCAATAAGTGATCGAAATAAGCAACGTGATTAGCAGACATTTCACACACATTAATGCACACACCACAGCCAAAATGTGGCATTCATTGATACATACTGTACGATAAAATAACAAGAATGAGCTAACGTTTGTGTCCCATATTTGATTTTAATTAAGTCATATTATTTTTGCTCTTAGAGTTGGTTATATTTGCTTTGAGTCACTCTCCCACTCTTTACTGTAGATACAACTTACTGTATATTTATGCCACTTTGGCATAGCAAACATTTGAATATACAGCTACAAGTTATCACGGTAAAAAACCATCAGTCATGAATGATCACGTCTGCCTGCTGATCAGCAACTCTGTAGTGGGCCTGTGTGTTTAGTAACGTCATGATGACTGATTTTATGGAGTGCATGTACACTTGCATTTTGTTTATTAACCAATTAGACTATAACATTTAGATGTTGTTTGAAAACCGCCAAATTGACCCCAAACCAGCCCAAGTAGTCCACCTGCCCAAACCAATTTTTACCCACACAATCAAATTCAAAACTGCCCATTTGGGCAGGAACCTAACAATCTGGCAACACTGATCAGGAGATTTAGTACCCTTTCATAAGACACATAATAGCACCCCCTACTGTATAACATTAAAAACACAGAAAGCCGTTTCCATAAATTGCAGGGAAAGAGTCTGCTGAATCAAACTCGTGATGTGAGCAAATATCTATATAAATGACTGGATTGCTCATTGCATTCTAAACTCCCATCAGGCGGTGAAGCCACCGGAAGTGTTCGAGCGGCCATCTTACTATTCCCTACCGACAGAGGGCATCATTGACTTGCAGCAAAAAAATTGACCTGCAGCATATCAGTCGCACATGAGTAGTTTTTAGGATATACTGTATGTATGTACATACATCTGGGATTATTAGCAGAAATGTATTCGAATAGACATTAAATATTACAATACATACAATCCCCTATTACTAAATTACACAATATTATTATTAAAAAGGTTTACAATGAATCATCTTGCTCAGAGCAACAATGCTAGGAAATAAAGCTTCATGTCACGAATGTGTAAATGAGCAGACAAGGAAGTGGATCTAAATGCAGGAATACTTTAATAAAACACATAGGGAAACACTTGGAACAAGTACACTTGGAACAGCGAGCCAAGCTCCGCAGCCGTCTGAGCTTGGACCGTATAGTGTATACTGGACCAATATACTGAGCCAGGGTCCAGCCGGTATAATCCTCCGGCATCAGTTGGGCGATGTTGTCATCCAGCCCGCTCCAAAAATAGTCCAGAAGCCGGGCGTCATCAAATGGCGCTAGATGGCAGCAAGCTGAAAGCCCGTCTAGATCGGTCCAAAGGCGGCATCCAATAGAATGGGTGAAGGTCACTGTGTGTTACAGTTTTTCCGCATGGCAAAATAATTTAATTCTATTGAAGTTTTATCTGACTCCATTTTATATCTGACTCCATTTTATCATGACCTCGAATTTAAGTTAGATTGCCAATTGTTGGTCAATTATATAATAGTTTAGCAATACATTTGATTGTTCTATTTAACTCTTTACTTATATTTCACCTGTTCATATTAGGAAGCTTTGTTGCTCAGAGGTCCTTATGCCTTGTTTAACGTGGGTCTCACGATCACAAGCTCACCAGCTTCGGTTACCAAACAGAGGTAATTGCTATATACCTGAGATCGGTCGCATTCACGCTTACACAATCAAATATACTTTGGTATAGCCACCATGGAATTGCATACACTTGAATTTAACGTAACGTAACGTTTACTTCAGTAGAGGTACGGCCACTACTACAGATATTTCAACCAACTTTACTTCTCTTATAATAGCTTTAGATTGGCCATGCCGTGGTTTCCCACGGACACTTATCTAAAGTAACATTAAATTAAAACAGAGTTAAGACATACCCAGATTTTTTTCTCTCTCTCTCTCTCTCTCTCTCTCTCTCTCTCTCTCTCTCTCTCTCTCTCTCTCTCTCTCTCTCTCTCTCTCTCTCTCTCTCTCTCTCTCTCTCTCTCTCTCTCTCTCTCTCTCTCTCTCTCTCTCTCTCTCTCTCTCTCTCTCTCTCTCTCTCTCTCTCTCTCTCTCTCTCTCTCTCTCTCTCTCTCTCTCTCTCTCTCTCTCTCTCTCTCTCTCTCTCTCTCTCTCTCTCTCTCTCTCTCTCTCTCTCTCTCTCTCTCTCTCTCTCTCTCTCTCTCAATTCAATTCAATTCAAATGAGCTTTATTGGCATGACTGTGTAAAATAGCACAATATTGCCAAAGCAATAGACATATACAAACATATACAAACATATACGTACATGTTGATACATAAAATTTAACAATAAAAAATAAATAAAACAATTAAAAATATATTTCAATATTATGCATAAATATATCACAATGAAAAAATAAAAATAAATAAAAATAAATATATAAGTACAGAGAGCAGTTTAAGGGAAGAGGGTTCAGCCCTTGTCCCTCATATGATGGCAGGAAGACACATACTGCGCTGCCAGGAGAACACACTCTTCTTTCTCTCCCAGAATATAAGACAGTTTGTCTATGGGGCTCGCATGTTGGAATTGGGGTAAAATCTGAGCTATTAGTGTGAAATAAGAGTCTCTGATGTGTTTGTACTTGCTGCACTGGGTGAGGAAGTGCAGCTCGTCCTCTACGACTCCATCAGTGCAGTGTGGACACAGTCTGAGCTCTCTGGCTCTCCAGCTCGGCTTGTGCCGGCCCGTCTCCACACACAGACTGTGGTCACTAATGCGATACCTCGTCAGGAGCTTTCTCTGACCATAATTACTGATCTCGGTCAGGTATGGGGCCAATTTATAATCAGACTTTATTTTGTGGAAGTATTTTAATTTATTTACTTGTGTGACCTTTATCTGCCAGTCTTGTATGTATTCTTCTTTGGTTATGTTCCCTATTTCCTTTACTTTTGCGTGTCTGAACTGAATTGTTGGATTAAGTTGGTGTTTTTCTACTAAATGTGTCATGGGGTCGCTCTCGGGGTGTCCTGCCCTGTGTCTGAGAGCGCAGTGATGGTAACTGTCTGTCTGCGCGTCTGATAGATGGAACCAGAACTTTGCGGCTCTCTTCTGGATCTCAGATAGGAGAGGGAATCTGCCTAATTCTGCCCGGCAACCCAGACTCGGAGCGTTTCTGTGAGTTCCCAGGATGTTCTTGCAGAACTCGAGGTGGAAAGTTTCCACAGGGGTTTTGTCCCAGGAATTGTAATTTAGTTTAAATTTGGGGCCCCAGATTTCACAGCCGTATAGGAGGATGGGTTTGATGATGCTGTCAAAGATTTTCAGCCACAGTTTAATGGGTGGGTTAAATTTGAACAGGGGTTTTCTTATACTATAATAAGCCCTGCGTGCTTTATCAGTCAGATCTTTCATTGCAGTGTCAAACTTTCCAGAAGCTGAGATTGTCAGACCCAAATAATTATAACAGGTGACATGATTAAGAATGGTTCCCCCAAGAGTAAATGTGTATTTGTTGTCAGTAAGGCGAGGTTTCTTCTGGAAGATCATGATTTTGGACTTGTCCATGTTTATGGGTAAGGCCCAGCCGCTGCTGAACTCCTCCAGGAGCGAGAGGCTTCGGTGCAGACCCTCTTCATGAGGAGACAGCAGCAGGAGATCGTCAGCGTACAGGAGGCTTTTGATCTCTCTGTCCTCGAGGGGCAGGCCAGGACAAGAGGACTTCTCAAGTGTTGATGCCAATTCATTAATATAGAGATTAAATAGAGTCGGGCTGAGGCTGCAGCCTTGACGGACTCCTTTAGTTTGACTGAAATAATCAGTGCGTTTGTTGTTAATCTTGACGCCGCATTTGTTCCCATTGTAAATGTCCTTTATGATGTCATATGTCCTTCCGCCTATTCCACTTTGAATTAGTTTTAGGAAAAGTCCATTATGCCAAACCGAATCGAAAGCTTTTTTAAAATCAATGAAGCAGCCGAATATTTTCCCTTGTTTTGTTTGTTGGACGTGTTTTTGTATGAGTGTGTGGAGTGTGTAGATGTGATTTGATGTTCTCTGTTTAGGCATAAAGCCAATCTGACAGCTGTTGAGGATCTTGTGTTCCTGAATGAACTGGACTAGTCTGTCGTTGATGATGGAGCAGAAGAGTTTGCCCAGGTTGCTGCTCACTGTGATGCCCCTGTAGTTATTTGGGTCGTACTTCTCACCTTGTTTATGAATTGGTGTAATCAAATTTTCTTTCCAGATCTCAGGAAAGTGTCCTGATTTTAATGAAAGATTGAATAATTTCAGAATTGCCTCTTTCAGTTTGGGGCTGCTGTGTTTCAGCATCTCATTAGATATTAAATCCACACCACAGGATTCTCTGATTCACCACTCTCTCTCTCTCTCTCTCTCTCTCTCTCTCTCTCTCTCTCTCTCTCTCTCTCTCTCATCATCTCATACATCTATTTTGTAACTACTTTAAGTGTAACCATAACCATATATTTGTCATTAAAACTTTTCAATTACAAATAATGTGTTAACTAGTTTTGATTTGGTATTGCCTTGAAGTGCTACATATTGCAATACAATATTGTCACTCTCTATAGCAACGCTCTCCCACATATTAAGCTATTGTAACTGCTTATTTTCGTTGTTGGTATAAGTAGCAGTGGGTGGTAATAGACAAGAAATGTACAGTTTTCTACCATCTTGCTAATAACATTTCTTTAGTCATTAGGCAGTCTTGCAGCTTGAACCCCTGCAGGAAATCCACCCTTACAATGACAACTTGAAAGATCTCTATTCGGTATGGTTTTCTGTGCACACACTCCTGAAGCGCACAGCAAGAAGCTACCTCTTACAGTGTGCAAGAACTGAATTGAGCTCTCTTTCACATCTGAACGGACAAATACACACAACATTATGTCAAAATGTCAGTTTTCTTCTGTATGTAGTACTGCCCCAATGGTCAGTCCATATGTGTATTTTCCACATGTTATCTCCCTACGGGCAGGATGTGGCCCCCGTAGCATCCCTTTACATCTGGACTAGGCACACTTCCCCAGTGTTATCCAACCAGTCGTGGCTGAATAGGGTAAAGCAGAAAGGAACAGCAGCTATCGACCTTCCGCTTGGAAAGTTCTGTCCTTCCGTCCAACCAGGTACGGAGGTCTGTTCGACTTACATGGGTCGCTGGGAATCGTCAGTGGTGCTTTCCATAGGGACCCCGTAACGTCAATGTTGTTGTCCCCAAAAGGGAACGTCTCGGTTACTCTTGTGAGCCTAGTTCCCTGAAGGAGGGAACAGAGACATTACATCCCTCCTGCCACAACCCTGTACCACCTGCTAAATGCCGGAATCCCATCTCAGCTCCTCAGTACAAACCTGAATGAGTGAGTTGCCAGCCATCTTATATACCTGTATGTCCAGGGGAGTGGCTTGGGATGCAAATTTAACTCGCCAATCTTTATTGGCCTGTTTTCTTACTATATGAAGGTGATTGGGCTCCCAAGTGAGACCCCATAACGTCAGTGTCGACGTAACATCTCTGTTCCCTCCTTCAGGGAACGAGGGTTACAAGAGTAACCGAGACGTTGCGAAATGACTAAATTAGTGATTATGTCTACACTGAACGAATCTATTTCTTTTGTTCTCCATAAATTAATGAGAACATTTCATTTAATTGAGAGGCGGGTTTCATTTACGTGTCCAAAATAATAATCTGGGCACTGCATACGTCACAGGCAAGTTAAGAAACAATTGTATATTGTTTGTTTTAATTGTTCATTGATTATTTTATTACATTAACAGTTAAGCTGACTGAATTCCAACTAAATAAATAAATAAGTGGGACCCTCCTTTCAATTAAATGAAATGTTCTTATTAATTTATGGAGAACAAAAGAAATAGATTCGTTCAGTGTAGACATAATCACTAATTTAGTCATTTCGCATGAGTCCGATGCAGAAAAAAATTACAAAAAGCAACATATGATGGCAGAGCTTTCAGATAGATTCCCCTATCCTTGAGAGAGTGAAGCGCGCTACTAAGTGCTAATGTGGATTTCTGTCTAGATATGCAATAAACATTTTGCAAGAGAAAACCTCAAAAAGGTTAATTATAGATCAAATAAGACAGAAACACACCCGTTCACCGGTCATTTTCCTCAGCTGTAGGCAAAGGCAAGTTTCAGATCAGTGCTTCTCCTGGGAGACTAGCGCTAAATTAGCCTCTAGTTTACCGCCATCTACTGTTTTAGAAGAGGAAGTTGTTCAACTGCATTTGTGAGAAAATCTGCCTGGACACATCTGTGAGAAAATCGAGCCGAGAGATCTCATAAAAAGCCAAGTGTCACACAATCATAACAGACAGATATGCATTTGTATGCACTAGATTTGGTATTTGTTCAAAGGTTACATGCAATTTGTAGGATGGTTTGTATTTGTGAAGTATTATCTTGGCTCATTTATTTATATTTGCAAAACACAATGCATATGTGTTATGCAATGCATACTTCATTTTTGCTCAAATTTACCTTTGTAGCCTACTTGCAGATTGCTTTCTGTTTGTTTGCGAGTCGAGTTTTCCTTTGCAAAGCAGATCGAGTTTGTTTGCGAGTCGAGTTTTGCGAAGTAGATTGATTTTGTTTGCAAAATGCTGGATTTGTTTGTTAAATTATAGCACATAATACGCTCCGTAAAAAGGGTCTTCAGAAACCTACGGGTGACGTCACGGACACTACGTCCATATTTTTTTACAGTCTATCGTCTATATACGCTAGGGCGGTACCCCATTGGCCATAAATGTAATGAGGATGATGTGGCAACGAGTCACTCACTTCACCACACATGCAATTACAGCTCCGAAATCTCTGTAACTGTTTGTTGAAAATACATGTCAACAACTTATTCAAACTCAGAAAACATCATCATGGGATCATATTGTGTCATATTGCTAAGTTTAGTCTAAACTAATAAGCTATTGGCTCTTTTATCTATAAGGCAGAACTGTATTTGATTGTTACATTTTTATTATTTACCAAACCATTGAAATACTTTGAATACATAATAAGCTGTAAAGAAATATCTCCTGGTGATAAAACATCATAACAACAGTAATGACAACTAGTGGTGAATCCCGGCATAAGCAATATAGGCAGACGTCTAGGGCGGCATGGGGCACTGCCTGGACATGGCGCACACAGCTTTCAGACACGACTTTCTTCCCTTCTTTATAGTTAATTTGAGGCAGTTTCCTAGGCGTTATTTTAATGACAAATGTCGAGAATGCATCTATGTAGTGCACAAGTGTGAATCTCTCCACTCGCAGGCCAATTTGCTTGGAGTTTGCTCTTGCTCAAAACTGGATGATCTCTCTCAAATATACAGTGTTATAAATTGGCTCTGCTCTCCCCCAGATATTTGTGTGTGCATACTCAAACTTTCCTGTGCACTCGTGAATCTCTATCTAGCTTTATTTTTAACATAAGAAATTTTGTAAGTCTGTTATGGTGCTTGATAATCCAAATGTATTTGTTATCATATTATGTTATTATTATCAGAATTATAAACACACTGCCCTTTGTTATTCTTCCAGTTATTTACCTATAGTGGCTAATGAATCAGAAGTCTGGAACATTCAAAGAAAATAGCTTACTTCTGCATTACAAATTAATCAGAATAGACTTCCATGATTGGCATGTCTGATTTCGCATAGGGCACCAAATAAGCCAGAACTGCTCAAACGATATAATAAACTATATAACTATGAGGATTCTGTCTTGAATATGGTCCATATACAATAACTAAGTATATTTGTTTCTCTCATCATAATATTAATGCATTTGTTCATTATTTGCTTCTGTCAAATCCACAGTGTCCAGGATATCATTGATCTATTTGCACAGAAACACACCCATCAATCCCTTCAGCTCTCGCAGCATGTCTGTGTGCGATTACCTCATAAAGCAAAGCTTCCTTTATGGCCTCCTACAGGTGTTTGCTCGAATGTGGGTGGATTTTGTCTCTAGGGTCAGTGAACAAAGTACATGCGAGACTGCGCAACAGCTGCCATTTTCAATCAATAAGAACTTCTTTTTCTCTTTCTATATACATTATTATTTATTTTAATGTAGGAATATGTAGGGGCCTTCACTAGAGACCATCTATCTGTGGTGTATCTGGAGTTACTGATGGATTACACTTGAGCTACTCACTTAAATGGGTCGAAACCAAAAGAACCGACATCTAAATTCTGGAGGAAAAGGTAGAATCTATTTTTGTATAAACCGAAAAAAATTGAAATGTAATTTTTGTTGTTGTCATATATATTATATTAGCAGCTAGTAGTGATGACTTTAGATTTATGGTTTTTGATTTACACCTACATTACATTAAGAAGCTAGTATAAGTACAGGATTCTCTTAAGTGGCCATTTCTGTTGATCAGATGTGTATGTGTAGTTTGCGCACAGTCAGATCACCAAAACTGGCTGCCGCCATTCCAGGCCATTATCACTGTGAGCCTGTGTTAACAGGGCATATATTTTCAGTTTTGTTCTATTTTGACTTTAAAATGGTCAACATTAGTTGACGCTATCAATGATTACAACAATATTATTGAAGTGGATCAGTCTAAACTGAACGTACTTTGTGTGAGATCATACAGTTGTGTTTGTCACATTACATAAGAGGCACAACGAAAAGGAAATTAATGCTGTCATGTGCTTGACACGAACAAGCTGTCGATCTTTCTCAGTTTCTCTGAATTGGGGAAAGGTAAAGCGATAAGTATTTGAGTAAGTTCATGCAATCTCTCCATGTCTAAGATACAACCTGTCCTGTGTCTTTCACATAGGGAATTTACAGCAGTTGGTTTAAAATAAGCAGCACGAAAAGAAATTCAGTAGACCCGGAGCTGATCCAATGGATGTTCTTGGGGAAAATGAGGCACTGCAGCAATTTTTTAATGGTAAGACACCTAAACAACATTCACCTGTTTTACCTCAGACCATATTTTCATGTTTTCTTTATCTTTTAGTTAAACCATAAATAAATGAACATAATAATAATGATATATATTAATGCATAATTCTTATTCTTACATAGTGTAAATAATACAAATACAGTAATACAGTACATGTTCCTAAATTTCTTCAATGTAAAAATATTCTTTTGAAATAATCTTTTGGGTTTGCAAAAATATAAGAAAACAATCCATCTATGAGGTCAGTAAATTAAATATTACTGTGCTATGTAATTGAATAATTTGGAAACTGTAACTGTTTGCTTCTTTAAATGTATGTCAGTGTACTGTATAAAAGGGTATATCAGCCGTTATCTCTGAAATCTGGTTACAAACCAGGAATTTGTTATGTATTTATTTATTTATATATATCTGCAAACAACCTACTGTAGATTAAGAACTATATATGTTAGTATTTCATGGAGGTTGTGTTTTACATGGTCTTCATGGCATTTATAAGCATAACAATCATATAATGTAGGTGGCTGTAATCTATACAGTATAAAGGTACAGTTTACTATATAATTCAAGGTCACGGATCTATAAAACAAGTCAGAAGAGCAAACAGATCAAGGCCCATTATGTGAATACACACGTTTACTGTCTCCTTGCTGTTTCTATACAGTATATTATATCTAGAATTTTAGAATTTAAATGCATTTTATCATTGTACAGGTGAAATGAATAACATTGTTTATATCATTACAGTGGCACCTATAAAGGGGTGGGATATTAGGCAGCAACAGTCAGTTCTTGAATTCTTGAGTTATTTGGCAGGTGGTTTTAATGTTGTGGCTGCTCAGTTTCCGCCTGCTGTGAAGCTCTCTCAATCTGGTACTGACTGTTTGTGTTTGTGTCTGTACCATCATCATCAGTGCTTTCCTTCAGTCAGTTTAAGCCAATCTATGATGATTGTGTGTTCAGCCTGTTTTGCTATTCTCGTCATCCTTTAGAGTGGTATTTGTCTAAAATTTGTTACTCAGTCCATAATCGGGGACATTTGTCTGAAGTGTCAGTCGATACTTTAGTTATCTGGAATGGTGGCCTTTGGAAGCGGTCTCTGGATCAGATCGTATGTGTATTGTGAGAGGTTCTTCATGTCTCTTTCCTTTTTTGACATTATTGTGATGTCCAGGTATTTGATGATTTGTGAGACATGTTTGTGGATCTTTTGTGATTTGTGAAATTTGTGACCCTGGACCATAAAACCAGTCACATGGGTAAATTTTTTGACATTGAGATTTATACATAACATGAAAGCTGAATAAATAAGCTTTCCATTGGTGTATGGTCTGTTAGGATAGGACAATATTTGGCTGAGATACAACTATGAAAATCTGGAATCTGAGGGTGCAAATTTTTTTTTTTAAATCGAAACATTGAGAAAATCGCCTTTAAAATTGGCGCGGACGTATCGCCTGCGATAATTAATGCGATATGGCTCAGCTTGTCAGTGAACTACGGCTCTGTGTAGTAAATGCCGCTCCATTTGAAAGCAGGTGATGGCGATTTACAACTAATCAAGGAACCGGCTTTACTGACGAGATGCGCATAACAATGTCATGCGATATATCGCCCAGACCTAATATCTACTCATGCTCAATATGGTCACTCAAACTGTCAATCATGGTGTACTAACCAACCTGGCCAGAATGGTTAGCAACGATACTGGTAAAAACAATCTCTCCTTTGGATTACTCAATGTATGATCACTCTCCAATAAAGGACCTCTGGTGCAAGATTTGCTGTCTGACTCTAAGTTTGATTTCCTCTGTTTAACTGAGACTTGGCAGAAACGTGACGATTTCCTTCATCTTAACCAGTCTGTTCCGCCGAGGTATGTTTTTGTTTGTAAATCCCACAGGGACAGGGAGGGGGTTTAGCAATACTTCATAAAGAAAAATGTAAAGTATC
Organism: Scardinius erythrophthalmus; assembly: GCF_964197995.2. NCBI lineage: Eukaryota > Metazoa > Chordata > Actinopteri > Cypriniformes > Leuciscidae > Scardinius > Scardinius erythrophthalmus. The sequence continues at coordinate 25,021,878 of NC_138224.1, read as the reverse complement.
TCAGCTAACTGTGCCTACATACTCTTCATTTGAATCCATTTCCCTAAAAATCAATGGGGCTATTCCTACTATTCTCATGACTATTTACCGCCCCCCAAAGTACAATACTATCTTCTTAACTGAACTTTCGGAGTTTCTGACTTATCCATGTTCCATGTCTTCAAATGTAATCATGCTGGGTGATTTTAACATACATATACTGTAGATAATGTCAGTAATGCAAGTACAAGGGAATTTTTATCTTGTCTGGAGAGTTTTGGTATGCAGAAATTTACTAGCTTGCCCACTCATTCAAACGGGCACGTCCTCAATCTCATTTGTTGTTCTGGCATAAATCCTTATTATGTTACCCTTTCTGATTTGGCCATGTCAGATCATCTGCTGGTGTCTTTTTGTGCCCAACTTACAGTCTTCCAGATAAACCTGTGTTGCTCCCTCACATTTCAGAACATTTAGGACCTTGATGTGTCTACTTTTAAAATATTTTACGACCACCTGACTCTTTGCCATTAGGTATGTATTCTACTCCACTACGTGACAGTTTTATGAATTTTTTTTTTTTTTTTTTTGAGTCTAAGGTTAAAAATATTCACCAACAATTACTTGCAATTAACTCCGGTTATGACTTCCATTATCCAGTCTTCCATGTGCCCCCACACTCTGCTTTCTCTACTTTTTCTTTACCAACTGCTGTGGGGACACCGTGTCTGATCCGGAAATCTAAATCTACTACCTGTTGGTTTGACCCTTTACCAACTCGCTTAGTTAACGTATCTGGTCATTGTCCAAGAAATGGCTTTCCTTTAGAGGTCTTTGAGAATGGTGCAGGTGAAGATAGGGGTTTGTTAAAGAAGAAAGGAGCAAACAGTCCAGTAGATATTCTAGCTTCAATCAATTCAGGCTTCAGTTTAGGATACGTTACAATAACGGTGTCCTTGCAGCACTCAAACATCCCTGTTATCAGTTGACAACATTTTATCCAATGATGATATTGGCATAACTCAGTAAAATCCCCACAAGAAACAGTACATCATAGGATGGAAGATGTCTCAACCCAGTAGGATAAGAAAGATAAACATTGTGGATGAGGGATGTACGAGAAGTCCTTCTAAATAGAAACATACAGGCTAACATTAGCATTAAACATAATCACATGAAATGACCCAAATAAGACGTAACCCACCAAATACAATGTTAACAACACAAAACGAACAAAACACTTACTTGGATGAGCTTAAAACAACAGTTTTTCAACCCGGACTCTACACATAAGGTTAGCACCAGAGGAGGCCATGCTTCTCTCCAACCAAACATGCTCCAACTCTACTTCTCCCTGCCTTTTATCCAGAGGAGGAGTACTCTGGAGAGCCCCCTGGAGCATGGTAGTGGTACTACAGCTTGAAACCATAGTAACTGCTCTAAGGGCCGTTACAACTTGTTTCTGGTTCTGTACCCTCCTCTCTTAAAACTGCTATTATTACTCCCATACTTAAAGTGCCCCTATTATGGTTTTTCGAATATTCCCTTTCATGCAGTGTGTAATATAGCTGTTTGTGAATGTAAACGTTCTGCAAAGTTGTAAAATCGAAAGTGCACGATAAATAAAGTTATTGTCTCCCAAAAGAAAGAATCGACTCTGAACCGCCTTTACAAGTCGTTTTTCGTTCGAATCCTACTGCTTTACGGTTCTACGTCCCTAGAAGATACATTTCCATAATGCCCGCCTATATTGTACGTTGTCCGCCCGCCAACAAATTGACCAGCTCTCAAACGTAATTTTACTGACAATTACTTCTCAAATCTCGGTGTTCAACGCGGGATTCACAAAACACTTGCTATTGAAAGATGGGTCAGTACCCAGTTTATTTGACTCTCATCTCCCATTCCCTTCAAAAGCCAGTTGCGCTCGCACCATGGTGGATTCGCTATTTACATGGCAGAATTTGCAAGCAGAAAAACTGAACGCTTCTCTAGCGAGGAAATGGATCCCACTCACACACCCACCCGTCCAGGGGTGAGTCACCCTGGAAGACTGCAGGAATGACAGAGTTGGCCAGAATAAAGTAGTTACGGCTTGATCCAGAAAAAATTGTGTGTAAGCTTACACGTTGCATCGCAAATCATCTGGATATTGATGGAATGGGTTCCCTTACATTTAACGTATCAAAGTGTTCTCTGAAGGGGCACGTAGTTGCACGTGCATGCAATCTATCGCACCCACAACCCCAGGGAACCCAAAGTTAGCCCAAAACTCCTATTTAACCCGATTTTGGCTACCGCATGTATGGCCGAACTTACAACATACAAAAAAATGTAGTGCAGCAGTTACTTTAACTGCAACAGGGAGTGCATATGGTTAGTATGCATTTGTCTCTGGGTCATCTGCCAGGAGATGATAGAGGTCTGTTACTGACTTGCGGAATAGGCGTAGCCTCTGGTGACACTCCAACTCAGACAGAGACAGATATGTGTACCTTGGCCGGTAGACCCTATGCCTCCTCCGTCTCCCAATTCTTTGGTCCATCAGGTACTCCATTTGGCTGAACAATTCGAAAATACATTACTGCTCAAATACACTGACATTAGACTGAGGAGTTTAACAAGTGATGTTTTGCTCAAATTACAGTCAGTCAGTCGTCCGCGTTGGATCCAGGCTTTGATTTGGCTTACTGGTTGTTGATAGACACCTGTCACGAACTGCTCCGAGACACAAAGGTTGAGATCCAATTGCAGCTTTATTTGAAGCGTAATCCAGAATCGTAATCAGCACAAGCAGGGGTCAAACACAGGAAGGCAGTCCAAACAAACAAATAAACAAACAATCAAAACAGGCAGCGGTCAGAGGCAGAAGAGTAATCCAGGGAAAAGGCAAGAAATCCAAAAACCAAGAGACACGAAACCAGGGAAAATGCTCGGAAATGCAGTGCAACAACATACAAAACTTCGCAGTGAGTGATGGGGTAAACCAGGCTTATATGGGGTGAACTAAACAAGAAGATGAGATACATGTGAATGTGATAATGAGTGCTGATGAGTCCAGGCAGAGAATGATGGGAGATGTGGTCTGTAAGTGAACATGAAAGTCTGGTGTGGAGTGCCCTCTGGTGGCTCTCATGGGCACTCCAGCTGGTGACCGTTACATAGCCCCCCCTCAAAGGAGCGGCTTCTTGACGCTCTAAAATAGTCCAGGAGGTGGAGCGGAGGCGGACCTGGGGGCGGGATGGATGGCCAGGCCTGTGGAGTGGATGAGGACCTGGAGACTGCGGCAAGACAGGAGGCCAGGGCGGAGCAGGCAGTGCAGGCGACCAGGGAGGAGCAGGCTGTGCAGGCGACCAAGGAGGAGACGACCCTTCAGGCGGCCAGGGAGGACACGAACCTTCAGGTGGCCAGGGAGGAGACGACCCTTCAGGCGGCCAGGGAGGACACGAACCTTCAGGCGGCCAGGGAGGAGACAAACCTTCAGGCGGCCAGGGAGGAGACGAACTTTCAGGCAGCCAGGGTGGAGCAGACGGTTCAGGAGGCCAGGGAGGAGACGACCCTTCAGGCGGCCAGGGAGGACACAAACCTTTAGGTGGCCAGGAAGGAGACAAACCTTCAGGCGGCCAGGGTGGAGCAGACGGTTCAGGAGGCCAGGAAGGAGACAACCCTTCAGGCGGCCAGGGAGGAGACGACCCTTCAGGAGGCCAGGGCGGAGACGACCCTTCAGGCGGCCAGGGCGGAGACGACCCTTCAGGCGGCCAGGGCGGAGACGACCCTTCAGGCGGCCAGGGCGGAGACGACCCTGCAGGCGGCCAGGGCGGAGACGACCCTGCAGGCGGCCAGGGCGGAGACGACCCTGCAGGTGGCCATGACACAGGAACAGACACCGGCTCAGGAACAGGAACAGACACCGGCTCAGGGACAGACACCGGCTCAGGGACAGGAAAAGACTCCAGCCCAGGAACAGACACTGTGGCAGCGGTTATCTCTGCTGAGGGCTTAGGCGACGTGGCGGCGGCCATCTCGTCCGGAGACACTGGCTCGGCGGCGACCATCTCTTCCCGGAGACACTGGCTCGGCGGAGACCATCTTGTCCTGAGACACTGGCTCGGCGGCAACCATCTTGTCCTGAGACACTCGCTTGGCAGAGACCATCTTGTCCGGAGACACTGGTTCGTCGGCGGCGGCCATCTTGTCCGGAGACACTGGCTCGGTGGAGACCATCTTGTCCTGAGACACTGGCTCGGCGGCAGCCATCTTGTCCGGAGACACTGGCTCGGCGGAGACCATCTTGTCCTGAGACACTGGTTCGGCGGCGGCCATCTTGTCCGGAGACACTGGTTCGGCGGCGGCGGCGGCCATCTTGTCCGGAGACACTGGCTTGGTGGAGACCATCTTGTCCTGAGACACTGGCTCGCCGGCAGCCATCTTGTCCGGAGACACTGGCTCGGTTGAGACCATCTTGTCCTGAGACACTGGTTTGGCTGCGGCCATCTTGTCCGGAGACACTGGCTCAGCGGGCATGACGTGAACAGTCTCTGGATCGGCAGGACTGACGTGAACAGCCTCTGGATCGGCAGGACTGACGTGAAGCTCTGGCTTGGCAGGACTGACGTGAAGCTCTGGCTCGGCAGGACTGACATGAAGCTCTGGCTCGGCAGGACTGACGTGAAGTAGCTGAAGGGCATGAATGAACTGAGCGGTTCAGATAGTCCTCCACGAAAAAATATCATTAGGCATAGATCATCAAAAAATGTTTAATGTGCCAGCTCAATAAAGGTCATGGAGTATTCCTCAATGGGACGGTTTTCCTGACGGAGATGCATAATCTCGACTGCTGGATTCATGATGGCGAGTTCTTGGCTGCTGGATCTTGGTGAGGCGAAGTTTTCTGTCACGAACTGCTCCGAGACACAAAGGCTCGTAATCGTAGAATCGTAATCAGCACAAGTAGGGGTCAAACACAGGAAGGCAGTCCAAACAAACAAATAAACAAACAATCAAAACAGGCAGCGGTCAGAGGCAGAAGAGTAATCCAGGCAAAAAAGGCAAGACATCCAAAAACCAAGAGACACGAAACCAGGGAAAACGCTCGGAAATGCAGTGCAACAACATACAAAACTTCGCAGTTAGTGATGGGGTAAACCAGGCTTATATGGGGTGAACTAAACAAGAAGATGAGATACATGTGAATGTGATAATGAGTGCTGATGAGTCCAGGCAGAGAATGATGGGAGATGTAGTCTGTGAGTGAACATGAAAGTCTGGTGTGGAGTGCCCTCTGGTGGCTCTCATGGGCACTCCAGCTGGTGACCGTTACAACACCCTCAACCTGACGAGTCAGTTTAAATACATGTGTGTATTGGCACAATTGGTCAAATAATTAGCCAATTTCATTCATCATTACTGCAAATAGGTAGGCTAATTCTGATACATGCAATGACTATCCATTATGACATGTAGGCATTTTTATATTAATGTACAGAATAATAATCTTTTACATTTTAATCCTTTAATTTTTCATATTTAAAAATGTTTGTGTGCAGCTGCTCATCCCTGTGTGTGTAATAAGCAAAGTGTGCATGCGTTGTGGACTGGCCTATATGCGGAAATAACTAACGTGCACTTTAAATAACAAAAAAAAATATTACATTGACTTTAGACCAGGTTTTTGTTGGTCAATGACGCAGTCCATTTCAGTTGCCTCAGAATAGCAACGCGCCAACAATGCACCTGAACACACCTCGTTTTCAGACCAGCATGACCATGGGTGAACAGATGGGGGCGAGTGCATTTACTATTTAAACAACGTGGCGCAGGACATGAAAATGATAACTGCATCAGGCTGAAACTAGCAAAAAGCACTTGTATCGTGCCTGATGCCGCATTGCGCTGGGCGTATGATAGGGCCCCTAGTCTCAGACGTAGAACTGCCTATATGGTGCAACAGGTACACAGGACTTAAGGTGCATTTTATGGTGTAACCGGCCAAGATATACAAGATATACAAGTTACAACAGTCTGTAAGGTTGCTTGATGTTGAAAATATTCATTACTTGCTTACTTGCTTACCTGCTTACTTGACTCGAGAGAACCAATGAATAAAATTAATTCTGTTCATCGGCAATCCTGTCTCTTCAGAAGACTTGTATTAAACCACTGGATTAATATGAATTATGTTTGCTATCTCTTTATATTTTGATGATGAACAAAAGTGCATCAGTATTGTGAAAGAATATAAATCTAACAGCAGAATGGTAGCATAACCCCAGAGCTCACTGCAGCATGAAATCCAGTCCTGAGCTGCTATAGCCCCTCATTCATCAAATTTATCACATTCAACAGGGGGGAAAAGGTATTTTTTACATCTTCTTTTTTCATCAGGACAAGATGTGAGTGGGGTGTTGGAGAGTGCCGTGGTAGACACCAGTATTCTGGAGCAGTATTTGAGCAATGAGACAGATCCCACTTTGTGAGTTCTTTCAGATATTCTAATTAAAATATTTTCAAATAAAGTCCACTTAACCTCCTCTAAATACACAAGTACACATTTTTCTTTATTTCTTAGCATGTTACCCGAGTCACCACCAGATTCAGGATCAGAACGTAGTTCTCCACCACAAATACAAGGTGACTCTTCTCCTATCTAAAACCTCAATCCCAACCTCAAAGTGATTAACTCTTTCCCCGCCCGTGTTTTTGAAAAAGTTGCCAGCCATTTTCACAAAAGTTTCATGGCCCCCAGAATATTTAGTTGTATGAATATCTGAACATGCAATTTATCCAAAACAGACCCTTTGCTGCTTTCTCTTTTTTCTTCTTTAAAAACAAACAAACTGTTTTTAACTGCTTCATGCATTCTCTTTTTTAAATCACACTTGAATATGTGTAGGTTTATTAAAAAAAGCAACATTTTGAACAAAAAGCTAAGAAAATCGCATTTTTGTCAAAGACTAAGTCTGGATCGGATTCAGAAGGATGATCAAAATGTAGATGGAGTAGATCGAGTTCATCAACACCCCCAAAGCTAGCACAGTCCTATACTTCGTCCTGGTTCAACATTTCATCAGTAAAGTTGGGCAGTTTTGATTTATTTGCTGTTAACCTTGATGATCGCATTTCTTTTTTTTCTTTTTTTACATAATATGCTTCTGCTAACATATTCTATCGCTTGTTTCTGATTCTTCTTCGACCTGTGTTTTGATCGGGAGATTCTGTACTCTTTCAGAAGATGTGTAATAGTGTCCCCTACCATCAAAACATGGTAAGCCGGAAAAAATCTGTCAAAATTCTGGGGAAGCACTGTTTAATTTTTGTCGATGGCGGGGAAAGAGTTAAAACACATTTTGTATCCCCCTTATTTCTGACGAGCTTACTGCATTTTGAATTATGGGTGGCACTTCCGGTTTGGGGAACTTCCATTCAAAAAAGACCGAAACGAATCATTTCAAATCATAAGGTTGCCCTACAAATAAAGCTTATCCATCAGTTTTCCTTCATGTTTTATTTTTCGACTTCATGAGAATAACGTCACACTTGGTATTTTAACGTGACATGATATAACAAGAATATCTATGGCAAGAGCTATTTTCAGTCGCTGCATTCTGTAAAAGTACGAAAAAGGACCACATATACTGCACATTTGTGGTTACATTAATAATTCACTTGAATGCACAAAGACTTTCTCGTTTTCTCCTCAAATCCTAACATGTCTTTCCAAGTTTGTATTCATAGTTCATAGTACAATTTATTATCTGTCAAAATGATGGAAATCACTTTGAAGTTCACGCAATGCTGAAGTTAATAAACATTTTTGATTAAGGCAATAACACAGATATATATTACTACAGTGATATTTAACCCATCCATTATTGCTGTGGAAAGAATAGCACTTTTGGGGTTATTCATGGTCTGTTAAAAGTACCTTTTTGATGCTTTTACACTTTTAAATTGTTAATGTTCGATGGTTGAAGGGTGAGTAGAATAATGTCATCTCATTGTACCCTGTTTTCGTAAAAAAAGAAAAAAGAAAAACGTTTTATTGCGTTTATAGAGCGAGCCTTTCACTGATTGTTCACAGCTTAGTGGAGGTGGATGGGGCGTAATGGGGTGTACGAATAAGGTGGATAGTCATTAAACTCTCTGTCTTTTCACCAGATTCCAGATGGTCTACTGAACAAAGCAGCCGGGACACATATAGCCAATCAGAAGACTCCTTTCCTCCATCTTGTCCTTTTAAAGACATAAAACCAGAGCGCTGTGGTGGTGCAGGACTCATGTATGATGTTGGCAGAACCCATGGTAACCACATCAAAGCTAATTCACCTGCTTCGGTACCTCAGTACAGTCTCAACACAGCTGATAGTTACATACAGGCAACCACATCCCATAATGCACCCATCCATGGTATCCTGCAGTATACTCAGGGCTCACCGATGGGTCTTTCAGCGGGACATATGCCAGCTAATGCTGCTGCGGATTCTTCCTGTGTGCCCCATGCTATGCAACCAGAGACTGTGTACCCTTATATTCCCCCAAAACACGACCAACATGTAGGGTAAGACACGCCTGCTGCATGTGCTGTTCTGCTTTGATATGCAGTTTATTCAATATATTCACAGTCTGCAGTTCTTGCTTTAACAGAAATTTCTTACAAAAAAATAAGAAAAGAAGACGGTCAAACTCTTTTGAGGAGCACACAGAGCAGCACAAGGGCGCCGACACGGTTTGGGCCAAACCGTCATTCTGTAAGTATTACATCATATGCAGAATATTTGAGTCCAATCTTATGTGTTCATGGTCTATTTGCCAGTCTATACATGTTACTTTGTGGCATTACATCTTGCAATATATTGGTCAGATCCAATGTAAAATGCTATAAAGTGTACATAAGGGTGCTTTCACACTAGCACTTTTGGTGTGCACCTGGGTTCATTTAACATCACACTTCGGTTTGTTTGGATGATATGAATACTATTTTCTGAAGTAAGATGTACACACCCAAAGTCTGCTTGTAAAATGGTGGTCTGGTTCATGTGAACAGTGCAGTTTGGTGCTTACATAAACATGATCATACTAAATTGCGGAAGTGAACCGCCATTGATGACGTATATGATTCGATAAAACTGTGTTTATTTGTGTTGTCACTCACTTTTCTGACAACTGGTACTGATATACTGCAAGCAGAGAGAATGTAGGCCTAACTCATGCCTGTTTGCCTTCAGAATATTCAATACAGTAGCATTCCTGCTGCTCACACAGTAGAGCATAGCGCTAGCAACACCAAGGTTATTAATTCCATTACTACACATTCCATTTTCAGATCTTGTTAAAAATTATGTGTTATATAAATCAGTAAAATAGTTTGTAATGATAGAAAAAAAGAGATTAAAAGTCAAACCAGTATCTTTATTGTGAAGAGGCAATCACAGCGTTCTGCAGTGGTGACAGTGTAAAGACATTCCAATGAAAACGTTCCTGTTAAGGCTACACTACACGACTTTTAAAACCAGAACAGATTTGTACACTAGCCATTTTTAAGATTTTTAACACTTGCAGAATTTGTAAATGTTACAGTTAAAAACTGGGCATTATGCACTAAACCAGACTTCGTTGTTCAAAACACAACAGTCTCACACAGAAACATGACCTCGTTGCTCGGAGACATACGACAAATTATGTGTTCCAAAGTTATTGGGTCATTCTGTAATTTATAGAATAAAACTACTGGTTTCAGTTTAAAGAGATTATTCATAGAATGATATATGTCAAAATATTAAACATGTTTTATATCCTTTGACTGGATGAAATATGAGTCTGTGCCCATCATACACTATGAGATTTTCTGTTAAATCTGTCAACTCAGACTGTGCAAAATTTGCACATTGTCTCTGACTCTCGGCAGCTAGCATAGACTTGTTCAGACTGCAATTAAGTCACGTAGTATATACCAGCCTATACATATCATTTTGTGAATTTCTTTGCTTAATGTATGTGTTGTCTTCAGGTCCAGAGAGTGGATCACATGAAGCACAGTCTTATGACAGCGATGCTACTGGTGGAAGTTCAGCAAGCAGTGTGCACCAGCTGCTCATATGGGACCAGTATCAGCCCAGTCAGTGGTGCTCGCTCCACAACAGCAGATCTGAAATGTTGTGAGTAGCTACCAAGACTTCCTAACCTGACGATTAATCGAGTAATATGATCTATTTCTTTCCTTTAAAATCTCTTAAAATACATATATAATAGTGAGGCAATAATAATTGGTTCAAATAAAATATCAAAAGCATGTAATCCTTTGGTTTTATTGAACAACACTGTTAAAATACATAATGTAATATACATAACATAAACATAATTCAATTTATGCACAACGTTATGTATTATAACAAATGCCTGGCGATTGTTGTTGTTACACTTTACAGCAGATCAAATCCTTGTTCAATATTGACCAAAAATGTAAATAATAACAGTGTAACACTTTGCTATGAAACACAAAACACATAAAGACTTTATATGCTTTCTCAAATGCACATTATTGGAAACCAAAACAAACAGCACTTGCAGATACTGAGTTTGTGTGGAGACACATTTACTGTGAACCACCTGCGTTAATTCTGTGTAGTGGTTAGATCAAAGCAGGGAAATAAATTTACTTTTTTATTAAGGGGACATATAAGAGATTTCCTGTATCATAAATCGATGAACTTTTGGTTAAAAACAATGAAAAAGGCCTTAATTCATCTAAGGTCACCCCAAATAATATATATATATATATTTATTTATTTATTTTTACTTTTATTAAATCAGTAAGAAAAATGCATCATCAAATCATTCACAAAACCAATCACCACAGCAATTTTTTTTTACATTAATTCCACCTCAAACACAGTACAAAAAAAACTCCAAATTAAACTACAATAAAACTACAAATTAAAACACCACTGTAGTACAAAGGTTTCCATATCCTGCATCTCTTTATAGTACTTAAACTCAACTGAGATCCTAGACCTGATAAATGCCTTAAACAACAATACACTATCTTGGCCATGTGTATTTGTAATCTTGTTTTTTTCTTGAGATATACTGTATATGGTCATGTTTACTTGGCAGACCATAAAATGAATCAACTGCCATTTAAATCTTTGATTGCGGTTATATCCTGCCCCATAAATGAAAGCCTTAGATGTGAAACTTTCCTTAAAACTTACAAACAATTTTTGTACAATACAAAAAGTGGTTTTAGCCAGAAACATTCCAGAAAACAATGAACAATCATTTCTCTGAAACCACAAAAAACACAACCTTCATTGACATTGGGATTAATTACACAAAAGCATTAACAACAACAGCCCCCTTCAGCAAATTCCCTTCCTCATATCTTTGAAGAAGTAACAACTCCTCGCTGCCAGTTTCTTTCTCCATAACTCAGTGATAGTTGAGGTTTGTCGCATAGATTTTTGTCCTAATAAAGATGCCACAGCCATAATGTCTTTCAATTCAGAGCTAGCCACTTTAATTATGTGACCCAGCTTTAAAGTCTGGGTGTTACAGTCTCTGAGACAGATTCGGTACTTTATCCGTTATGTCCAAACGAGCCTAGAGGCTCCTCCAACAACCAGAAAAGAGAGTTAACATTTTCTGGTCTTTTAATAATGAAAGATCCCCAAACTTTGAACAAACCATGGTAAAATGGTGATAGTCCACTCAAGTTTAGCGGTAACACTTTACAATACGGGTGCACTAATAATGCATTAATTCATGCTTAACTAATGCACAGATAATCATGTTAATGTATGACTCATGAAGAACTAAACCATTAATTAATGATTACTGCATCAGCAACTAATAAAGATTCTATATGGTTAATATATTAAGTAATATATGAATTGTTATTAATTCAATGTGTCATAATGTATTAATTTCTTAACATATTTTATTAACTAAAAGTGTAAATTAATGCGTTAATTACCACAATTGGTCAAAGCAATGTACTTCAACTTCCAGTTGTCTGCTTTAATTAATCATTAACTAATGATTTGCAAATGTATCATTATGACTACTTGTTGAGCCACATGACTATTAACTAATTGTTAAGTAATGTGCCATTTAGGGGTTTTGACAGTTTGCACATGAAGTGAATGTAATGTCAAAGAATGTGTTTGAAGGATGGGTAAGTTGGGCTACCATGTCAACCTCATCAACGAATTGCACGAGAAAGTGCCTGAGGGGAAGAGGGCTTTGATAGCATGTAAGGTAACCCCAGAAGATGAGGGAGATGACGACCAAGTGGATGACGAGGCTGTGAAACGTCCTCCATCAGTGGTGAGTATGGACCATCTGGAGAGTGACCAAAGGGAGAAGCTTGAGGAGGTTCTTGCTGACTACCCTGAACTTTTCCGACTTGAGCCTGGGAGAACCAAGGTGCTGGTGCTATCTATCTAACTGACTCTACTCCTATTCGGCAGAGGCCGTACCGTGTACCCGAGAGCCTTGTCACCCCATTGAAAAAGGAGATTCAATTGATGAGAGACCTTGGGGTAATAGAACCATCAGCCAGTGCATGGAGTAGTCCGATTGTCTTGGTCCCTAAGAAAGATGGTTCACTAAGGCTGTGCCTGGAATTCAGAAAACTCAATTCTGTTTCTAAGTTTGATGCATATCCAATGCCCAGAATTGATGAGCTGGTGGAGAGGATTGGAAGAGCCAGGTACATCACCACCTTAGATCGCTGTAAGGGATATTGGTAGGTTCCGCTGGAGAAGTCCAGGGAATACACTGCGTTCAGGACACCTATAGGACTCTTCCAGTTTACAACGTTTGCCGTTTGGGTTACACAGGGCTCCGGCGACATTTCAACGGCTTATGGACCATACTCTTCAAGAGTGTGAGGACTGCTTACTTGGATCATGTGGTCATCTATAGTAACACCTGGGATGATCACCTCCAACATTTGCACCGCTTCCTGAGTAAGATCAGCAGGTCTGACACTAAATGTATCTAAGTGTGAGCTGGCAAGGCAAGAAACCCAATACCTGGGATTCCAGCTAGGAAATGGTGAAGTGAGACCTCAGGTGGACAAAGTTGAAGCCATACCCAACTGCCCCAGACCCCATACAGGAGGTGCTTTCTTTTCTGGGACTAGTTGGTTCATATCGGCGCTTCATACCACGGTTCTCCAGCCTAGCTGTACCCCTGACTAACCTGACCACAAAGGCGGTTAAAAACCCGGTGATATGGACTGAGGACTGTGAGCATGCCTTCACACAGTTAAAACACTATCTGTGTACATCCCCAGTCCTGAGAAGCCCTGACTTCACTAAAAGATTTTTAGTTCAGGTGGATGCCTCCGCAAAGGGGATTGGGGCAGTGCTGGCTCAGGGAGAGGTTGGTCGAGGACAACCATTCTGTACCTCAGCCGAAAACGCCTACCCAGAGAAACCATTGAAAAGGAGGGCTTAGCTATCAAGTGGGCCCTAGACAGCCTTCGGTATTATCTTGTGGGTAGAGAATCTGACCTTGAGACCAACCACAGAGCACTTACCTGGATACATACCATGAAAGACCAGAACTCCCAGGTAACTCGCTGGTACCTGTCCTTGCAGCCATTCCAGATTAAGGTCCGTTACAAAGCAGGGAGGTGTAACTTTACCGCAGATTTTCTGTCCCGATTGCCGAGCCTCGTCAATCCAGGAGAGGAGGGAGGTAATGTGACAGAGCTCTCTGTCACCAGTTGGGACAGCACTTGCACTCCCATCCCCATCTAATACTACACATTATGTTACACATTTTCAGCTCTATAGCCTTTCCTTCAAGTGCACACTTGGGTTTGTGCTACCGATAGTTTTGCATACATGCACACACAGCCATTATACATCAAATATTCCCGCTATCATATCATATTTAAAAAAATCACACACACCAGACAAGTTCTATTATAACATCTTTATTTACTTATATGCATATTTGTTAGTAGGTGTCCCCGTACGGGTTCGGGTCTATATTTTAAATGATCAGCCGGGTCCGGGTCGGGTCCGAATCTATTACTTCGGGTCCCGGGTCTGTTTAACATTGTGTGTAATACCCGTGCGATCGGAGTCATCAGATCAGACTCGGAGAAAACCCGGTCGTGATTAGACACTGCTTGTGTTTTTTTGTAACTTGTGTCACGGTGTGACAAATGAGGGCGGAACTAAAGTTCGCCGCAATTGTGTCCCCTCCGGTATAATAACAAGGAAACACTACCCCCCCGTGTAAGTGTATATCTGTTGCCCTGCCAACCGGGATGAGGAAATTGACACCAGGTGTGGGAAATTAATCTAGAGCCATGACAAAGCCATGTGGGCATTGAGAAGGATATAAAAAGCCAGTGAAGAGAGACTGTTGTGTGGTTCTCTCCCGTGAGAAGTCGTTCTATTTGAGTGTTGCAGAGAAGAATTGTGATGTGCAAAGGGAAGTGCTGCTGGAGGGGACTCGAGGAGTGTGGAAGAGTTGTGAAAACACACCGTTTGCCTGGAAGGGAGAGAGATAAGTAATCGACCATCGTATCTCGTACCTGCATGTTTCAACACTGAATTTGAGGTGGATTGGAGTGCTTTGATTGTGCTATCTAAACGTCACTGAGTGAATTATACTGATTCATGTTCGATCTCTTACCCTCTTCCCCCGTGTTGGAACGGTGATGTGAATCCTGTCTATGTCTGTGGAGGAAAACCCTGAAACATCTTTTTCCCAACATTAAGCTCGTTGCTTGTGGCACGCAGACCCCTGGGTGAGTGCTGGCCTTATCTGCACTTATTTGAAGTGGATTGCAGTGCCTAAATTGACGTTTCCCCCCTCACGTTGCATGTTTGGAGTGAAATTGCCGTGTGTGTGTGGAAGATTTATTCTCTCTTGCCATGCACTCCCCTCGTGCCATGCTGGTCTACTGTCAGTAACTGGAGCTTAATAATGTCGATCGGTTCCATCTGTTGAGGACTAGAAGGAACAGCATCTGTAAGTCAAACTAACCTCTCTGTTTTGAAGTAGTGGTTCTGACGGTCTTAGAAGAAGCTCCGCTCAGCCTGTTGACTTGGAGTCTGCTGCAGCCCTAAGCCCACCTGTACGGTGTGAAGTTATCTGTCCCCTGCAACACACGTAAGAACTGTATACTGTGGTGAAGTTGATTTTGTCTGTCTTAGAGCAGCTCTGCTCAGCTGCGACTTTGAGTCTGCTACAACCCCAAGTCCATCTGCATGGTGCGAAGTTAGCTGTCCCCCGCAACACACGTGAGAGTTGTATATTGCTGTTGAAGTTGATTCTGTCTGTCCAGGAGAAGCTCCGCTCGGCCTGAGCCTTTGAGTCTGCTATAGCCCCCGGCCCATCTGCATGGTGTGAAGTCACCTGTCCCCGACAACACACGTGAGGCCTATATACTGCTGTTGAAGCTGACTCTGTCTGTCCTAACTGTCTGTCCTAGAGAAGCTCCGTTCAGCCTGTTGACTCGAGTCTGCTGCAGCCCCAGAGTCCCAACTGTCTACTCACCTGTGGAAACTCACCTGTCCGTCGTAGGCCTCTGTGAACCTTGCATCAGTGTGGGAAGAGGACTAGCCCCGACTGTATACCCACCTGTGGAAACTCACCTGCCCGTCGTTGGTCCCTGTGAACTCTGCATCGGTGTGAGAAGAGGAAGAGCCCTGACCATCTACTTACTGGTGGAAACTCACCTGTCCATCGCATCCCATTGTGAACCCTGCATCAGTGTGGGAAGAGGACCAGCCCTGACTGTCACCTGTGGAAACTCACCTGTCCGTCGTTGGTCCCTGTGAACTCTGCCTCGGTGTGAGAAGAGGAAGAGCCCTGACCATCTACTCACTGGTGGAAACTCATCTGCCTACCGCATCCCATTGTGAACCCTGCAGCGGCGTGGGAAGAGGAAGGGCCCCGACTGTCTACTCACCTGTGGAAACTCACCTGTCTGTCGTCAGTCCCTGTGAACCCTGCATCAGTGTGGGAAGAGGAACAGCCCCGACTGTCTACTCACCTGTGGAAACTCACCTGTCCGTCGTAGGTCCCTGCGGACCCTGCATCAGCGTGGGAAGAGGAACAGCCCCGACCGCATACTCATCTGTGGAAATCCATCGATCCATCACAGGCCATTGCGAACCTTGTACCGGCGTGGGAGTGGGCCCCGGAGACTGCTGCATTGCCTCGATTCCGGGGAAGAAGAGGAAAGGAAGATTTTAGCTTAGGTTATTCAAATTACTTTTAACTTTAATAAAAAGAACTGTTATTCCCTTGAATTCTGTTTCCGTCTCGTCTCTGACACGTTCCTCAGGGTGGTCCTGGTTCAGGGGTGGGCGCAGTCCGGCTTGGCCCATCCCGACCTGTGACACTTGCAACTTGTAAAATTAGGACACTCAAAATAAACTGTGTTAAAAAGAATATTTTAGGTTGATCCAGCTAGCGCGCATGTGCAGTCTCAAGCGCGTGTCATGTTTCTATGGCAACCAGTTACCAGAGCTTCAGTGAGGGACCGCCAAACCGTGCTTTAGATTTTACAATATAAATTAACAACCGTCTTGTTTAATCTTAAAGTTTTGTGGTCAGATTCAGACTCGATGCAGAGCAGCGAGCACGGAGATGATAGCAAATAAATAACGTCAGCGGCCATGGCACTGAAAGAGCAATCGTTATTATAGTTCAAAAGGGCAAACAGTCAAAGTTATTATGCGAGTTAACTTGAGTCAGAATGTAAGTTACATGTGCAAAGTTGCATTTGTCATCCGTCATCGTGACATCAAGTGGACTTTTGAAGCTGAAATAATGAGTGGATTAAGCTTGGACTTGGAATAACGAGAGGAATAACATGAATAACTTTCTTGTCGGAGGATTGTAATGATCACAGCCAGTCAGGTAACGTTACAAGGAAGGGAGAGGAGACTAGCACTACGCTACCACGGCTCCTTAAATTAAGACAAAAAGTTGTATTTTTCGCAACAGGTTTATTTACTTGTAATAGCAGTTTAAGGTGGAATATGTGACAATCGGGTCCAGTCGGGTCTGTGTCTTCCCGGCGGTTTCGGGTCCAGCTTTGAAATAATAGACGGGTCCGGGTCGGGTCCGGTTAGGCATTTCTCGGATCTTCACGGGTCCAGGTCCAGTTTTTGAAATAATAGACGGGTCCGGGTCGGTTCGTTGTAGCACATTACGGGTCTCTTTCGGGTTCGGGCACGAATTTTTGGACCCGTGAAGACCTCTACTGTGAAGTGTCTTGCATGTGGTGTCTTCCTGGTTGATCTGCCGTGAGCATGGCAAGTGAAAAAGGTCAAAACGCTGGCGGCGATTCGTAAACGCTTAAATCATAGCTTGCCGTAGCATGCTGCGCATGTGTGAGTCGGCTGTCGGCTGTACGGTTTTTAGTGTTTATGTGTGGGGATGGGGGGGAAATGTCCTTAATAATTTATTTATTAACTATGTATATTTCATATTATTACTGAAGTATAATGAATACATATTATTACACAATACATATATAAAGGTGGGTATAACCAGTTTACCTTTTTGGAGAAGGTTGGAAAATGGATACTTACCTGGTACTTACCATAATGGTTTCACCCAAATGGGTGGGGCCTTTAAAATATAAAGGGCAGCTCTCTCACACAAAGAGAGGGAAGTGTGGACGTTAAGGAGTGCAATTGAGGTGCAATTGGAGACTATTGAAGTCCTTTTTAGTAGAAGGAAATTCAGCCAAGAGCTCAGTGTAAATATATGAATATATATATATACTTTAAATTTCATAACCAGGTTCAGTTCTTCATTTTCATTATTTAGAATCATGTACACATGTCATCTAAAAGATACCACATGCTGCAACATGGGAGAATTACACCGCATTGGGACTTTTTTCATCTTTGACATGATTTTACCATGCCTCAACAGCTCTCTTTCCAACGTTTCATCTTTAATGAACTGCGGCACATTTGAAAGTGTTATTCTCTTTCACCGGGGTGAAAGTATCATTGATCACAATGCCATTTTTTACCACTGAATTCACTTTATCAATGCTGTCTAAAAACAGCACAACAGCGCTGTTCATCCAAGACGCAGATATTATACTCTCACATCCCACCACATCTGCCACCGCTAAACTACACTGCTCCACTGAGCATTGTGTCTCAGCAAGTACTTTAATCCCATGCCGTCTACTCAGCTTATCAAAAGCTGACAACGCCGGTACCGCCATGCTGGCCAGCAAAAGCAGGTGGCTGCGTACTAAAACTACTGTTCTCAAACTATTCTTTCTTTGCACAACAAACAACAATAAAAAACAATAAAACAAAAACCCATAAACAAAAACCAATAATAAGAAAAGTTAGAAAAACACACACACGGTTGGAAACTCACTCACTCAGACGCCAACTCCGCCCACTTACTCAGCACATGCGCACAGAGAGAGAGAGAGAGAGAGAGAGAGAGAGAGAGAGAGAGAGAGAGAGAGAGAGAGAGCTTTGTGAGCAAACAACTCAACTTGATAATTTAGAAGTCACAAAATAATGGAAGCATAAATTGAACTGGACAATTGTTTTCAGAATTTGAACTGCTTCCCTCAAGTAGGCGATATAGAGTGCCCAAGTGGAGGACTGTTAAAGCTTCTAGGTCTTTTGTTTCAAATGCAGTTATGAGTGTAAATACTTATTTGAAACAAAGATAAAGATACCATGAATTTTAATAGTAGCTATATGAAGAATTATTGTAAATGCCCGGGGTTTGTGATGTGTGTGATGTTCTTGATGTTTGTGATGTTTTCATGTTTGTGAGGTTGAAGCTGCTTAAATTGCCCTGTAAAGGGACAAATAAATATTTTACTACTACTTATTACTACTATTGTTGGCTATTGCCACAAATATACCCGTGCGACTTATGACTGGTTTTGTGAGGGTCACATATGCATTGTTCGTTCTACAAAAAAATTGTCCTAGAAAATTCCTGAAAGTTTTAGGAAGTGCTACTTACTAATAAGCAGTAACGTTTGCTATGGTTGAGAATTTTGCTTTGTCTGGGGTGACCCTTTTTTAAACTTTAAAGGAATTAAGGCCTTTTTCATTGTTTTTAAGCAAAAGTTCATTGATTTATTATACAGGAAATCTTTTATTTGAAAAATAGTCAAAAAGTTATAACCCTAGTGCTCACTGCTTTTTAATCATTATCTTGACATCTTATACTGTCCCCTTTTGTGTGTAGACCACCTCCAGGTTACCATGTGGACACTGATAAGGGCTTCAGCTACTCCACAGCTGATGAAGCCTTTGTGTGTCAGAAGAAGAACCACTTTCAGGTTACGGTTCACATTGGGATGGTTGGAGATCCCAGATTTGTCAGAACCCCAGCAGGTCTCATGCCCGTGGAGAGCTTCTACGTGAAGGTGTTTGGGGTCAAGGTAGTAACAACATGGCTGAAAACCTTACGGAAACATTTATGTTCTGAATGCAGATGGTTTGTTTGACGCTTGAACCCTTTTGTAGTTTGAAGCACAGAACCATTTCATCACCATTGAGCAGTCTCAGTCGGATCGCAGCAAGAAGCCTTTCCTGCCGGTCAGGTGAGTGTCAAGATACTTAAAATGAAGAATGTGGGAAAACATATTTATAATGTGTAGTTGATCCTGTTTTTCTGGTGTAACATCTCTTTTAGAGTAAATCTGCCAGGAGACACAATCACCAAAGTGACATTAGGACGCTTACACTTCTGTGAAACGACGGCGAATAACATGAGGAAAAAGGGCAAACCCAATCCTGATCAGAGGTTAGTTACAAACAAATTTGCTTGTTCTTTTGAAGGTCTAACCTTTGGACATACAGAGTTTACCATTTTAACAGTTAGAAACAACAGGTTACCTACAATGATCCAGGTAAAGCACATTTGTGTACAGTTTTATTAGATTCGCCACATTCGCTTGTTCAGGCCAAACCTTAATATATTTTTTATGATTTCTGGTCAGGTGTTTGGTTCAGGTATCTGTTGTGATTCTTAGATGGTTTAAGGAGAATAATCTTCCAAACATAACTTTTAAAAAGATTTCTTGACGAGTTTATCTATAGACTACTGAACAGGGCCGGAGTGGGGCCACTTTTCAGCCCTGGAGTTCATGCCCAAGACCGGCCCACTTTTTCCACGGTGGAATTCCAAATTAGCACTTTTTCCAATTTGGATAAATGAAGCAACAGTTCAGTTGTTACTATTGTGTAGTTGGTATTAATAGCATAGTTCAACAAATAATGTAAAGGTTAAATAATAATTCACTTAGACTTTATAAGAAGCAATTGCGATTTTATATCACACAATTCAGACTATATCTCGCAATTCTGTATTTCTGACTTTAAAAAGAAGCAATTGCAACTTTATTTCACGCAGTTCTGACTTTATATCTTGCAATTTCTGACTATAAGAAGCAATCGACTTTAATTCACACAATGCTGACTTTATAACACGCAATTGCGACTTTATATCTCACAATTTTGACCATCTCGCAATGCTGACTTTATAACACGCAATTGCAACTTTATTTCAGGCAATTCTGACAGTTATATCTCGCAATTCTGACTTTATAAAACGCAATTGAGACTTAATATCACGCAATTCTGACCATCTCGCAATGCTGACTTTATAACACGCAATTGCAACTTTATTTCAGGCAATTCTGACTTTATAACACGCAATTGAGACTTTATTTCACGCAATTCTGATGTATTCCGAAATGTAAACTCGCAAGTGTGAGATAAAAAGTCGCAATTATCTTTTAAAACGTTTTATTCTGTGACGCAAACAAGCTTCCATACCTCCTGGCCTCTTCCTCCCAGCCATCCTCCCTGACGCGTACCGTTACGGTAGGGCCGGCCAGGCGCGGTAGGCGCCGGCGATGCCGCGGGCCCGCGGCCGCAGTAGCCTACCTAAAACGTTTTGGAAAAGACTGGCTGTGGACCCAACCAACTCTATAGTAGGGGAGGGGAGAACTCCCTCACATGGTACAACCCATGCAGAGGCTGCACGCTGCAGTGTCAGAAGGCGGAACGTGTAATGTTACTAACGTGACATTGAAATGTGAAACAAAAAACACAAAAAAAAACAAAAAAAATCCTCGACCGGCCCAAAAGTGAAGCGGCCCACCGGGAATTCTCCCGATTCTCCCGATTACCCAATCCGGGCCTGCTACTGAAACAAAGGTATGTTGGACTGATCTTTAACGATGCAATCTTCTTACCTTTCTATAAAATTCACCATTTTGGATCCAAAATGGGTCATGATTCTGTTTTCAGTGTCACAGAGTAGCTTGATCAGTTTACCATAAATGCTGCTCCAAGTGAACTCAGATGCTATATGTTTGAGTCGCTTTAACACAAATGCCAACATTTTTAATGAAACCTGAGAGAAAATTTCACTCTTCCAAAAGTCAATAAAAACATCATAAAAGTGGTTATGATTTCAAGACTTTTAATCCAGGTCTTCTGCACAGGTGAACAAATTTAATTTAGGTTTTGATTCACATATAAACATCGATCAACGCAAAAACATATGTTCATGGTATATATATATATATATATATATATATATATATATATATATATATATATATATATATATATACATACACTCACCTAAATGATTATTAGGAACACCATACTAATACGGTGTTTGACCCCCTTTCGCCTTCAGAACTGCCTTAATTCTACGTGGCATTGATTCAACAAGGTGCTGAAAGCATTCTTTAGAAATGTTGGCCCTTATTAATAGGATAGCATCTTGCAGTTGATGGAGATTTGTGGGATGCACATCCAGGGCACAAAGCTCCCGTTCCACCACATCCCAAAGATGCTCTATTGGGTTGAGATCTGGTGACTGTGGGGGTCATTTTAGTACAGTGAACTCATTGTCATGTTCAAGAAACCAATTTGAAATGATTCGAGCTTTGTGACATGGTGCATTATCCTGCTGGAAGTAGCCATCAGAGGATGGGTACATGGTGGTCATAAAGGGATGGACATGGTCAGAAACAATGCTCAGGTAGGCCGTGGCATTTAAACGATGCCCAATTGGCACTAAGGGGCCTAAAGTGTGCCAAGAAAACATCCCCCACACCATTACACCACCACCACCAGCCTGCACAGTGGTAACAAGGCATGATGGATCCATGTTCTCATTCTGTTTACTCCAAATTCTGACTCTACGATCTGAATGTCTCAACAGAAATCGAGACTCATGTCAATTCAAGTCAAGTCATCTTCATTTATATAGCGCTTTTAACAATGTAGATTGTTTCAAAGCAGCTTTACAGAGATAAACGTATAATTTATGGTAACAGAGATTGTTTTGGCTTTATAGCGGTTCTTTAGTAAAGTTATTTTCCAACTAAGTTTAGTTATGATTGATTCGCTTCCGTCGCAACAATCATTTGTTATTAAATTAGGGGCCGCTAAGACGACACAATTCTCTCTACATAGACTTTAAACGCGAACCTGTGAGAAATGCTGATGGCGTTCACATGCGTATTAAGAATTGGTTCTATAGTTATGTGCGTTTGAATATATGTACGCAGGTTTGTAATTCCCTACAAACCAAGCCTAAACAAAGTACTGGTGTTTCCTCATAATTTTTGATACAGAATTTTATATTTTATCAATTCGGGGTAGATACGCGAATTGAGTTTCCCGACAACGCTTTATCTGTTGAGTGGTAAAGGGATCCTCCATAGGGAGAGACTAGTTGGCACTTCAGCACTGCGTTGTCATCGGGTCCAGGCGAAGGTCCTTCATCAGATCTGGATACGGCCTGGATCCGGCAGGCTGCAGGAAAACCTCAGGATAAAAAAAGACACTAAAATTAACGAGTACATCAGGATTTATGGGAAGTGTTCCCGGTTCCAGCTGACCTAATCTATGCAGCCTAACATTGAATTATAGAAGTCTATAATGTATTATGTGAAAGCTAGGTCAAAGAGATGTGTTTTTAGTCTAGCTTTGAACTGACAGAGTGTGTCTGCTTCCCGGACAATGGTAGGAAGGCTGTTCCAAAGTTTTGGTGCTAAATAGGAGAAGGATCTACCGCCAGCAGTCGATTTTGATATTCTAGGTATTATCAACTGGCCGGAATTTTGAGATCGCAATAGACGTGAAGGAATATAATGCGTTAAGAGCTCGCTCAAGTACTGCGGAGCTAAACCATTTAGTGCTTTGTAAGTGATCAGCAATATTTTAAAATTGATGCGATGTTTAATAGGGAGCCAGTGCAGTTTTGACAGAACCGGGCTAATATGGTCATACTTCCTGGTTCTGGTAAGAACTCGAGCTGCTGCGTTTTGAACTAGCTGTAGTTTGTTTATTAAGCGTGCAGGGCAACCACCCATTCCGTTAATTTTGTGAATTGGTAAGTTTCGTTAGGTTTTGAAGAAATATACAGCTGAGTATCATCGGCATAACAGTGAAAGCTAATGCCATGTTTCCTAATGATATCTCCTAATGGTAGCATGTACAGAGTGAACAGCAGCGGTCCTAGTACTGAGCCTTGTGGTACACCATACTGAACTTGTGATCGATGAGACATCTCTTCATTTACTGCTACAAACTGATAACGGTCAGATAAGTATGATTTAAACCATGCTAGTGCAATTCCACTAATGCCAACATAATTTTCGAGTCTATTTAAAAGAATGTTGTGGTCGATAGTATCAAATGCAGCACTAAGATCGAGTAACACTAATAGAGAGACACAACCACGATCGGATAAGAGCAAATCATTTGTGACTCTAACGAGAGCAGTCTCAGTACTATGGTACGGTCTAAATCCTGACTGGAAATCCTCACAGATATCATTTCTTTCAAGAAAGGAACACAGTTGTGAAGATACTGCTTTTTCTAATATCTTTGACAGAAAAGGTAGATTCGAGATCGGCCTGTAATTGACTAATTCTGTAGGATCAAGTTGCGTTTTTTTAACAAGCGGTTTAATCATAGCCAGCTTAAAGGTTTTTGGTACGTATCCTAGAGACAAAGATGAATTAATGATATTAAGAAGAGGATCTATGATCTCTGGAAGTATTTCTTTCAGTAGCTTAGTCGGTATAGGGTCTAACATACATGTTGTAGATTTAGATGATTTAACGAGTTTAGTAAATTCTTCCTCTTCTATAGCAACGAACGAATCAAATTTTTCGTCCGGGAGACTACAATGCACTGCCTGATGCGATACTGTAGTAGACGGTTGCATAGTTATAATTTTCTCCCTGATATTATCAATCTTATAAGTGAAGAAGTTCATAAAGTCATTACTGCTGTGTTGCTTGGAAACTTTCTTTTTCGTTAGTTTAGCCACCGTTTCAAATAAATACCTAGGATTATGTTTATTTTCTTCTAATAGGTTTGAAAAATAAGCAGATCTAGCAGCTTTTAAGGCCTCTCTGTAAGCAATCGAGCTCTCTTTCCATGAAATGCGAAATACCTCTAGTTTTGTTTTCTTCCAGTTGCGCTCCATTTTTCTGGCTGCTCTCTTAAGGGCCTGAGTGTGCTCGTTGTACCACGGTGTTGGACTATTTTCTTAAATCTTCTTTAAGCGCAACGGAGCAACTGTGTCTAAAGTGCTGGAAAAGAGAGAGTTAAAAGTTTCTGTTGCAATATCGAGTTCTTCTAAGATATCTGGGATGCTGAGATGATGAAACTGATTAGGAAGATTATTAATAAAGCAATCTTTAGTGGCAGAAGTGATAGGTCTAACATATTTGAAACACGGAGTCTGCTTTGCAGCCTTGGCTAAATGAAGTCTACACGAGACTAGATAATGATCTGAGATGTCATTGCTCTGCTGCAGAATTTCAACGGCATCAATATCTATTCCATGTGATAATATTAGATCTAGAGTATGATTACGACAGTGAGTAGGTCCTGACACGTGTTGTCTAACTCCAATTGAGTTTACAATGTCTTTAAATGCCAATCCCAATGCATCTTTTTCATTATCGATGTGTATATTAAAATCACCAACAATTAGTACTTTATCTGCAGTCAATATTAATTCTGATAGAAAGTCTTCTTTGATAATTCTTTGATAAAATCTTTAGGGTGCCCTGGTGGCCTGTATACAGTATCCAGCACAAATCTCAAACGTGATTTATCATTTATACTATATATTTTTACATTAAGTACTAACACTTCAAAAGAATTATATTTAAAACTTGATTTCTTAGTGGTTTTGAAAATATTACTATAGATTACAGCAACTTGGTTTTAGCCAGGTTTCTGTCAAACACAGCACATCTAGGTTATTATCTGAAATCATATCATTAACAATGAGTGCTTTTGAAGTAAGCGATCGAATATTCAGCAACCCAAGCTTTAGCATTTGCTCATCTGTATTATAGCTGTTTTTTATTTGTTGAACATCAATTAAATTTTTAACCGTAAAGGTAGACAGTCGGTTTAGCCAGTCTGTCTGCTTCCTGACCTGAGCCCCAGATTGTCATGTTTGAGCTCTAAGACTATGTGCCATATTACTAGGGAGAAGAGCAGCACCATCCCAGGAGGGATGAATACCATCTCTTTTCAACAGGTCAGGTTTGCCCCAAAAACTTTTCCAATTGTCTATAAATTCTATATTATGTTGCGGACACCACTTAGACAGCCAACCGTTAAGCGAACACAATCTACTAACTATCTCATCACTCCTGCGAACAGGAAGGGGGCCAGAGCAAATTACAGTACTTGACATCGTACTTGCGAGTTCACACACTTCTTTAATATTAATTTTGGTGATCTCCGAATGGCGGAGTCGAACATCATTAGTGCCGACGTGAATAATGATCTTAGAGAATTTACGATTAGCATTAGCCAGCACTTTTAAATTTGCTTTGATGTCAGGCGCTCTGGCTCCCGGCAAACATGTGACTATGGTGGTTGGTGTCGTTATTTTCACGTTCTGTGTAATAGAATCGCCAATAACTAGGGCACAATCATTCTCAGTGGGTGTTTCACTGAGCGGGGCAAATCGATTTGTTATGGTAATCGGAATGGAAGAGTGTTTTTTTGATCCGCGACTAGAGCAATCCCTCACTGTCACCCATTTGCCCGGCTGCACAGGCACTAATTCAGCTGGAACCGCATCATGTAAAGAGTTCACTATGCTAGGCGCATCCAAAATAGTATCTGAAGCTCTAGCACTCTTACTATCCTCAATTAAAGTTTGGATGCGTGTTTCTAGTTCTGAAATCTTCTCTGTCAGCCTAACTGTCTCCTTGCATTTATCACATATAAATCCTATATTGCCAACAGAGAAGGCTATGCTAAACATGTGACATGAAGTGCAGGTGACAATAACAGGACAAGACATTACTCACCGTGTTTGTTGACTGATTCTTACTCACCTGAGCTTTTATGAACTCAAAGGCGCGAGCACGCGAGAGAAAAAAAAAAAAAAAAAATAGCTGAGCGCACAGGTGGCACGTTAACAGGCTAGCGAATTACTAGCGTGTTGTGCTAGTAGTAACGGAAGCTAGCGAGCTGGCTCATCAGACCAGGCAACATTTTTCCAGTCTTCAACTGTCCAATTTTGGTGAGCTCGTGCAAATTGTAGCCTCTTTTTCCTATTTGTAGTGGAGATGAGTGGTACCCGGTGGGGTCTTCTGCTGTTGTAGCCCATCCGCCTCAAGGTTGTGCGTGTTGTGGCTTCACAAATGCTTTGCTGCATACCTCGGTTGTAACGAGTGGTTATTTCAGTCAAAGTTGCTCTTCTATCAGCTTGAATCAGTCGGCCCATTCTCCTCTGACCTCTAGCATCAACAAGGCATTTTCGCCCACAGGACTACCGCATACTGGATGTTTTTCCCTTTTCACACCATTCTTTGTAAACCCTAGAAATGGTTGTGCGTGAAAATCCCAGTAACTGAGCAGATTGTGAAATACTCAGACTGGCCCGTCTGGCACCAACAACCATGCCACGCTCAAAATTGCTTAAATCACCTTTCTTTCCCATTCTGACATTCAGTTTGGAGTTCAGGAGATTGTCTTGACCAGGACCACACCCCTAAATGCATTGAAGCAACTGCCATGTGATTGGTTGATTAGATAATTGCATTAATGAGAAATTGAACAGGTGTTCCTAATAATCCTTTAGGTGAGTGTATATATATAAACAGTACATATATATATATATACAGTATACTATATATATATATATATATATATATATATATATATATATATATATATATATATATAAATATATATATATAGTTTTGTCTGTGATGATCTAAGATTATTTAGTGATTATAAAAAAGAAAAGCGATTTCTGCCATGCCATATCACACATACAGTATTCTAGCTTTCCTGTTAAAATAACAGTGGTTTTAAACGCTTTTATACACTTTAAAGGAGTATTTTACTTTAAAATGAAGATTACCCCACGATTTACTCACCCTAAAGCCATCCTAGGTGTATAACTTTCTTCTTTCAGATGAATACAATCCAGTTATATTAAAAAATATCCTGGCTCTTCCAGGCTTGATAATGGCAGTGAATTGCAATCAACAATTCAAAGCTCAAAAAAGTAAATCCATCCATCAAAAAAGTGCTCCACATGGCTCCAGGGGGTTAATAAAGAGTTTGTGTAAGAAAAATATTAATATTTAAAGGAGCATTTCACCTGTGGGAACATTAATCTTTACTGAAAGTGGGTCATATATGTAGTCGAAATGTAATATAAATTTCCAATTTGGTGCCTTCTTGACCGAGGAAAGACAGAAAGTAACTTTAGGGCGCATTTGTATGGAAGACAACAACTCCCACAATGCACCACGTTGCACAGCTCCGCAAGCCACTCCAACTAATCCAGAACACCGCCTATGATCTATCCGTCTATAAGACAAATCGCTCTTCCGTCTACAAGGCTAGCTACCACCAGAGCTTGAAATTCATTTCACACAAAATGTCTAGTTAGTTGGCAAACTCATTAGTGAATTACTCCTCGTTTGTATTTCTATGGTGAATTATTGCATGGTACCGGGATGTTCAGTCCGCGTCCACATCCGCGACAGGCAGGTCTTCTGCCTTGGCTGCAGAAGCCGCAGCAGCTGCCTCCTGTTCCTCCATCAGCCTCAGCTGCTCTTCGCTATATTGCGGCTCGTAAAGGTAGCCACGAACATCTGATTTGAGCATCAGACTTTCGAAATCCTCTTCTTCCATATCATATTGAGTACCTTCCGCCATTGTCGTAACTTCACATCTGGCTCCACAGCACCTGTTAGCCTAGCTTCCAAACAAGATGGCGGATATTGCTTTTAGTTTCTGCTAGTGAAGTCCCACCCACTGATCTGTAATAGGTCTGTAGCGTGAGTGGGTCCCACCCCCTGGAAAAATGAGGAACGAGTGTTTGTAGTCTAAACCCCTCTACAAAGAAATGGGACTTCCTGCTTAGAATGACGCAAAATGACGATTTTTTCATCATTATAAGCAGGAACTGCAACACTGAAATACGTATTTCTCCCATCTCAGGGGAAAATGAGGGAATAAAGCACGACCATTAAAAAATATGACTGTGTTTCTAACGATACAAAGCTTAATGCAAATGGGTGAAGTGTCCCTTTAACATGTTACAAAGTAAAATTCTAGCTTCCGGCCAAACAAACATACTCTGTCTACTTGGGCCTAAAGCGCAACTTATACAACTTATGACATCAGAAGTAGCATAATGCGTCATGGAGCAGCGTAAATATCAGCAGTATGTCGCATTACTCGCATAAGTTGCGCTTGGACTTAAGCCGAATCCATATGTTCGTTTGGCGGGAAGCTAGTTATTTTACTTTAAAGTTTTAAATATGAATATTTTTCTTACACAAATTCATTGCTTCGCCTCAGAAGGCCTTTCTTAACCTCCCAGAGCCGTGTGGAGTTCTTTTATGATGGATGTATTAACTTTTTTGAGCTTCAATCTGTTGGTTGCAATCCACTGCCATTATAAAGCTTGGAAGAGCAAGGATATTTTTTTGTATAACTCTGATTGTATTCGTCTGAAAGAGGAAAGTCATATACACCTAGGATGGCTTGAGGGTGAGTAAATCATGCTGTAATTTTAAAGTGAACTACTTGAATAACAAATAATTTATCAGTCAAGTCACCTTCATTTATATAGCGCTTTTAACAAAATAGATTGTTTCAAAGCAGCTTTACAGTGATAATGGGAAGTTAAAGTAACAGAGATTGTTTTGGCTTTACAGCAGCTCTAGAATAAAGTTATTGTCCAGCTAAAGTTAGTCTTGATTGATTCACTTCCTTTGCAACGATCATTAGTTATTACCTTACACTGTAAAACCCAACAAGTTAAGCTAACTCATTTCATTTGAGGAAACCGATTGCCTCAATTCAATTAAGTTTATACAAACAATAGTTATGAGTACTCTGAACTTATTTTAATCGAGTCCACTAAAACAATAATATTTCTTAAAATTTGAGGATTCAGCATCAGCCTTGAGTAGTGCTGGTTTAAAACTTAAGAAAGATACCGAATCAAAGTGGTTTGACACATGTCCAAATTTCGACAATGAGGTTGTTGTCACATCCCTCTCGGATACTCCTCAGAAGCCAGCTGCTAAAAAAACTAAACGCGCAGAATCTAACGTTAGTGGAAACGGAAATGAGAATGTCTTGGCGGCTATTCGTGAGCTTGATTCAAAATTAGACAAAATGTTCCAGAAGATTTCGGCGATTGAAACTACCACCGAGGCAACTTCCAAACAAGTCAAAAGTCTAACAGCGACGGTGCAACAGCTTATTTTGGATGTTGGCGTGCATAAAGAGGCTCTCGATCATCTGGAATCTGAGGTCCACGCTCTGAGAAAGGAAAACAGATTACTGAAAGCAAGTGTACAGGAGTGTAGACGTTACAGTTGGCGATGGTTTCTAAAGTTGCACGGCGTTGCGGAAAAAGACAACGAAGATGTCCGAAGTGTGGTCCTCAACATCTTAGGGAAGATTGCTCCTGGAGTCGGAGACGGGCTGCAGGACAGTGTCGATGTCGTTCATCGTCTGGGTCCGAAGCGGACGGATGGAAAGACCAGATCGATCATAATTCTCTTCTCACAGTGCCGCATTTGTGACATCATTTGGAGAGCTGCTAAAGGTTGCAAGTTTCTAACTGACAATAAACTGCGTCTCTCGGAGCCGCTGTCTCCTGAAGATAGAGCAGCGCGAGACAAGCTGTGGCCTCTTGTGAAGAAGGCAAGGGAGGAGGGCAAGAAGGCAACCTTTCGCAACTCATTTGCTTTGATTGATGGGAAACAAATCTTCTATTCTGATGTCGTGTAAGCTAAGCTGTTGCTTGCACTTGTTACTTTTCTCATGCAAAATTCGAAAAGATGAAACTTGACTGACAATATAATCTGTGCAAAAACTCTTTAGTTGTGCACAAATAGGAAGGTAACTATTTTGTTCTTCTTTAATTACTGTTACCTTTACTAATATTCTCCTTATTTGTTTATCACCTCGATAACAATGTGCTTTGGTTATTATCCACCTCTCCCTTTACATTCTGGTAGCTAAGTCTAAAGAAAGTAATTCTTTTGTTATTTTTTCTCATTTTGTTTAGGGGTTCTTGTTATGGAGTATTCGTTTAACTCCTTGTCGGTTGTAACTTTAAATGTTAGAGGTTTGCGGGACAATCTGAAAAGAAAAGCAATTTTTTTGTTTTGTAAAAGTTCAGCTGATCTTATTTTTCTTCAAGAAAGTCATTCAGGGGAAACAGATGTTAAATTTTGGAGAACGCAATGGGGAAACTCAATTTTCTTTAGCCATGGCAGCAGCCACTCGGCTGGGACTGCTATAATGTTACATAGATTTAAGGGAACTGTATTAGAAACTGTATGCTCTGATGAAGGCAGATGGGTTTGTGCTGTAATAAAACAAGATAACGCCACCTTTATAGCTTGTTGTGTATATGGACACAACTCTTGTGCATGCAATAGAGTAATGTTCTCTCATCTAGTTGACAAGCTTAAAAAGTTACACAAAAAATATAATAATGCTTATTTTATTTTGGGGGGAGATTTTAATGAATGTATGGATGATCACCTGGATAGATACCCACCTAGACTTGATAGCAGGATGAATAATGATCTAATTTTTTCCCTGTGCTCTGATCTCTCTCTTACTGATGCATGGCGGTTCTTTAATCCTTCTACCAAAGATTTTACCTGGTCCAATAGAAGTTTATCTCTTAAATCTAGGATTGACTTTTTTCTAATTTCATCCTCTATCCTTAAATATTTAAAAGATGTTTCTCACGTCACTGCCCCCTTATCAGATCATAAATTAGTTGCAGTAAAATTGAGTGACATCAATGATAACCCGAGAATGAGGGGCTACTGGAAACTTAATAATACCTTGTTACAAGATAAAAAATGTAATAATAGTATTGTCAATCTTACCAAAGAATTATTTACCGGATCAACGAGAGATTATAAAAAAAAATTGGGAGTTCTTTAAATATAAAGCTAGATATATATTGCAGTTAAAAGAAGTAAGGAACTTAAAGATATTAAACATAAAACTAATGCAGATTTGGTTAATAGACTTAATGTATTACTAGCTAAAGATAAGACTACAGAAGAAGAAGATATGGAAATAAAAAAAATTAAATCTGGAATTCGACAGAGCTTACTTAGAGTTGGCCAGAGGTGCATATATTAGGTCTCGGGCAAAATGGCTTGAGGAGGGGGAGAAGAATTCTAGCTATTTTTTTGCCCTGGAAAAGAGAAACGGTCAGAGGAAAGCTCTTTCAACACTTAACATCGATGCAGTTATCTCTAAAGACCCAAAAGAAATATCAGAATTTGTTACCAAATTTTATAGCAATCTTTATACGTCTAAATTTAACTATGACAGCTGTAAACAATTTATTGATACAATTAAACACCATATTACAATTATTGATCGTGAGTTTAGTCGAATTTGTGACGCTGATTTATCATTAGATGAAATTAATCAAGCTCTGCACTCAATGAAAAAAGGTAAATCCCCTGGTATTGATGGGCTTTCAGTAGAATTCTATCTTCACTTTTGGGAGTTTATTAAATTGCCTTTATTTCATATGTATAAGGAATGCATCAGTCAGGGAGAAATGACCTCTACAATGAAACAAGGAGTTATATCCCTTATACCCAAGTCAAGCAAGGACCCTTTATTAATTGATAATTGGCGGCCTATTAACATTAGATTATAAAATGTTAGCCTCTGTTTATGCTAAAAGATTAAGTACTGGTCTAAATAAAATTATTTCAGAATCTCAGTCGGGATTCATGAAAGGCCGTCACATATCTAATAATATAAGGTTAGCATTAGATGTGCTGGATTATTCTAATTTAATTCATTCAGATGGTCTCATACTTTTTCTTGACTTTCAAAAAGCTTTTGATTCTATAGAACACAAATTTCTTTTTTGCACTCTAGAGTTATTTGGATTCGGTAAATCATTTATTGATACTGTAACCATGTTTTATAGAGATATTAACAGCTCAGTGATCGTTAACTTTGATACGTCCAAAAGGTTTGACATTCATCGTGGAGTCAGACAGGGCTGTCCAATCTCCCCGTTTTTATTTCTTTTAGCTACTGAACTACTCTGTCTAAGGATCAACCAAAATGAAAGTTTGATTGGAATTTCTATATTTGATCGTGAGTTTAAAATTGCACAGTTAGCTGACGACACCACACTATTCTTGGAGGATAAAAAACAGTTACCTAATGCTCTGGAATTAGTGGAACAATTTTCATAAGTCTAAAACTTAACATTTCAAAATGTGAAATTTTCAATTCATGATATAGATGAGACATCTTTGGAAGGGATCCCAGTTAAAAATTGTGTAAAATATCTAGGTATCCATATTACTAAAAATCCAGTTACCAGACATTTTTTAAACTTTTCTGATAAAATGACAAAAACTAAAAACGTCTTTAACATCTGGCTTCAGAGAGATCTTTCATTATACAGTAGAGTCCTTTTATCTAAGGTGGAAGGGCTCTCTCGCTTTGTATACCCTGCTCTCTCTCGGTTTATCAGTGATAAAGCTATAAGGGAAATTAACAAAAAAATTTATTTCATTTGGAAAAATAGGCCTCACAAATTGAAAAAAGAAGTACTCTCTAATTCCAGAGGTGAAGGTTGCCTTGATTTTTTGGATTTTGCTGATACTGTAAACACCTTTAAAGTAAACTGGCTGAAAAGATGCTTGTGAATCCAGTGTCATTATGGTTTTTCATTGCTAATAATATCTTTAACAAACTCAGTGGCCTGTCTTTCCACTGAGAAAGTTAGATAACTTTTTACCAAGCAAATTACCCATCTCCTTATCTAACTTTCTGTTATGAATCTCAAAGGAGATGAACCCAGGCGCAGACAGAATGCTCTACAAACTATTTATTGACAATAAAACAGAAAACACAACCCACGAGGGGGCAAAACAAAGGCAAGACAAACGAGGGAAAACTAGACTAACACTTTGACAATGACTAGACTACACACAAACAGCTAATACATGATACAAACTTAGACAAGCCTATTCTCTGGACACGGTACTCACAGGTAGATATCACAGCAGGTATCACAATGAACGAGCACAGGACAGCAAACACCAGGGAATTAAATAGGGAGACTAATGATAACACAACAGGTGACACAGATTGAATAATAATGACTAAATGAGGATAACAAGGGGGGCGGGGCTAGGTGACGAGACAACACAAGCACTTGCACATAAAACATGGGTCTGTCATGATCCTGCCTCAAGACTAGAGAAATACAGAGACAAGGCAGAATCATGACAGAACCTTGGGGTGAAATATCAAAAATAACAAACAAGGTAAGGGAGGTGAAGGAAACACATAGTTCTTGGGAAAATGCCCATGGTGAACAGGTGGAACAGGGGTCTTGGGGTTACGGGACGAAGGCCTGAGGCGGGGGATGCGGGCAGGCTTTGGCGAAGATACACAAGGGGAAGTCTTGGGAGAAACAGAACAGGGTTGGACAGTGACAGGGGTGACCGGGAGAACACTCGGGGGCTTGACAGAGACGGGGGCCGTTGCGTCCGGCAGCGGAGCAAAGACACGGGGTGCGACAGGTGCTTGAGGAGCGAAGTGATGAAATGCTGCGGCTGACTGTGGAGTTGGGACCAAAACTGAGCTCTGAGAAGCAAGGTCGAAATCAACGTACTCCGAAGCGGGCTCTGAATCAGCGCTCTTCGCCTCCGATTCGGTCTCAGCATTAACTGTAGCGGATTCTGGAACAGCAGCCTTGTCCGCAGCAAACTCTGGAACAGCAGCGCTGTCCGCAGCGGATTCTGGAATAGCAACGTTGTCCACAGCTGACTCTGGAACAGCAGTCAACTCAGGGGACGCCCTTTCAGTAGTATTGGGCACAGATACAGAGGACAGGACAGACATAGGAGTCTCTAAGATCTTGGCAAGACTTTGGAAATAATTGGATAGGGTCTCAGCGGCGATGACAACAGGCATCTATTGATGGGCTGACAAGGACTGCAAAACTGCTTCCGCGGCTGAATCAGCCGCAGCCTTCTCTGCAGCTAACTCAGGAGCTGCTGTCACTGCAACAGACTCTGGGACAGCACCCTCAGCGGCAGACTCGGAAACGACCCCTCCCGCAGCAGACTCCGGAATTGCGCCCACAGTCACAGCGGTCTCCACCGCAGACTCGGGAACAGTCCCCTCCTCCGCAGGCCCGGGAACGGCTCTCCCCGCCACAGACTCCGGAACCACGCTAACAGCAGTGGGCTCAGGAGCAGCGCTTTTAGATGCAGCGGAGGGATGCAAAATCCTCGCAGACTCAGGGGAAGGCAACAACAGACATATTCGCACAGTTTTTCAAATGAAGAGAAAGGTTACTCCAAGGGGTAAATTCTTTTGGGGATCCCTTGTAACAAACGTAATTTGGAGAAAGGCCTGGCTTTTGCCTAGTAAATTTTGTGTATCCAACAAAGTTAAGGAAATTCATTATAAAATCCTTCATAAAACCTATCCTGTTAACTCATCCATGTCTAAATACTCTGATATTGATGAGTCTTGCTCTTTTTGTGGTTTTGTTGAGGAAACTGTCACCCACTTATTTTGTGAATGTAATGTAACCAATAGATTTTGGGCTAAATTGAGTGTTTTTGTTTTTGGCCCTACAAAGATGACCCACACCTTTATTCTCAAAGAAGTTATCATTTATTATGAAAACCCAAAGATGATGTCCCCTGAGCATGTTGTTAATTTCCTTATCTTGTATGGAAAATTCTTCATCCATAAGCAAAAATGGCTTAAGTCTCCTTTGAGCTTCCCTCTTTTTCTTGCTGACCTTAATTCTTTTATTTCATCCCTTAGACTTATAAATAACAAAAAAGTGCAAAATTTTTAATGCATTATGATGATTTATTCAAAGATATGACTTAATCTTGTAATGCTTCTCTTTTATTTTTTTTTTGTATGTACAATTACATAATGTGCTGTATGCAAATCCTGGTTATTTTATTTTATTATTATTATTATTATTATTTTTTTATCTTTTTCGTATCATTGTTTGTTCATTGTAAGAGATGCAATCTTGCCTCACTTCCCTGAGCTTGTAATTAAGTGTAAGTTCTGCAATAAAAAAAAAAAAAAAATCAGTTAAAAAAAAAAAAATTCCACATACCTTCAGCGGCAACAGATGACGTCACGCAACGGGGATACCAAGACGCACATCTGGTAGCCAAACCCCACTCCTTTTATACTAAATGCGAGGCAGTTAATGATATACACGCATGCGCATGCTCTCCCAATAGGTCAAATTAATCCACCCTGCTACATCAGCTTGTACACAACGTCACGTAACGTTAGATTTACCTCAGAAAAAACATTGAATGACTGTAAACTTGATAGCTAGATTAAAAATTAACTCTGGAGAGGAGCATTTAGCAAAAAAATGTAAATGCACTATATTACTTATTCATTATAATTTTACTCATATCAAACATTTTTATTAAAATGTTATTATTATAAAAACTAGCTTATGTGCATTTGTAAACTAATCAGTTGTTAATTTTGCCCTTTAATAATTACTTACCAGCTTTTCCATGTATAGTTTACAGCAGTAGTTGAGATTTTTTTTATTGAGAAAAATTAGCATGTACTTAATTGATATTGCATTGAATTGGATCAAGATCAGAATCGAATAGCAAGCTTATGAATCGAAATCATGAAATCAAGCCCTAATAAAAACACAGTTCCAATACCAATCATTGAACCATGAAAACATTGTAACATGTCAGTAACATATAAATTCCTGATAAAAACCTAATAAATTCTGTTCAGTTATCAAATGTTTTTTTACAAAAAAACTCCACCCATTAACCCCCATCTCCGCCAGACCTCGATCAATGAAAATTACACTGAACAAAATTATAAACACAACACTTTTGCTTTTGCACCCATTTTTCATGAGCTGACCTCAAAGAGCTAAGACTTTTTCTATGTACAAAAAGGCCTATTTCTCTCAAATATTGTTCACAAATCTGTCTAAATCTGTGTTAGTGAGCACTTCTCCTTTGCTGAGATAATCCATCCACCTCACAGGTGTGGCATATCAAGATGCTGATTAGACGGCATGATTATTGCACAGGTGTGCCTTAGGCTGGCCACAATAAAAGGCCACTCTAAAATGTGCAGCATAAAAAGCGGCGGCACTTTCATTAGGATTTATTTTTCTCATAACAGCTAAAATAACTTAATATACTCCACCATTTTTTGGTCATTCAGATAAGAGTACATAATTCAAAACTGTAAACCTTTATTCATGTACACTCACAATAGGCTAACGACAAAAGTTTGTCTGTCGTCTCTGTCTCCAGGAACTGCGCATCATAAAAAATTATCGAAAGCCACTTGCCTCAGCTCAGTCACGATAAGAAATATGTCTAAAGCTTTAAATGTCTAAATATTTAATAAATGTGGTCTGATTATGTAATCCATATGAAACCGAGAGGCACAGAGGATCTACTCAAACATGTTTATCATGTGTATGAGCGCGTCTCAATGAGGAAAGGACAAGGTAAGAGTGAAAATCTCGCTCTAATTAAATGTAAATCACCCTGAATTAAAATGTAAAAACAGATCAAATAATTTCTTTGCTGAAATGTTGCGATATTGTTTAATTTAAGTTCATAATTATTCTATAAATGTTATTTAGTTTAACAGCAACACGAAATATCCACTGTGGTTCGAGATTTATTTGAATAAATAAAAATAACCGACCTCTGCTTAATTCACAAATCACACCCTGATTTTAAGGATCCAAAGTTCCAGCCCGACTGAAAGATCCCTGAGGAATTTAATATTGAATTGAAACTAATATTTTTCATGACAACAAATGAACATGAGTTTGAAGTTTGTATTTCGTTTTGCTTGGAAAAAGCTGGCCCAAACCAAAGTAGCGTTTTACTTCTTCAATTAGCCTATTGAAATATTTAGTTAATAAACTTTTTTTTATGACAGAAATATAACTAAATGTAGCCTAAATGATTTAATTCCTTCATTATCAACACTTTAATAATGCTAATGTCTAAGTGTGAATTGCGACTTCTCTGTCTCAGACGCTCCGCTCCTCTCAAATTGCCTATGGGGGGTTTGGAGGGGCAGTTCAGTGGCTTTATCGTGGGGGTGCAGGACAAGGTTTTAATGTCCCGACTTTCACATAGATAGTGTTGGATAGCCAGCCTGATGATACAGTACAGGCAAAGGCAAAATTCCTTTCAGAATAAATCTCTCGATGTGTCTGCATAGGCCCTATCTTAATTAAATTATAAATATTGGAGCTAATGTATTTAAAGGTTTTTCATTAAAAAAATCAAATGAAGTGTTCAATCCAGTTGTTTCAACTGTTTTGTAGAGTTTTAGAATGTTTGAGCAGTGTGTGTATGATTGTCAATGATCTGGCATTATCTAAACATGAACTGTTGACAAAACGTGTTCATGCCAACTAAACAATACAGAGTGCTCAACCTCGAGTGCGATCAACCTCCTTTTATTGTAGCCTAAGGTGAATTCAACAAGGCATTCTTTTTCTTTGAAGCAACAAAGGCTAAATCATTTGTTACAGTTGTTTTTGTAATTGGTGTGGATGACACGCAGCGAAATATACAGTATTATTAGCTGTATGATGTGTTTCAACCCTGAAACATTTAATTTTAATAAAGACCCGGTGCACGCAGTGAGGGAGACAAAAGAAACTTGCTGAAAAGAGATCCAGCGCGTCTGCGAGAGATAGGCAAAGAAAAACACCCAATCTTAATTTATGTGGCTTTGTACTGTTTTAATTGTACACAGCAACGCTGCAATTTCTTTGGCAATACAAATAAAAAAATGTCGCAAGAATAAGATTCTGTATTTCTCATTTTGCATCACATATGGAAATGCTAAACTCGACTTGTTTTAAATAAATAGCCTAAACTGTCCAGACTCTTTATTTAAACCTTGAAATGTGCAATGGGGTTTTAAACTGAGTTTATTTCTATTTTATTTTTTAATTAATTTAGTGTTATTTTACATTTTTATTGTTTTTTATATTGAAAGCAATACTATTTAGTTAGTCTGTTATTTTTTGTAGACATCAACCAAGTCTTTTTTCTTGTTTGTTCAATGTATGGATCTGTTTTGAAAATGTTCTTTTGTTGCTATGGCCGGGTATCACTGTCAGTCATCTCAATTTTGTGAATGATTCACAAAACAATAATTTAGCAGATTAAAGACAATCTTCATCATCTTCAGGCCATTGTGATTTTCTGGTATGATTGGCTGATAATCTGCCTTCAACAGCACCTTCGGGTTTTGTCGTCTGTGCAGCGCAACAGAGGCTCTACTGGAATGTAGCAAATTGATGTAATGTGCAATTATTAATTAAACAAAACACTTGACCTTAATAATCTGTTACCTATTTAACCATCAAGAACGGTAAAACATAAACGCTGTCGACCAACATCGGTTAACAGCATGTAGGCTACAATGTTATCGTCTAAACGCCTATTAATAAAAATGACAGACAATGAATAACAAAGCTCCGAAAAGTGTTTTGAATCAATAAATGAACATTTCAGAAGTTTTTAATTTTGACAAACAGCCTATTAAACTACAAACAAAATTATGATGATAGTAGATCTGAGATTCAAATTCAGACCATTTGAAGCACCGCGAGGCACATGTAGGAGCGTTGACCACACAGCTATCGCCTGAACTCTGTTTTATGAGCATGAGCTTAACGTCTTATGCTTACGCAAAGCCTCATTGATGTGACATTTTTCTATTGCAATGTTATATGTTGAAATGTTTTCATTATTTATTAAAGAAAATTATGCTAATCATAACAACCTACTGTATGCCTATTTACTCCACTATTCCACCAAGGCATTTTCAATTTCTCAAATATGTCTGGGGGGAGAAATTGTTACATGTGGTTTGTTACATGTGGTCCCCCAATAGGGGATCAGTTTGCATCCGTGAAATGTATTGTCTGAAAGCTGCAATGCTACCTATAGATTTGACCATTTAATTATAACTAGCTGTACTGTATTTTACCGTTTATGCTTGATAGGTACTTTATGATGGCGGTTGGTCTGTATGCTACTGTGAAAGAAGACAGTTTCCTGCTGGTTGCTAAAGTTTCTGAAAAAATAATCGTCAGGGTAAGTGTTTTTGCTGTTGTACCATAACCCTGGGCGTGACTGCAGTCTTAAGAATTAAAAGGCAACTAAATTCTGTATCTAGCAATAAATCTTCACATATACTTCCACAGAGTTGTGGTCAAAACTTTTGCGTATCCAGAAGAAATAATAACAGACTACTTTACTGATATAATATACAGTATAGCACAAACATAGCCCGCTATGAACTCCAGGTTTGCACACATTATCCTCAAAGATTGCTGCTTTAGTGGTGGAAGCCTTCTGTTGGCTTTGACAGTGGGTGCATCTCAATCAGCTTGTAACGGCCACCTAGTGTTAAGTAGTGTTCATGACATGAATGTTGATGTGCCTTTAAGATAACTTCTTCTATGGCGTACGTTATTGTATGCGTGCTGTTTTTATGTGAGCGCGCACGCACAGTGAGAGTGAGATTGCTTGCGCAAAGAGGAAGATGACCGCTCTACTGCTGACCATTGTTTTGTAATGTGTTTACTTCCACTTTGATTTGTAGCGTGTTTTCAGAGTGTTTTATTTTCCCTTTTAAACATTCACTCTTCGTCATGTATGTGAAGAGTGTGTTTAACTGAGAGGAAACATCTATAAAAGTCTCGTGGAACTACCAGTTCGTTTGTACTGTCTTGTATTCTTCATCTGGGCAGACTTCAAACTCTCTGACAGACGTCACAAGCTCCCTAGTTTAGTAGTTGAGGCACTGATAAGGGAGTCTGCAATTTTAAGGGCTGTCTCAATAGCAAAATTCTACCAGTGCACTGAAAGGTTGGCTCCTTAAAAAGTCCCACAATGCACTGAAAACCAGGGAGCATCGATGCTCACTATGTTTCATTAACGGGAGTTCTGAAGCACAGAACATAAATCACAAGGGCCAACTCATTACTCATAATGAAACGCGATAGATGTTTTTTTTTTTTTTTAATACAAACCATTATTTAATTATATTTCAGCGTAAATATACATCACTAGACAGGTAATGAACAGTCTAGCTAACATAATGTATTTATAATGTTGCACATAACAAGCAAAGTATTAATCATAATATACTTTAATTGTCATGTCGCCGGAAATAGTCATCAATGATCATCAATAGTCATCAAAAGAGTCATCAATGCCCCAATTTGTAGTGAGGCAGGGTCTTTACTGTCCTTACCAGTGCCTCAATTTGTGTTCATGATATACTGATTCATAACTTAGGAAGCTACAGAGCTGAATGAGACGCACCCAATGTGTCTTGATGGTGTACGAAAGTGGTTCTCAAACTTTTATCATCTCTCCATCTATAGGCCTCCAATCCAGGTCAGTTTGAGAATGATAGTGACGTGCTCTGGCAAAGAGGACAGATCCCAGAGTCTGTGGTGTGTCACGGGAGGATCGGCATCAACACAGACAGCCCTGATGAGGCTTTGGTGGTTTGTGGGAACGCCAAGATAATGGGAAACGTCATGCATCCCTCAGACAGAAGGGCCAAACAAAACATTCAGGAAGTGAGTGTGTCTCTCTGATAGTTATTACAAGGACAAACTAAACAAGATGACATTCAGTTAAGGTTAAGGCAGCAGTATTAATGGCTATTCCAAATGGATAATGTAATACATAATTGTAATACTGCAGTTACTGTAAAACTCAATAGTAACTGCAGAGAAGCAGTGCTGATGAATCTAGCAGATTTACATAGAAAAGCAGTGATACACATCTTAAGCAATAAATTGGCTTAAAAGCATTCTTCTTACATCAGTGCGTTCAGACCTCGTACATGCTCATACTGGTAATCCTATTCTTTGTTCACAAATATCATTATACCGGTAATTTACTGGTAATGTTACAACTTCTCATACTTGAAAATTGATTTACCACTATTTTTGAAAAGGTCCTGTTCACACATGATCTCTAAATGGTTTACTAGTAAAGACAGTATGTGTGAAAGGAATTATATATTGTGCCTTGCGATGTTGTAGGTGGACTCAACAGAGCAGCTTAAGAGGATAGCTCAGGTGAGAATTGTGGAGTATGATTATAAACCGGAGTTTGCCTCAAGGATGGGAATTGACCAGCATCATGAAACAGGTACAACCTAAATTAGTGTATACATTGCGCTTTATATAAAACTACGCTCTAAAGAGAGACAATCACCATCATCCGTCTCGCCTTGATTAGGAATCATAGCGCAGGAAGTCCGAGAACTCCTGCCTTCGGCTGTGAGAGAAATGGGTGATGTCACTTGCATGAACGGGGAGAAGATCGATAATTTTCTTATGGTGGACAAAGTGAGTCTGTCAGATATTTGTTATTAATTGTAGTAAATATTTCTAGACATGGACAGTATGTAAAATAATTTTGGTTGGTTTGTCTTAAAGGAGCAGATTTTTATGGAGAACGTGGGTGCTGTGAAGCAGCTGTGTAAACTCACAGATAACCTTGAGACTCGTATTCAAGAGCTTGAGGTGTTGAACACTCACCTGGCCAAATTGAAGACGCTAGGTAGCATGCGCTCCAACAGTGGCTCTCCTGCTAAAGGGTATGGAATTTCTTAAGTTCTCCACACAGTATTTCTCTCTTTCAGATGCTCTTTCCCCAAGTTTCTTTCCAATTTTCTCAACACACATGGAGGTCCATGCTTTAGTGTTTCCTGGAGTCTACACATTATCTAAGGGTGTGTTCACACTTGTAGTTCAGTTCTCTTGGTTATTTTGGTCCTGACAAAAAAAGAGAAAACAATACATGTAATGCTGGTTCGCTTAGCGTTCACTCTGTAATTTTTTTAAGACTGAACCTAAAGTAAAAAAAAAAAAAAAGTGTTGTGCAACAGAACTTAAACATCCAAAACAATGCTGTGTTCTAGGGTAAATGTGCTTGTTGTATGTGCATGTGTATGATGGTATTTTGACCAGCTGAGAACTTGTGAAGAGTTTATAAAATGTGTAAAGTCAAAACAGCAGCAGGAATCCCCCCAGCTGAAGTGGGTTCTGTAATTCTGTAGTGGACTTATTGGCTGTAGTGGGCTCTGGAGCGGACACCTGGGCTGAAGAGCAGTTTGCGGCCCAAACACACAAAATGGCCACTGCCATTACAGGAAGTGGACCCGCAGGCAGTGAACTCTCTAAGGCGACCAGACTAAGGACAACTGAGCTCTGAAGTGTTGAGACCGCCGGGATGCTAGCTGCTCTCACCAACATCAGCAGTGGATCCGTCTCACTAGCATAGGGACCACATTAATGGCTTCATGTGCAACATTCATGACGACCGGAAACCTTGACGTGGCGTCCATGATAGCTGAAGACTGGTGTGGTGAAAATGACG
This sequence comes from Scardinius erythrophthalmus, assembly GCF_964197995.2. Classification (NCBI taxonomy): domain Eukaryota; kingdom Metazoa; phylum Chordata; class Actinopteri; order Cypriniformes; family Leuciscidae; genus Scardinius; species Scardinius erythrophthalmus. The sequence goes on along the minus strand of NC_138224.1, from coordinate 24,978,872 downwards.
GCTGGAGACTCTGGTGTGGTGGAAGATACTCTGGCATGGCGGCCATGTTGTGAAGATGCTCTGGTGTGGCAGCCAACGGACTGGAAGGCGCTGAAAGCACGGGACTAGCAACCATCAGAACTGGACATGCTGGTGACTCTGGTGGGCCAAGATCTGTGGCCATCGGAGCTTGGTGGATACTGCCTACTGATATCAGCTTACATTAGATTGAATATTGTCTTGGATAATGGTGATCTTGGAGTCAAAAAGGATGAGAACCACTGCAGTAAAGCTAATTTATAATAAAACACAATTTTCTGCTATTCATTTTTCACTTACATAAATGTGTGCTTCACTATGTAGGTCTATACCTGCTATATCATATGCCTACAAACATCTACACAGTTTATAGCAATTCAGATTCATTATGATTTACGGATTTTGTGTCAAACAAATGTTTTTTGTTATTTAATGTAATTATAAATCAGTACATAGGAAATAATACAGAACAATGAACATGAACGTGGGGATACAGAGAAAAGGAAAATAAACAATATTTTTTATTAAGATTTTTAAGTTATTATTATCTAAAATTAGTATATTAAAATTAGTATAATTATTATCTAATTATATATTAAAATTATCAGATTTTTTAATCTGATCATTTTTACAATTTATATAATCATTTTTACTATTTATATAAAACTTGTTCTATAATACAGGATGTTTTCAAAGCTTTTTTATTGGAGGGCATTTTTTGAAGTGATGACAATAATAACTGTAAATCAGAATAAATTCTCGAATCATGTTGTACTTTAAAAATCTTGAATTAATGATATCTGCAATATATCCATGTTGGTTCTGTTCTGTTTACCATAAGGGGGGTTTATTGCTGCTCTCCCTGCTCTTATTCATGCTAGTTCGTGCCCAGAACGGAACCATACCGCCAATGCAAACTGTGTGCTAATTGTCAATCGTATTCGTAGATAGTGGTCCTGACAGAAATACCATGTATAAAAAATATAATTTTGTGACTATTTTTTCAGTATGAAAATGTATTTTAGTGCCAGTTTTTTATTTGAGTTAATGAAAATATTTTCATTTAGTATTATTTATCATTAATAATAATATCACTGGTCTCTCAGATGCTTCCAGACTTGGGAAACACTGACCTGTAATGCTAAGATTTGCAAATTATGTAAATATCTCAACTGTCAGTATTCAATTACTGGTAATCATAACACAGTCACAAGAGAGCTGTAAACAGCAGTTTGAGGTCCTGGGAGTCATAATGGCAATTCAGAACACAGTTCCTTTAGTCAATCTAACTCCATAGGAACATGTTTTACAAGCATATTGTATTATATATATTTTTTAGATCCATAATTGCTGACTGGTGATATTCCAGTTTAAATGGAAACTTGTACTCGCACTGTTGCTTAACATTTGTTGCAGTTTTCGTGAATATGTGTGATTTGTGATGTATGTGCTCTCATGCAATCATCATGCAATCTGTCGTTCTATTGAAATTTTTGTGTCATAGGAAAATCAACATGAAAAACACACCTCATTCAAAACTTCCAACACCAAAGTCACCGCCACTGCAGTCTAGCAAAGTACGTGAAAATCAAGTTTCTTATCATTTTCTACAATGAATGTGACAAATACGACTGTATATTATATTTTTCTTTCAGAACTACTTCTGTGGGAAATATCATCACTGTCTTCAACACAGAGTATTCCAAGCTAGCATCATCATGCTAGTTACAACCATGGCTATTTGGTGAGATGGTCTTCTTAAATACACACCTTAAGATATTTTGGACACAAATTAAGAATCTGTTCCCACGACTTATCAATTCATGGCCACGTTTAATTAAGGCAAGACAATAAAAAAAAAAAAAACACGTCTTTTATTTATTTATCTATTTTTTATAGGCACTAGTCAATTTTGGGATTGTGGGCTATTTTGTTTCCATAACTTGTAATCTTTCAGACTAGTGGAAAGAAAACATTCAAATACACTTTTAATTGTTTATTTTATTGCACTTTATATTAGCCTGGTTAAAACCAGGCCATTCTCAGTAGTAATTGAGTTATGGTCTGGCAAAGCTGCATTAATAACTCATTTCCAAAGGGGCGTCACCAACGGATGTCGCTCAAATGCCTTTGGGCGCAATTGGATAGACCTAAAACCAATCAGAGCGATCTTCATCGTGTAAAGCCATATGCTGCGTCCTAAGTTACACTACGCCATAAAAGTATGTACTCTTTTTGTGAAGAAAAGGTATTTACTTTTGAATGTGTAGCAAAAAAGTAGGCAAGCTTTGGGACATACTACTTCGTTATCTTTATCGGACGGATCTGTCGCGTGCATCCTGTCATGTAAACTGCCCTGTCAATCATCTTGTCACAGTTAAAATCCTCTATTAAATCGAATTTAATTTCCTACCGTTTCGGAGAGAAATGTAGTAGCATGTTCATCTGCCAGTGGGTCTTTCATGGAGACTGTCCTCATGTGTTTGCAATTTGAATATAATAATGCATTTAAAAGTTGATGAGCTTCACCAACGGATGTCGCTCAAATGCCTCTGGGCACAATTGGATAGACCTAAAACCAATCAGAGCGATCGTCATCGTGTAAAGCCCACCTCAATGTTTCTGATTGGTGCCGCGATTTCTAGGCCATGGACATGGGCTTGAATGAGCTCTTTGCCAGACTACTTCTCGAGCAAATCTAAATTTGCCGGAAGTTGTCTGGGTTTTCCCAGGCTAACTTTATCTATTTACAACTGTAGATTTCAATAACAAGACATATTTTAAAAAAAAGTTCTCTCAAAACGACTTGGGTAGCATTTTATATAAATGTTTATTTCTGATTTATGGAGTAATAAAAAGAAATATCCAAGAAATATCTCCTCTGTTAAAACATTCAACTCTAATTTAGTAACACAGTTAAACGAGAATTTAGGACCTTGCTTCATCCAATGTTCACATTTCTGTATATTTGATCAGATAAAGTCTCATTAGCATAATGAAACAAAACATTTCAGAAAACTTCTTATAAAAACAATTGTCTTAATGCACTGTTTAATTAACTGGGGAAAGTATGGTGATGTCTATTAGTTAAAGTGGTAATTTTTTATCATTTTAATATTTTCCTTGAGGTTCACTTCTAATGTTAATAAAGTTCTTTTTTTGCGCAAAAGGATAAAAAAACTAATATATATGCAGAAAAAGGATTATTTTCAACCCTCATTCTGACCTCTGTCTGAAATTATCCATTTTTAAGGGGCTCCTTTAAGGAGCCTTTAATGCAAATGTGACTGAAACTTTCAGGATGTTTTAATGGTACAAATACCTTTTATATTCAAAAGATCAAGGCAAATTTTATTTCTCATGTCATGACCCCTTTTAGTTAAAATTCTTGCCTTAATTAGTCTGTGGCCACGCTGTACTAATTCATTCCCTCATTTTAATGTAGTTACATTTTGGCTATGATTTACCAAAAATGAGGGAACAGATTAATAAATTGTGAGAACTAATTTGTGTCAATAATATCTTGTTTTTTCTCTCTGAATGTTATGTGCGGGACTTACAAGTAAAATAAATACTCCCAGTTAAATATAATGTATCAATGCTCACCTGATGATTACCACAAAAAAATTATCAATTGGTCCCTCAACATGTAACATTGAACAAAAACTGTGTATGCTTAGAAATGTATTCTCACATCAAATTAACAAATTAGAGACTCTTACAGCTCAAAACACAAACACTGTTGTATTTAACCTGTACTGTTTCTTTAAATGAATGTCTTGAGGACAGTTTGAGACCAAATTAAATTCTACTTGATCTTGAAAGAATATTTCACAAAACATGACAAGATCAGCCTGTGTGTGACTTTATTTTGTCCTGTTATTTTGCAGTGTCATTTGCATTATTGCACTCCATTTGTTAACATTACAAGAGGACATGGACTTCAATAACAGGTACAAATGTCATCATCAGTGATGTCATCATTACAAACCAATGTGTTTGGTGCAAATTGATTAAGTTAAATTACATTACTTGCCATGCTTGTTGCGTCACTGTCAGCGCAACTTAATCAACTGTTATTTTGTGTTCTTGTCATACAGTCTCAACCACACGAATGTTATACCGCCTTACACTACACCAACAGCACACACCACAGGTACTGTATGTAGATATTTAGAGATACTGTATAGGGCTTTTCACGCTTGAAATAGTTTACCCTGGGTGTTTCTACTGTAAACCCCAGGAAAACTGAATCCTGGGTTATCTTGCTTCACGTTTTACACTGCTCATAATTTACCTAGGATTAACAATTATTCCTAGGTATTCACAAGCTGACGTGGCACATTGTACATTCCTAAACCCTGAGTTAACCTTCATATTTACGGTGTCACTGATTAGATAAACGAAGCACGCAACCTGTTTACAGAAAGACTCTAGCATTGTGCATTCTCATATTATACATTGCTCACTGTAGTAAACATTTTTTTTCCTGAATAGACTCTCCACACTATTAAAAAAATGGTTTGGAAACATGTTTTCCATCACCATTTGACATTTTCCCCCTCAAACACTGAGACTAATGTTTATAGACCCTTTTACAGTTGGTAAACATGGTGACGTATTTGTGTGGGCAGGGCTTAGCTGGAGGCAGAAAGATCCCTCTTGCCGCTCCACTAACGCTAGTTTGCAAGTTTTGTTAGCTTGTTTTTTTAACAATGACTGGAGAAAATCCGATTTTGTCTTAATGTGCAAGGTCACTCACTGTCCAGGACCGCGATTGTTATTTGCAAAAGTTAATTTTAACGGGCGGAACCAGATGACCGTACACGCTCAGTCAATGGACGATCTGACAGGATTAACGTTAAAGCTATCTCCGGTTGATTGGCCTGACTTCTACACCTACCCGATAGAGAAACCGAGGGTAAAGAGAAACTGCGGGCATATATATTTAGATGCCTATAACTATGTGCTGAATGGTCATGTAAAGACTTGTGTGGTACGATCCGCAGTTCTGCCTAGCCAGCGCCAAGAAGACGACAATGTAAAGAGTGACACTACGGTGCAATTTTAATGATATGAATATTTTCTTGAAATAAAAATTCCAGATACAGCATACTGATTTTTCATCGATTCTTGCACCCAACAACACAACAAGATGACATTTAATAATAAAAATAATAATTTAAGCTCCTTATTATGTAGCCGATTCTGTGCTGGTTTGTATTGGCCGCCTCCAGTTTTCCGTTTGTTTTGCCTCCAGCTAGCGCCGTGACGTAACTGTGACGTCGGCGCAAAAGGGGTCTATACAGCACGTGCTGTTTCAGTGACTGTCCAAAGCATGTGAATTTAAAGGCAGTGGCTCCCACCCCTGGTCCTGGAGCTCCCCCAATTGTACACATTTTGGATGTCTTTCTAATCTGACACAACTATTTCAGGTCTTGAAGACTCTACTAATGAGCTGATGAGTTGAATCAGGTGTGTTTGATTAGGGAAACACACAAAGGGCCCTATTTTAACGAGCACGGCGCAAGCGCACTTAGGGCGTGCCCGACTCCACTTTTGCTAGTTTAACGACGGGAAAAATGGTTGGGTTCTCTTAATGAGGAATGGGTGTGTTTTAGGCGTAACGTGCAATAAACCAATCAGAGTCTCATCAACCATTCCCTTTAATAGCCAGTTGCGCTCGCGCCATGGTGGATTCGCTATTTACATGGCGGAATTTGCAAACGGAAAGACTGAACGCGTCTCCAGAGAGGAAACGTATCAGCTTCTGCGTGAGGTTAAAGCGCGCAAGGAGACCATCTATGGGACAAAGTGTTGCGCATTGTGGATCCGCCTATAGGCACACATTACTGACACGCCCTTTAAAACCTCTACCAGACAGACCCAATTTTGGCATATGGGACATACATGACATACCCAAAATAAAAAGGTTGCTGCTCATAAGTCATTCTGGATAGACACATAACCAACATATATTTAGAAAGCCAGCCATTGAGAGTTTACAGTTCAAGACTCAGAATTAATCAGACTGTTATTAATATTGAGATATATAAGCTCAAACATAAAAACAAAATATAGCTGCAAGCAGCGATACGGGGCCAAGCCCCTGAAGCAGCTGAACAGCGGTGCAGAGCAGGAAGAGCAAAAACAGCAGAAATTTAACATACATGAAAAAACAGCTGGTTCAGAAGTACAGGTTTAAATGAACTCAAAATGAACAGAAGTTCAGATAAGAATGAACACAGAATGAACAAAAACATACTTAATTCTAATCCAAGAGAAAGAAAGATTAGTACCATGCTTGAATAATAAAAGAATCGAAATGACAATGTTCCACACAATTTTTCTAAAGTCATCCCATGCAGGACTCGAACCCATACTCTCTGGATCAGATGCCTGTCACTTATCTTGTTGTGCCACTGGGAAGACGTGCATTCACCAAGATGCCGATGTTCCATAATTCAAGTGAGAGTCAACTCAAAATTAATAATTTTTATATGCGCCACGTCTTATTTATTGAGTTCCTTCTCAGATAAACACCATGTCTGGAACTGAAGCATCTTTGCACCACTTCTGGCCACAGTACATATTGCAGTCTGGGCATGTGCCACATAGGATTCAAATCCACAACCTGAATGGTTCAGGGCTCATGGCACGTGGTTTAGCAGCTTGCGCTACTCAGTTGAGGCTGACTTACCAAACTACTGAGGAGAAACTTCAGTGTTAGAATTAGCACACAAAAGCATGTTAACCAGATTAGCATGCTAAGCTATCCTAATGCTAATGTAGCTTATGGTTAACCTAATAGCTGAAAATCCACAATGCATTCGTAAAGTGTAGCATTTAATATCATGATATTATATTGTAATTAATGGCAATGTCCTTGTTTTGTTCTATTAAACGCCACCAAGTGGTGCAGTTCCACCGCTTTTTTTAATGTGTTTTTAGAGTGAGCCAATACATGTGTGTGTCAAATTTGGTGAAAATATCTCATTTTGTTTTAGAGTTATATACATTTATATGTATGAGAGCATAAAAAATTACCCATGGGCGACTTGGATTGGATTTTTTTGCTACTTACTATTAAAATTTTGACATTTGGGCATTAGCATATGGCCAACGACCTATGTTTCCAGACTTCCTACGGTGGTTTCGTCTCGATCGGTCAAACAGTTTCGAAGATATTGGCAAATGTTTTTTAAGCGCTAAATCACAATGCTACTCAAACAGTAAGGCGAAACCTAGCATGTTTGGTATCGTTGCATTCGGCAAGGATTCAGGAACCTAAGGAGCTAACTCGCGTGAAAATAAGTCAATCACGCCTAGAGTTATAAGCATTTGAAAAATAAATTTTACCACTAGGTGGCGCTGGTTTGAAACTTCTCAGGCTCCTTCAGGGCATTGTATTAATGACCAATACTGAGTTTCGTAATGATACATTTATATGTTCATAAAATACAGCATTTTAGTACAAAATTTGAAATGGGCGACCTCCAAAATGGCCGATATGGAAAAAGTATGTATTTGTTGATTCGGCATGATGCCCTGAATCTAACGAGACCACTTTTAAGATTTTTTGACAAATCGTTCAGAAGTTATAAGCAAAAATAGCCCTTTTTTAAATCTCCGAAATGATTAAAACAACTTATAACCACAACTAAAGTGTAGCCACAAGTGTGGTCATGGTTCATTTCAAATCTGAGGATGATATCTCTAAAATTATCCATGCTGTGAAGACTTAAGTAAGAGTATGTCAGGGGAGGTTTTTTCCGCTGCGCCGAAACATGAATGAATGTAGCCTCAGGTCATGCTTGTGATGACATGTACCAAATTTGGTCTGAATACGATAAAGCGCTGCGGAGATACAGCCTTACGTCTGTTTTCGCAAGCGCTACGTAAAATTAGTTTATGCGGTATTCAACAACATTTTGACGAATCAACTTGAATTCCATAACTTTTTGTCAGCATGATCTGAAGATGATCTGATTCAATTTGTGTGAAAATCGGAGCAACCGTCTAGGAGGAGTTTGAAAAGGTAGGTTTTTCTGAGAATTCAAAATGGCGGAAAGATTTCCATGACAGAAAATGACGTCATAGGGTGCAATCGAATCGGCTTGAGCCACGTAATCAGAGGAAACAAGATTTTCAAGATTTTTGTTTCTAGCCTTTACGGTTCAAGCATATTAGCATAAACATGAGTGAAATTTTGGACAGCTGGTGGCGCTAGAGGGATTGAGTTAGAGACTCCAAATTTGCTATGGTGACTGTTCAGACAGTCCTCTATCAGTGTGCCAAATTTCATAACTTTCACACAAGCGGTTCTATGGGCTGCCATAGACTTCCATACGGAAGAAGAAGCGGAAGAATAATAAGAATGCAACAATTTCAAGAGGTGCCTACACACTTTCAGTGCTTGGCCCCTAAAAATATTAAGAATATATTTCTTAAATGTATAAAAATATTATATGAATGAAGTATAACAACGTATTACCACAACTAAAGTGTAGCCACAAGTGTGGTCATGGTTCATTTAAAATCTGAGGATGGTATCTCTAAAGTTATCCATGCTGTGAAGACTTAAGTAAGAGTATGTCAGGGGAGGTTTTTTTTTTTTTTTTTTTTTTAGAAAAATAAGATGCTTATCAAATATTTTATTGCCATGTAAACATCCATTTACAGTCTTTGACTAATGTCTGGTGAGGAGAACTGGCCCATTCATGCTTATTGTAGTCAATCGACGAACCTTTCACACCTCTGCAGGTATGAGACTTAATATTCATTATTCTTTTATCCTTATTCTTTTGTTTGAATTCAGCCATTATAGCCTTTATGGCATTATGGCTTGGCCATCTACACCTCTTTCATCCCACTATACAGTACATGAATAATCCACGTATTATCTTAAGTCTTGTTTGAAAAAAAAAAGAAAACCATTGGACTAAGAGCCCTGACAGATGCTGTATTTTGCATGTATGAGAACACAAATAAACCGGAGAAAACGTGATTGAATGCCTTATGAGTGATAAATCCTATTCAAAATATCAGTTACAGATTAATAATTTTGCACTCCTGGCATAAATTAAGAAATTAATATCACTGCAAACCAGATATATCATTAACAGTGGTCAAATATCGAAGCTGGAGTCTTAAATCTTTCTAATGATGCTCTACCCTGGAAATCCAGAGTTTTTGCAAGAGCACAAATTAAATTTGTTCAGCGAGTTACTCTGGCGTCGAGTAATGATGCTCATTAAATATCCCCTTGTATCCGAGCTGCACCAACCACATTGGGTTATCTGATATAGGCGGGCCAGAGGCAAGCTAAACAGATGACGACAATGCTGTGACGTCGAAGTCATTAGTAAACATTGCAAGATGGCTATGGATAAACACCAGTTGTCTGAAACGGCTTTGGCCGCTACAATGAACGAGTTAGACTTGGCTTTTTATCTAAAAGAGGAACAGAAGATGGCGCTCGAATACTTCCTTTGCAAGAAGGACGTTTTTGCTGTTTTGCCAAACGGATATGGCAAGAGTCTAATCTACCAGTTAGCTCCGCTGGTAGCTAAGCGTGTGGGGCTTATTGTTGTGATTGGTCATAGTTTAAATAAAAAAAATAATAAAAAATACTATATACTATATTTCAGTTGCCTCAAAAGCAATGTGCCAACAATGCACCTGAACATGGGCACACAAATACATTTGCTATTTAAACGAGTCGCAGGATGTGAAAATGATAACTGCGTCAGGCTGAAATGATCAAAAAACACTTTGGCCTGGCGCGGCATCCTGCCGGGTGTGCAATAGGGCCCATAATGTAAAGAGGTGGGGTTACTCTAGGGTTGGGAGTATTAGGTACTTCAGGACCAGGGTTGGGATCCACTGATATAAGGCACTCAATTGAGTGTCCGTTGCTAAGCATCTTGTCATAACATTCTGACACCGCATAGTTTCACAGAATTCACACTGTACACGTCTGGCACTGCAGTGTTAACACCACAAAAAGCAGTGCTTACCCCGGGTAAAAATCAGTGCTAACCCTGCTTTTAAAAAGTCTGAAATGTTCCCCTACCTGGGGTTAAAGTTTAGGCGATAACTCAGGGTTACGCAGTGTAAGAAGCCCTTATGCGAGTTGGTTGTTCTGTATATTTTGATCATTGTTTATCTTATATGGTAAATTTAATCTTGACTGTTTGCAGTGTTCTCCACTACACATCCTGTTCCCTGGCCGCCAGACATCGATTTCTCCAATGTGTTTTATACAGATGAGGTCTACTGCTGTCCTTCAACTTTAGTTCATAATCATAACACCCAACTGACAGACACAACCGTCCCCTTTGACTTTCTTTCAAAAACACAAAAAGGTCAGAGGCAGAGTAGCAGTGTTCAATCATCAAATATACTATAATATATATTTTTGGTTGACTTCATGTCATTTTTTTCCACAAATTTTCATTTGTTCTCTTTCAGAAAAGTGGTTAGAACAACTGCAAGAGCAATTCAAAAATTCTACTGATTGTAAGTTGACCGATTAAAAGCCTGTTCATGCCAAGATTATCAGATAAACAACAAATTTCATTTTAAAATAAAACAACGTATCCTTACTACTGTAACTCCTTTACACTGAGACTGAAATAATGTAATATGGAACATCATTGTTTTATTTAGAGGCTTTTTTCATTACTCACTGGTTTGTTTCAGCTATATAAACTTTTATAAAAAAATGCCCTTAGTGTGGATAGTTTTGGTGCAAAAATAATAGTTGGTGAATATCTCCCTAGGATAAATCCATTTTGTCAAAACATTTCTTATTCCAAATAACAGAATGAATTAGAGCTGTGGCCACAATAAAGATTCACACCTTTACATGTCTATTACATGTTCATGTCTTTTTCATAGGGACAAACACAACTATACAGTCCATCCACATAACACAAAATCAACAAGTTATAGACCAGCAGTACTGTCAGCAAGATGACTGTGGGTAGGTAGCAAACTTGCATCTTTCAATATACACAGGAAGTTTATTTTTCATTCTCACTTTTAGTATAACACTCGCCATGGTGGGACCAGTCATATGTTTCCCTTTATGAAATTCATAACTAGCTATTTCTGAAGATCATATTCACATCAGGGTCCTGATCCTGAAAGTTGTGTGGTTGGAACGACAGCTCTTGACCTGTGCTTAGAAGCATAGGTTCTTTTTTTTATGACGTGGACTTAAAAAAAATACATTATTTTGATCAAAATAAGCAAGCTTACATTTATTACAATCTATTTTTTTATTTCGATTGTTTACTAATTTAACTTATGTGTTTTAGTTTGTCAAGAGATTTAAAGTTCAATTTTTGAAGAGTGTGCATGTGCGAACATGGAAATAAAGCAAAATAACTGAGGAAAAAAAGAGAATTAGTCCCCAGATGCCACGTCCGTAATTTATAGCATAGTATAGTATAGCATTATTTAAAGTATATAAAGTATAGCATTATTTACAAACCAGTTATTTAGGAGTAACTGTCAGTGGTGCATGAATTAACTGTTTACTAATGCTTAACTAATGATTAATAGTGTGCAGTTATTATAAAGTGTTACCAAAAAATCTTGCATTAATTCTATTTCAAACGGATTAATTAAAATAAGTTATTATCCACCACCTGCATTACATCATTAACGTGGTTGAACGACAAATTTGCAACAATACGGTTTCAGGAAATGGTTAGATGATTTATTCAATGATGCATCGAACTATGGTAGTTAAGCAGCAAGTTGCGTCACTCCTGTGGGTCTATGCTGCTCTATACAACAGTGTTTATAGCACATGGGGATTTCTTGACTGACTTTTACTAAAGTTATCAAAGAATGTTCTATAGTAATGCATTTGCATTTTTCCAATTGATCTATGTTTTGTAGGAAGGGAAACTACACGTACCTCATTCCCCTCAGTAAACACATCCCACCCAACATGCCCATAACCCTCCAAATGAGGTGAGTACACTGTTCATTCTGCACACAGTCTTCATTATACTACCCTCTTTGTTTATTTAACCAGGTTATTTTAATTATTCAATTTTTCTTTGTTTTTCATTAAAAGTTTGTATTTGTTTGTTATCTGGTATGAATTTTCTTTTTAAAAAAAATGTTTACATCTCAAAAAGCTGTCATTTTAACAAGGGTGTTCAAATGTTTTATATCAGCTGTATAATGTTCAAAGTAAAAATCATTGGACATGTTCATGTTAATATAAAGAACTGCGGCCTCAGGCTGGTCAAGTGGATGAATCAGAGCCATATCGCACTCCTGCTTATGTAATATTTTTAGACAGACAGTATATTATGATATAAAAACAGTGTCTGCATATGTGAATCACATTCTCATTGATATGAATGAGGGTTTTTGTTCCCCCACTTGATCAGAACAAATGAACTGCTGGTGATCCACTTGTGTTCACATGATGAAAGCGAACAGTGCTCTTCAGTACTCGACTACAACAGCCTAGAGTCAAACACTCCCCTCAACACGCAGGTACTTCAGCACTTATACACTCAAAGCAACATGCATTAGAAAAACATTTCATTATAAATGTAATAATAATAGTATATAATCATAATAGTTTAAATGCATAGTAAATGTAGAGTAATTCTATCATAATTATTTAATAATAACGTTTATTTGTTGCAGACTATTCACCCTCAGAATTGATTTGATTATGTTAATGAAAAATTATGGATAATGCAAATCATTAGCACATAAAAAAAATTAGATCCAACTTTATTTACTGTAAAATGGTTATTGATTTCATGCATTTGTTAAAAGTCTTTCTTTTCCATAGGGCTACATACATAAGTGGACATTGGCGGTGGCGAATCACCATCGCTCCTCTTACCATTTCCGCTCTTCAGTTGCTGTGAGTTTCTGTGCATCTTTATGTGTTTGTGTGTTCATCTCTGAATGTACGCTGTCTTTATTTAAAGACTTTAGTCAGGGTAAACACCATATTTAATATGGCGTGAATGAAAATGACACTGTAAGGGACAGAAGTACAGTCTGTTCAGTGGACTAAAATACAAGGCTTGTGGAAATCAGAGGTGAGCTTAACAGATGAAATATTGAACAGACTGTACTTCTGTCTATGTTAGTGTCTAATTAAATATAAAGTCTATTTACATACAGGCAATGTAGATTGTGTGACTAGCAGCATGACTTCAATCTTTTGGCTGTATTTTGTCAATATTGACATGTTTCTTTCACACAGGGTTTGGCTGATTGTAGCACCGATCCCAACTATGCAGAAGTTTTATTTACTGACTACCACTTCCAGTTCTACCGTCGCTGTGACTGATCAACACCAGATGATGCTGCTGTCACAACAGCTCTTCAAAAGCAACATCCAGTGATTTGACGGCATTAGTAGGCGATAAAAACTGCAGGTTGTACATTATATAGAAAGAACATCTTTCATGGGCTGATATTTTGTTGCTGAAAAAAAAAAAAAGCAAATATGTTTCATTTTAGTTTATTCTTATTTTACTGGTGTTTTGGAATCAGAAGGAAAACTTCTGAACTCCAACGCAAAGAGTAAAGTAGGTCTTCAGTTATGATTTGACATGCATATTTAAACAATAAAGAGATGATGTTTGTTTTGTACTGAACTATGCAATCAGATAATCTTTTACTCTAGTAGACTCACTGTGTTCCTGTATTGAACTAGTTCATATGTAAACCTGTAGACCAAACAATTATTCAACTACAGAAACTGTACTATTAAATAATGTCTAGCTGTATGACATCTGATTATTTTAGAAGTGGGGACAAATGGGGACATTTAATATTCAACAATAATATTGATCTGCCTGCATTGACACCATTATATGAGAACTGAACTGAGCTGGACGATGACATCACTGGTTTCTCCAGAGCGGCTATATATACTGTATATGTATATAAATGAACTAAATAACTTTTTTTACAACAAAAATGAAACATCACTGAACTTACTTAAACTGGACTATGATGCTATTTTCTTCTAGATCTGCTGTACAGCAGAAACAAACTTTGTTGCATTATTTTCCTGTTATCACTGTAAAGCTGCTTTGAAACAATCAGTATTGTAAAAAGCGCTATATAAATAAAGGTGACTCGACTAGAAGTCAAATTCTTTTTGTAGCTAAAGACTTATGAAGTTTTCACTGAATATCAATATACAATAAAGGCAGATTTTTTTTCAGCCCACAATCACACTTTGTACTTATTATTATAAAAGGATAGCATTTACTTGATCAATTACTAGATTTTAGCAGTACTAGATTAAGTCTGAAAATTATATTACAGAAATTAATTGTGTGGTGTAAAGTTTGTGAGAGGAATTACAAGCTACGAGCAGCTTACTGTAGTGTATTGAATGTGAAAAGTAGAAAAGTATCCTGGTATAACCAGTTCGTGTAATACTACTAAGTGTCGGTCAGTTGCAAGCAAGAATGTGATTAGATTTAAAAAATAATATGTATGTGTTAAAAAAGAGCATGTGCAACAGGATCTGTGTGCTATGCAGGTGAAGGTGCTACTACGGTGTGTTTTTAAGTTCTAGATTAATGTGTTAAGAAGCTTGTAGACAACACTTATAAGATTTTTACACGTTGAAAAAAATGTGGGGAATTGACTTGAATTTGTCCTATAGGCTCTCCCTATTCCCAAACCATACAGGACCACTTCACATAGGCTACTCTAGGCATGATTTAACTTTGGATAATTTATAAATTTAATCAGGTCTAGTGGGAATATAGAGTTTTCCGATATCACCTAGGGTAAGCATGTATAATGAAAACAGCGGAGGACTTAATGCAGATCCTCGTGACACTCCATACTTGTGTTAGAGTTGACTACTCCTCACTGACACAAACAAAATGGTAATGATCAGACAGACAGGACCTGAACCAGCTTTATGCCTCTTTGTGAATACATAATTCACCAATCTGTTTAAGAGTGTGTTATGCTTGATTAGTATCAACAGACCACTGTAAGATCTAGTAATACTAGGAGCGAGATGCAACCAGAGGCGTCGCTAGACACTTTTTACTGAGGCACGAGCTCCAGTAAAGTTTTGCTGTGCCCCAGTAGATATATTTTGAATTAGATAGATACATCTGAAAAAAAGGCTTTCCTATTCATTTAATGTTATCATTTTCATAATTTTAATTATTTAAAACTTGAGGGCTGATTGTATCGCCTGCTGAAATGAAAATATCCAGTGGATCCGCTTTAATCATACGCCTAGGACCTGCCCCCTCGCTGGGTGGGAACTTTGGAGACACAGGAGACTTCGAGCTGGGCGGGACATGCGGGGACTGGAGATTCAGCAGAATGTCCATATTATATTTTAAAAATTAAGAGTTACAGTGTCCAAGGCACTACAGAACATATGTCTGTCTAGGAGGTCTTGAGTCTGTAAATTTTTGGGTCTCTGTTTCCTGTCAGCATCTAACATCCATTATGCTATTCTTACAGACCAGATGGTGTGTGGCCAAACTTGAGAAATAAAAAGCATGAGAATTATTGGTGCTGTCTTCACTCTGCCTATTACTTCCTAGTATCTATTTTTTTCAGTACTTCACAGAGGGTTTCAGGCAGATATAGCCTACTGACTGATAATCAGAATATGAAAATAAATTCAGTTCAATAACTTGTTTCTATAGATATTTTAAAACTGAAATTCACAAGTCTGTCTGCCCATTCAGACTTAATAATGTTAAAAGAAACTTGTCTTGCTGTCCTCTAAGGAAGCCCCCTATAACATTACAGCACAGAGAAAGAATAAGATAAATAGAGGAGATGGGGAGGAGGAGGGATGCCAGAAGAATTGTAGCCCGGACAGCGCAGAGACTGCTGCTTATTTACACTCGTAATGATGATTGACAGGACTGAATGTTTAGGCTCCTCCCGAACCTACATTTGGGACTCCATTACGACAGCTTTGCAGTGCTTGGTATCTAACAAGAATGACTGCAAATGTAGTTTTGTAATCTGCCTGTTACACTACCTCACTACCTTCACTGATGTCCAGAATCCCCTTGCTTCCTTCATTCTACTTGGTGTTCAAACCATTCATGATGTAGGAGCTGCTCTAGATTCAGTCGCAGGGTTGGTTCAAGGGTCAAACACTGGCAAATCACCCTACGACATTCTGTACAAGTTTTCAGAGAGATTGTTGGTTAGCCATAGAAACACACTAATGTTGATTGTACAGTATGAAAAGCTTCTGGGATTAATCTAAGGTAAAGTAAATATTCTTTAGTGAAATGTATTGCATGTGTACAGTAATGAACCTGTTTTGCCATGTCAAATTGAATTATTTGCTTATATAAAAGTCTGTGATCACATACAATTAAAATCATTTGTAATTGATAGATTTAACATCCTCTAATAACTTTTAGCCCTTTAACTTTTAGTGTCACTGAGACTGAGATTGTGCATAGAGGCTTTATGAGTGTTTTGTTTTCACCTTTGGATAAGGAAGAGTTCTTAATATCAAAATCAGCACGCAATATATCCTCTTTTTTTCTAAAAGGCACATATCCGTTGACCACCTCAAACAGCAAAACGCCTACTGACCAAACAATTGCTTGGATAGGCCTCATTTTGACCTCAGGTGGGCAGTACCTTGGAGCTCCTGTAAATAAGAAATTTTTAGCGCTGAGCAATTTTGCAATCAATAAGAATATAATGTGATGAAATAAAACACAACACGCAGTATTTCAATGTCTGCTATGGTAACACAAACTGGCAATTCACCTTGATATTCGCTGCTCTTACAGGTAGCACCGTTAAATAGCTGACCACATCCGAAGTCTATTAACTTCAGCTGCCAACTGTCTCCACAGACCAAGATATTGGCTGGGTGCAAATCACTATGAAAAACTCCACGGTCAATGCAGTATTTGGTAGCGTTGACTGCCTGAAACATTAAATCACATGCTGTTTTTTCACTCATATATTGTCACGATCACCGACTCCATGACCTCCCACTCTGGCCGCCAGAGGGCGCCGTCACCCAAATACTGACTTTCCCTTACGAACTGCATCTCCCATAGTACATCATTCCTGGACTAATCCCGCATCCACCTGCCATCACTGATCACTCACGCACCTGCATCTCGTTTCCATACACACATAAAAACCACACTCACATTACAACCAGTGCAAAGTCTTGTTTTGCAGTTGTGAACATTTCTGAGTGTTTCTCCTGTGTGTCTGCCTACCTGTGTTTGACCCCATCTCATCTGGGGCCCGTTCTTTGTACGTCGCTAACTCAGTTAGCTGGATTTGATTGTTGACGATTTGGCATGATCTTGGATTGTTTGGTTCTTCGAAGCTCATCCTGGACTTGCTGTCATAGCAACAGGTGCGCAAGCTTAAACCTGCTCGGGAGTAGGCTTATTTCATGTAAACAGGATTAGACTGCAGCTCATAAGCGGAGCTGATACGGGAAGTCTAGCGCAGCGCGATAGTGCACTTTCTGAGATATATATTTTTTCTCGTGACTCGTGAGATTGTCGTTTACATTATTAATTTGTTGGAAACGCACATTTATTTTCGATTTGTCGTGTTACGGGAAAATTCAGTATTTCTTATATTCATTTGTTTTCAAACTGTTAATTCCATTTAATCATATGTTTCTGTGAGGTTTTCCAGCAGCTGAGGGGAGACAGGAAAGAGCAGGCCAATAAAACAGATGGGCAGGAAGATAGTGAAATACCTGAGCACGAGAAAGAGTTTGGTTAGAAGAATACAGGGTTATTTAACTAATAAAAGAAGCACCAGGCCCTCTCCTCTCAGGGAAGCGGGAGGCAATCTAGGTCATAAATGAAGGCCTTTGGGTGTCTCAGGGACAAGGAACAGTGTGACCTGCACCAGGGGGTAGAAACCAGTCCAAACCAGCTGAAGATAGGGGGTATCTTTCTGGAAATTTACAAGAAACCTGGAAGGAGGAGTTTTTTGCCAAGAAACTGAATAAAATGTCTATGTTTTATTGTGTCTGGTAGGTATTCTATTTCAAAGCTGGGTGGCTGCGGCTTTTGTGAAAAGAATCCTCATTGAAATAAACCTTTTCTCTTTATTACAGTTTTGCCTCTTGAAAGTTTCTTACACCATTGATGCTGTTTGTTATTAATTTCTGAAAATTGCTATTACAGTTGGTGTCAGAAGTTGGATGATTATGCAAATGAGAGAATTGTGGTTTACCAAAGGTTTCACAATATATGCTGAGAATTTTTGCAAAAGATGTGATTTGCACCACATATAACGTTGCACGGGGCATTAAAACACCACTGGCAAGTCAGCCAACCCCAGACGGGCCATTTGAATATTTAATGATTGATTTCATTGAACTAATCCCGTGTTGAAAACAGAAATATTGTTTGGTAGTCGTGGATATGTGGTCACGATGGGTTGAGGCGTTTCCCACCTCGAAACAAGATGCGGCGGCAGTAGCAAAAGCGCTGCTGACCGATGTCGTCCCACGATGGGGCGTTCCAAAAAAAAAGATCAGACACTTCGTCAATGAGGCAATCAAACAGGTGGGCAAGTTCTTAGGAATTGATATGAGAACACACTGTGCCTACCACGCTGCCAGCGGGGGCGCTGTTGAGCGTGAAAACCAGACGGTAAAGAACAAACTGGCAAAATGCTGTGAAGAAACAGGACTCTCGTGGGTGAACGCACTCCCCACTGTGTTAAACATGAGAATGAGAAAGAGAGTCAAAACAAATTTGAGCCCGTTTGAAATCCTCTTTGGTAGACCACCATTCATGGGTATAACGGGGGAAAAAAGGAGGCTTCCATCAACAGATGTGTGTGAGAATGAAATGTTGAATTACTGCAAAGAGATGTCGTGTTTGTGATCTAACAGTTCTGTGCAGGTGAAAGAAATGCCAGGGGCAAAGTAGCAGAGACGTTCCTGCACAAAACCAGACCGGGTGATTACGTGGTGATCCGCGACTTCAGGAGGAAGAGCTGGAGGGCGAAACGGTGGCTAGGACCGTTCCAAGTCTTGCTGATCACGCATACGGCGGTGAAGGTCGGAGAACGAGCCACGTGGGTGAATGCCAATCACTGCAGGAGAGTTCCACCCATATCAGGAGAGCAACAGGAGGAGGAACCCCAACGACAAACAACAACAACAACGGCGAAACCTCTCGTGCTGCCAGGGCCACCCGAGATCGAACAGGCCTCTGGAGAGGAGCTGGCCTGGATGAGAGACGAGGGGACAAGCAAAGGTCAGACCGAGACAATTGAAAACTGGGTGGTCAGACTGCAGAATTAAAACCAACCACGAAGAAATCAACTTTAAGTGTCCATTCGATAAACCGTATCAAAGTTCACCGGCGGCAGTTTGGGTTTGTGGTAATATCATATCACCGTTTGCAAAAAAGGACTGGTCAGGGTGCTGTTATCCAGCTTTAATGAATGTGGGAACTTCTGTGTATCTGCCAACCTAGGTGGTTGAAGTTAACAAAGAAAATGTTTAGTGAAAACCTTTAGAATATGTTGAATGATTTTCTTTACAACTTATGGAAATTAATGTGCTGCCAATAATAATGATGAAGAATATGATTTGGCTATTGTGATTGAATCCACACTGGTGGACTGTAAAAGAATACAGAGAACTGCTTATCAGTGGCTCTGTTTACATTCCTGATGGGGACACACTGCTTCAAGGGTGTGCAGTAAGTTGGAGCCGTTTGTAAGCTCAACGATCAAACTATAGGTAAAGAGAGTGTTTTAATTATGGTCAGCGGGGTCATTTAGCCTGTAATTGTAAATGGACACTCAGAAAAGAAAGTGATAACGTGAAACTGACGTGTATTAATGTGGGTTTTTGAAAGTAGAACAGTATTTAAATGACGATATTAAAGTTTTCGTCTGAGAAAGAACTAAGAATGTGAACGCAGTGCTATAGAAAGTTTAAAGGAAAGTTAATAGATGGAAGTCGTAAGAAGATTGGAGGATGCAGAAGGAACTATTTATGTCAAGTTAAGTGACATAAAGATGAGGAATGAACAAATGTTTTAAGCAGAATGGGGAACAATTGTATTTTAGTGGTAATGTAATGTCTAACTTCCCTGATGTGGGCAAAAGACAAATATAAAAATTATGTTTATTTGAAAATAGATGTAAATTCTGGCAAAGATGCCTTACTGCTGGGCTAGAGTTAAAAGTTTAAGTGGTAGATAAAGTTTGATTTTAGAAGTTTATGAGAGTACAGTGTGGCAGTCCTAAATGCCTCGAGTATCTCTCATTCAATGTCAGCTAAAAGCTGTTAAACATTTAATGAAAAGTGTTTTTTTGGCAATGTTGTGTAATGGCACATGCAACAATGTCACCTGTCAGGTGTGCAACCCTCAGACACTGAAATCTTCCCTTTAGTTAGCCAAAGTTCATTTCATTGTATGCCCTTGTCCTGGCTAGAGCTGCATTGTAACTGGTTTGGGTCAGGGAATGGGGTCATAAAACACCTGTCTGCAGGAACATGTCATAATCACCTATGAAAAAAAATGCAGTTCTGTTAGGATCAGCATAAGTTTATGTAATACAGTGAGCTTGATATTTAATTGTGGACTTTCCTTACCACTTTAAAATAATGTGCATAAATGTGAATCTCTGAAAATTCTTAAGTCATGCACAGATCCTGGCCATTTTGCCTTCACATTTGTGATATGGAAGATTTTAGTCAAATGCCTTTTTTATTTGATATAATCTGGAATATTAAGAATCACAATAGTAACTGGACTGCACATTTACATTGTGAACCCCCTTTCTGTTCACATAATCCCCTTCATTGAGGCCTTGATGGCAGCCTCCACTTTAAAATTAAAATTCTGTCATCATATACTCACCCTCATGTTGTTTCAATCCTTTATGAATTTTTTTTTCTTTGCTGAACAGAAAGGAATATATTTAGAAGAATATCATCAGTAACCAGACAGTTTCTGGTCTCATTGACTTCCATAGTATATATTTTTCCTATTTTGGAAGTCAATGAGACCAGAAACTGTCTGGTTACTGACATTCTTCTAAATATCTTCCTTCCTGTTCAGCAGAAGAAAGAAATTCATATAGGTTTGAAACAACATGAGGGTGAGTATATGATGACAGAATTTTCATTTTAAAGTTGAGTATCCCTTTAAGCCTGAGTGACATATAGGCTACTGTAATCGGCATGGTCATGATTGTATGATCCTCATAAAAAATTATGATAGCCTAAAAAAAAACTGCTTTAAAAAAAAAAAAACTATTTTACAACATTGGGTCTTAAGCGGCTTGGAAATGCCACAAAAAAAAAACTAAAACTGTTTTTTAAACCTAAAAGCGCCAGGTAAACTCCAAATGACACGACAGACAGCATTTTCCATCAAGTTCTCCGCATCTCCAATAGTGTAAAGGAAAGAGCCACTCGCAAATAATCTTAGGGCAATGCAAACAGTTTGTGCTGTAGTTAAAGCCCGACTCCGACTGTAATAGCAATTTTCAGAAATTAATAACAAACAGCATCAATGGTGTAAGAAACTTTCAAGAGGCAAAACTGTAATAAAGAGAAAAGGTTTATTTCAATGAGGATTCTTTTCACAAAAGCCGCAGCCACCCAGCTTTGAAATAGAATACCTACCAGACACAATAAAACATAGACATTTTATTCAGTTTCTTGGCAAAAAACTCCTCCTTCCAGGTTTCTTGTAAATTTTCAGAAAGATACCCCCTATCTTCAGCTGGTTTGGACTGGTTTCTACCCCCTGGTGCAGGTCACACTGTTCCTTGTCCCTGAGACACCCAAAGGCCTTCATTTATGACCTAGATTGCCTCCCGCTTCCCTGAGAGGAGAGGGCCTGGTGCTTCTTTTATTAGTTAAATAACCCTGTATTCTTCTAACCAAACTCTTTCTCGTGCTCAGGTATTTCACTATCTTCCTGCCCATCTGTTTTATTGGCCTGCTCTTTCCTGTCTCCCCTCAGCTGCTGGAAAACCTCACAGAAACATATGATTAAATGGAATTAACAGTTTGAAAACAAATGAATATAAGAAATACTGAATTTTCCCGTAACAATTCCTCCTCTTTATCATTCTCTGATAAACGTATTAAAGGAAAATTCACCCTTGTCCCCTAATTTCTTGATCAAAATCATTACATCCTTACATTTCAAGAACAGAATTGATTCAAGTCTTCACATCACAGTTATACTCTTCATGTCTGACTTTTATAAATCTGATCATTTTACTTGAACCTTCATTAAAATTTAGAATGAAAAAGCTTAGGCTGTTTTGTAAGGATAGGCCCTCTATGTTATAGCAAGCAAGTAAAGGTACATTCTGAAACCGGGCTAGATGAATAAGCACTGTTATTGCATCCCCAACACTATAGATCGGACCCTCAGTCATCTCAGTATAAACGAGAAATAGTATAGATCACATTAGTAGGGAAAAAACATATCAATTCATAAAACACTGGTTGATTTGACTCTTAAAAAGATGCAAAGAAATAGTATACATAAAAAATCCCTTATTTCAAACCCTAAATCGCACAGGCTCAGTTAATAAAAGACAAATATGCTTAGTTCTGTAGATGTGGAATCCTGCAACTTATATTGCAGCCATAAAGCATACAAGTATAAATTAAGTAAAGTTATTCATGCACTTGAAGGTAGGCTAGTTCCTCCATATGACAGTTATCTGAGAGGGTTTATTTACTGTCCAGTGCAATGGAAACAAATGGACATTACAAAGTCTTATACTTTCTTTCCTTTGGAAAGTTAGAAAATGTCCAATTACTGCACATATTTCAGCCACCACTTTCTTGAGAACAGATAGAAGTGTTGGTGTATTATATAAAAGTGCAAAAAAGAGGAAAACACAATGGCCCTCATTTATCAATCTTGCGTAGAAATGGGCGTATATATTGGCGTAAGATTATGCTTACACTCTTCTCATCGCCTGATTTATGAAGCTGTGCGTACCTTTGAAATTCTGGTGTACGCAATACCTGCCCTTGATAAATGCCGCGGCTGAAATCGATCGTCATTAGAATAACACGCCCCTAAATATTCAAGTCTCCGCTCCCCCCACGCCCTCATTTTACGCCATGGACACACGGAAGACGGCAAAGAAGAGAAACTTCTTTGAGAAAGAGAAGGGAAGTGGAAAGAAACAAAATTGATTTCTAGATTTTTATTATTAATGACGCTTATTGTTATTTAGAAGAAGAATTTCGTTATTATTATTATTTGTATTATTTTTATTATTATTATTATTTAAAATAAGAAGAATGGCATTTTTATTATTTTGTCAGTCTGAATTATGTTTTTGGTCATTGAAAGCCTTTCATTACTAAACCCAGTCCGTGCACACCTGCCGGGCCTAACCGTGGCCTAACCATCGTTTCAAAGAATAGTACAACGGCGAGCTCGTCGAGTATAAACGACTCGCGCTGCGGAGCCAGGCGAAAGTATAAACAAGGCTTGAAACGTCAGGTAAAGTGCACAGGCTCGCAACTTAAGGAATACATATGCCTACAATTCAAATGCTTTGGTAAATTCACACAAATTAAACATTGAAGTCCATGTTGCACAAAAATAAACACTGAAGTTTATAATTACTATGTTGTTGTTTTTTTTTTTACAGTGGGTCATAATATATTATATCTTTTAGTTTGTCAGTGCTTTTTGTGGTGTTAGGAATTGTTTTTCTGCGCATTCCCGCACTCAAAACGTGCGTACACCACCTCCTGAGCTGGCGTAGGATTTGAGCGTGCCGTACGCCAACGTCCATATTGATAAATCTCAAAGTCACCGTGGTTTTGGGTGTACGCCAGGTGTACGCTGGAAATTTGGTGTACGCACTTTTGATAAATGAGGGCCAATGTCATTACAATGAACTACACTCGGGAAAAATGTGATCAATAACTCATGGCAAAATATTTTTACATTAACATAAGTTTATCAGCTTTCACTTTCACAAGTCAAAGCAATTCATCATTACTCAAGATTTAACAGTTGAAATGACTATACGGCCTTAATTTAATGCAGCAAAAATTATTTTACAGTGTAGGCTACTAAGATCTTTTCTTCTTTTTTTCTCAGCCTTTTTCTTGGTTGCTTTTATAAACAGACAACCATTTATTTAACAGTGCCTTTTATAAAAGAGACTATAATATAACTAAAAATTACCATTATGTAGAATATTTTTGTACTTCACTTTTATTTGTTCCCATGTTCTAGTGTGGTGATGAACCCAGCCATTAGGGAGGCACAAGCCAGTGCACTCTTAGTGCCGGTCCCAAGCCCGGATAAATGGGGAGGGTTGCGTTAGGAAGGGCATCCAGCGTAAAACATGTGCCAAATCAAATATGCGGGTCACGAATAAGAATTTCATACCGGATCGGTCGAGGCCCGGGTTAACAACGACCGCCTCAGGTATCGTTAGCCAACAGGGTACCGGTGGAAATTGGGCTACTGTCGGCCGAAGGAGGAGGAGGAGAGGAGGAAGACGTCTACAGAGGCGACGGGGAAAGGAGATGTGTAGGAGAGTGGAGGTTCGGGTTGGTACTTTAAATGTTGGCACTATGACTGGTAAAGGGAGAGAGTTAGCTGATATGATGGAGAGGAGAAGGGTAGATATGTTGTGTGTTCAGGAGACCAAGTGGAAAGGGAGTAAGGCCAGAAACATTGGAGGTGGGTTTAAACTGTTCTATCATGGTGTGGATGGAAAGAGAAATGGTGTAGGGGTGATTATGAAGGAAGAGTACAGTAAGAGTGTAGTGGAGGTGAAGAGAGTTTCTGATAGGGTGATGATCGTGAAGGTGGAAGTTGAAGGGATGATGATAAATGTCATCAGTGCCTATGCTCCACAAGTCGGCTGTGAGATGGAGGAGAAGGAAAGATTCTGGAGTGAATTAGATGAAGTGGTAGATGGTGTACCTAGAAATGAACGATTGGTGATTGGGGCAGACTTTAATGGACATGTAGGTGAGGGGAACAGAGGTGATGAGAAGGTTATGGGTAGGTATGGCCTAAAGGAGAGAAATGTGGAAGGGCAGATGGTGGTAGATTTTGCTAAAAGGATGGAAATGGCAGTGGTGAATACGTATTTTAAGAAGAAGGAGGATCATAGGGTGACCTATAAGAGTGGAGGAAGGTGCACACAGGTGGACTATGTTCTATGTAGGAGATGCAACCTGAAGGAGATTGGAGACTGTAAGGTGTTGGCAGGGGACAGTGTAGCTAGACAGCATCGGATGGTGGTCTGTAGGATGGTTTTAGAGACGAAGAAGAAGAGGAGGAGAGTAAGGACTGAAAGAAGAATAAGATGGTGGAAACTGAAGGAGGAAGACTGTAGTGTGAGGTTCAGGGAAGAGGTCAGACAGAGGCTAGGTGGTGGTGAAGAGGTGCTGGATGATTGGGAAACTTCCGCAGGAGTGATGAGGGAGGCAGCTAGAAAGGTACTTGGTGTGACATCTGGAAATAGAAAGGAAGACAAGGAGACGTGGTGGTGGAATGAGGAAGTGCAGGGGAGCATAAGGGGAAAGAGGTTAGCAAAACAGAAGTGGGATCGACAGGGTGATGAGAAAAGTAGGCAGGAGTACAAGGAGATGCGGCAACAGGTAAAGAGGGATGTGGCGAAAGCCAAGGAAAAGGCATACGAGGAGCTGTATGAGAGGTTGAACACTAAGGAAGGAGAAAAGGATTTGTACCGATTGGCCAGGCAGAGAGATCGAGCTGGGAAGGATGTGTTGCAAGTTAGAGCAATAAAGGATGGAGATGGAAATATGTTGACTAGTGAGGAGAGTTTGTTGAGAAGATGGAGGGAGTATTTTGAGCAGCTGATGAACGAGGAAAATGAGAGAGAGAGAAGGTTGGATGATGTGGTGTTAGTAAAGCAGGAAGTGGATAGGATTAGTAAGGAGGAAGTGAGAGCAGCAATTAAGAGGATGAAGAGTGGAAAGTCAGTTGGACCAGATGACATACCGGTAGAAGCATGGAGATGTTTAGGAGAGATGGCAGTGGAGTTTTTAACCAGATTGTTTAACAAGATTTTGGAAGGTGAGAGGATGCCTGAGGAATGGAGAAGGAGTGTGCTGGTACCGATCTTTAAGCATAAGGGAGATGTGCAGAACTGCAGTAACTACAGGGGAATTAAGTTGATCAGTCACACCATGAAGTTATGGGAAAGAGTAGTGGAAGCCAGGCTGAGAGAAGAGGTGACCATCTGTGAGCAACAGTATGGTTTCATGCCGAGGAAGAGCACCACAGATGCCATATTTGCTTTGAGAACGTTGATGGAGAAGTATAGAGAAGGACAGAAGGAGCTGCATTGTGTATTTGTGGATCTAGAGAAAGCGTACGACAGAGTGCCAAGAGAGGAGTTGTGGTATTGTATGAGGAAGTCAGGTGTGTCAGAGAAGTATGTGAGGGTGGTGCAGGACATGTATGAGGACAGTGTGACTGCAGTGAAGTGTGCAGTAGGAACGACAGACTGGTTCAAGGTGAAGGTTGGACTGCATCAAGGATCGGCCCTGAGCCCTTTCCTGTTTGCAGTGGTGATGGACAGGTTGACGGACGAGGTCAGACAAGAGTCTCCCTGGACTATGATGTTTGCGGATGATATTGTGATTTGTGGTGAGAGTAGTGAGCAGGTTGAGAAGAGCCTGGAGAGGTGGAGGTACGTGCTGGAGAGGAGGGGAATGAAAGTCAGTAGGAGTAAGACAGAGTACATGTGCGTAAATGAGAGGGAGGGCAGTGGAGTGGTGCGGTTACAGGGTGAAGAGGTGAAGAAGGTGGAGGAGTTCAGGTACCTGGGGTCAACAGTGCAAAGTAATGGAGAGTGTGTTAGGGAAGTGAAGAAAAGAGTGCAGGCAGGGTGGAGTGGGTGGAGAAGAGTGACAGGAGTGATTTGTGATAGTAAAGTATCTGCAAGAATGAAAGGAAAAGTTTATAGGACTGTGGTGAGACCTGCGATGTTGTATGGGTTAGAGACAGTGGCATTGAGTAAAAGGCAGGAGGCGGAGCTGGAGGTAGCAGAGCTGAAGATGTTAAGGTTTTCGTTGGGAGTGACGAGGATGGACAAGATTAGAAATGAGTTTATTAGAGGGACAGCGCATGTTGGACGTTTTGGTGACAAGGTGAGGGAGGCGAGATTGAGATGGTTTGGACATGTGCAGAGGAGGGACATGAATTATATTGGTAGGAGAATGCTGAGGATGGAGCCACCAGGAAGGAGGAAAAGAGGAAGACCAAGGAGGAGGTTCATGGATGTGGTGAGGGAAGACATGCAGGTAGTTGGTGTAAAAGAGGCAGATGTAGAGGACAAGGTGGTATGGAGACGGATGATCCGCTGTGGCGACCCCTAATGGGAGCAGCCGAAAGAAAAAGAAGAAGAAGAAGTTCTAGTGTGGTGATGCTGACATTACAATGAACAAAGTAATTATGCAATTATTAAAATACAAAAATATAGGCTAATAAGTGATAAAAACATCTAACATGGCCACTTCTAACGGATTTAAATTGTCTGCTACTTTTTGCCAGCCCTCTCTCCTGGCTTTTGCAGACTTTGAGGTGTTCCCTGGCGTTTTGATTAAACATTAAAATTCCGAATAAACTTCGACTATTAGTTCTTGCTCTGCTGAGGAGAAAAACTGAGTGCGCTATTTGGCCACGCTGAACAGCCAATAGCAGCGTTGCTGATCAATGTTTCTTCTATCAATACATATCCCCTTTTAAACAGCGCATGAACGCACAATAATCTCAGATAACTCAATCCAGCTATACTAATCATATCCGGCAAGTGTGTTCGAAGAACCTAATTAGCCGGATCATGATTAGCACGATGATATCATCTTGGATGTCTCATTAGATCTCGGATGTTTTAAGCAACGTACGAAGAACGAGCTCCTGATCTTCTCGTTGCCTGCTGCCTGCCTATTGATCCTCTGCCTTGTATCTGGATTCTGTTTTGCTTGCTGCCTGCCTCTGAACCCTTGCCTGGATTATCACCTCGTCTTTGCCTGCCTTGCTCTGTCCATTCTGCCCGTGCCTGACCTTTTCCTGTCGACTATATTCTATAATAAACCTGTTGCAATTGGACCTGACTGATTCTGATGATTCATTACACATATAACCTGCATACACTTTGTGAAGGCAATCCATCAAGGTCTTGCATGGTTGAGGGTACTCCATAATGAGTGCAAAGCTATGGAGGTCCTCAAACCAGTCATATAGTTGGATGAAGTTGGGACTTATGGGAGGTTCACTCAATTTAAGCAAGCATCATTGCCACTTCAGCAAGCAGAGGTTTAGGATGACCAAGCTAGAGAAAAAGAAAAAAACGTTGTATTTAGATTTAATAAATTCTATTTCAGTTTAGCTTCATGTTAGCTAAGTCTTTTAATTACAATAATCTGCAATTAAACATCTAAAGTTTTGGCAACTTACAATGACAAGATAATGGTCATCATAGGACTTGGGTATATGCTTGATGGCAACCTGTAAATGGAAAAACACAGTTAATTTTTTCCGACCCACACATCTACAAACTGTGTTTTAATCTGACATGTTTTGATAGAGACCGAGGACACAGATCTGTACAAGTAATAATGACTCACCATAAGTCATTTTGAGATGGGTGGGACTTGGCACAGACACTTGCTTGGCATCACCTAGATCTGTGTCAGGCGTTTGCTTGATCACAGAGGTACCTGGGACAGACAACGAGTCAAGGTCAACAAGTTAAGTTTATAACCTTTTGGTGTGATGAAAAACCTACTCCAGTCAGAATTACCAAACAGGGCAGAAATAAAACAGGGCAGGAAATAATAAGCTGAAGTAATAATGACTCACTGTAATTAATTTTGAAATGGGTAGAACCTGGGACAAACACCGGCTTGGGAACAGCTGGATCTGTGTCAGGTGTTTGCTTCATCCCAGATGGATCTGGCACACATGATGGGTCGGGATCAGCAGGATCTACATCAGCGATTTGCTTGTTTACAGAGGGACCAGACGACGGCTCAGGATCAGCCGAATCTCCTTCAGGTGTTTGTTGGATCCCAGAGGGACCTGGGGAGGGGCGGCTGGCCAATAGGGGGCGCTAGGGCGCCGCCCCCCCCATGACCCATATCACAGTTTATGAGCCACATGCAATAAATAAGTAAATACATAAATCATGTATACAAATAGTTAATATTTGTATGTTTGAGATATTAAATGCACCCAGTATATGTGAAAAATAAAATAGAAATTCAAAATGTCTGGTTTTACTACACGTCCCGTACTTGTGTGTGCACGTCTCATCAGTCTGGGTCGCTGGAGAAATCGCCCCAGGAAGGCGGGTCTGTGGAGCAGCTTAGCCAATCGCTGATTTAAGATATAAATGTTTGACATAAACTGTAGCCAACCAGTGAGCTCAAATCTAGTCAGCTATGGGCAATTATTTTAGCGCCCCAAGCGCGCGGCCGCACATGTGCACCACTACTAAAGTCAGGACGAGTTTTAGGGTGCCAATTTTACTGTATGACAATGGCGAACAAAATGACTACCAACTCTAACTTTGTACAATCTCTCCTCCAAGATCCATTTGAGAGGCGAATTTTGGCAAATAAACTCATTGTGAAAGAGCTGGGCCCAGATCAACCTGATATCTCGATCAGACAGCAGGCTAGTGATAAAGGGAAGCAGTACGTGCGAGGCTTCTCTCGTTGCTGGTATACTAGAAAGGCCGGTAACACTTTATTTTGATAGTCCGTTTGTTGAGACTTTACTAGTTATTAGTAGCCATTCAGTAGCTTGTCAACAGTGCATCAGTTGACATTCAACAACACTGTTTCAACAGACAAGTAACATACGTTCAACTGACTGCCTATATACTATAAGGTACAATTCAAGTGTTAATCTACAGATTTTACGAAAAAGTGCCTGTTGACTGTCAATGTTATTTTGCAACAGGTTATTAACCAATTGGCGACTAACTTTCAACTGTCAACTTACTTTCTGTAGATTGAGTACCAACAACTCAAGATCAATCTGTCAGTTAAATGTCAACAGATCATGTCAGCATATGAAGTATATGATACTGTATATCCTACTCAAGGGGTCTCATGTGCATCAAATTAATGATTATTTTAGCTGATTTAAAACTGTTTTTAAAAATATTTTAACCATTTGTAGATAATCTGTTGATAGTCAACTAAAGATTAGATCTGTTGCTTGTCAACAAATAAATTGTTTATGATCAGTAGACTATTAATAGACATTATCCACTAAGTGTTAGTAGATACATTTTAGGACTATCTAATTAAAGTGAAAAACAGTTTATATCAGTAGAAAGTCTATAACCTATCAACAGATTAATATATTGTTTATAATCAGTTGACTATTAATAGACATCATCCACTAAGTGTTAGTAGATATATTTTAGGACTATCTAATTAAAGTGAAAAACAGTTTATATCAGTAGAAAGTCTATAACCTATCAACAGATTGAAAACATACTTTTTTGTACGTTTGGATAGATGCTGAAACGTATGATACAGACATGTCTGCAACGTAGAATTATTACGAATTCACAGCTACAAAACGTTTACGAATCATAAAGATATCTGTATCATTTCCCTTATAGCCTACTGTTTTATAGATAAATGTAAGTTCCCTTAACCCTACTCCTAAACCTAAATATAAATTACTCATTTTATACAGAATATAAAAAGAATAAAACACTTTATGGACAGAGATGTGTAGGGAAATGCCAGTTTTATTAATAGCATTAAAATATATTTTGAGCCACTAACATTAATCCTACTCCTGCCCCTAAACCTACCCATAGGCTAACCATTTCTTAAAACTATGCAGGCTAAAATTATGAAGAAAAACAACAGATGTGTAATCATAATAATTTATTGCGAAAATGTAAATCGGTACCAAAAGTCGCTCAAATGACGATGTGTTGCAGTCCTCTCTGGCAGTATATAATAGTTTTGTATAAGGGACAGAGCAGAATTTAAGTTATTAATCCATAAAAATGTTAACCCAGCTTCCCTCTGGCTCTGCGTGAAGACGGCGCGCGCGCTTCTGCATTTCAATGTTGTTTCAACAACTAAAACACGGCATGCTGCAATCTGTGACGAAGCAGGCGAGAGCCAATGAGCGTTTGATATCACTGCCGTAAAACATGTCGTAACGCTTCTTGAGGGCGCAATTTTTGAATTTAAATTCATCACGAGCGCGGGATTTGACATTTATGGTCGCTGCTGAGAATGGAGATGGAGATCGCTGGATGTGGATGAAGGGCTGAATTTGGATCTGTTTCTTGCTTGCGTATGGATTATAAAGATTTGGATTACATCTAACGTTACGTTAGCTAATACAAATTATGTATTTTGTTAATATATTGTGTTTTGGTGTTTTATGGTTCTATAGGAGAAAATGCCTTTTGTGTCTCACCGTAACGTTAAATAAACTAAATGTTACAAAATGGTTAAACGATTAAAGAAGGTATTGTTAAGGGTTTAAACTATAGGCCTAGTCGTGTCTGTTAATCCTCCGAAGCGAGTTTGCAGCAGGAACAGAGATTATTTCTTAAATGAGTAACTGTTATAACATTAATCTGCATTTAATCAAATAAAATGCTAAATGTATTAATTAATAATTATTGTTATTTGTTGTTTATAACTTTTGATCTTGGCCTCGGGCATTTGAAATGATGTAGACTATTGAGAGTTTTCTCATTTGGAATGCTCAATATAATTTTTTTCACATAATCAGATGGTTCAGATGTGATCGTGATATCCTAGTAGATAATGGGTTGTATTATTTTTTATGTATTTAGCTAATAAAAGTGATTTTTTTTCTCTGATGTGCTGGCCATAGTGTTTGTTCTACTTCAGTCAGGTATATGCAATCTGTTGATAGGTTATAGACTTTCTACTGATATAAACTGTTTTTCACTTTAATTAGATAGTCCTAAAATGTATCTACTAACGCTTAGTTGAGAATGTCTATTAATAGTCTACTGATCATAAACAATTTCTTTGTTGACAAGCAACAAATAAGCAACTACATGTAATATTTAGTTGACTATCAACAGATTATCTACAAATGGTTAAAACATTTTTAAAAACAGTTTTAAATCAGCTAAAATAATCATTAATTTGATGCACATGAGACCCCTTGAGTAGGATATACAGTATCATATACTTCATTTGCTGACATGACTTGACATTTAACTGACAGATTGATCTTGAGTTGTTGGTACTCAATCTACAGAAAGTAAGTTGACAATTGAAAGTTAGTCGCCAATTGGTTAATAACCTGTTGCAAAATAACATTGACAGTCAACAAGCACTTTTTCGTAAAATCTGTAGATTAACACTTGAATTGTACCTTATAGTCTATAGGCAGTCAGTTGAACGTATGTTACTTGTCTGTTGAAACAGTGTTGTTGAATGTCAACTGATGCACTGTTGACAAGCTACTGAATGGCTACTAATAACTAGTATAGTCTCAACGAACGGACTATCAAAATAAAGTGTTACCGAAAGGCCTGGCTGGCTGGATGTGCTCATGCTAATGCCTTATTTTGATTTCCGTGCTTACTTTTTAAAACTACGGGGACAGATCCATCATGGACAGTTACCAGAGTGAGAGATGTAGATGAAGCACCTGTCTGAGAAGGTAACGAAACACCATGTGTCCAAGGTACACATGGATAATTCCGTTAAGCTAGCTATACTGGGAAGAGTTAACATCGCTACGCAGCTTGACAAAGGCCACAGGGTTGCAGTGAGGAAACACAACGAGGAGGTGGATAAAAACCGGCACATCTTGTCCAAAATAATCGACTGTGTGAAGTTTTGTGGGGCTTTTGAGCTGGCCTTGCGTGGGCATGATGAGACTGACACCTCGAACAATCCCGGCATTTTCAGGGGACTGGTGGACTTTGTTGCCTCACTCGACAGCGTGCTGGAGAAGCAACCTTAAGACAGCCACCATTTTTAAAGGTACGTCAAAGACCATACAAAACGAGTTATTAGACTAGATGCTATCAGTGCTGAATGATTACATTCTAGAGGAAGTAAAGCGAACAGATTTCATTGCCATACAAGCCGATGAGATGACTGACATTTCCACCCACTGCCAGCTGGTGCTTGTGCTACGTTACATCGACGGCAACAACAACATGCAAGAGAGGTTTTTCGAGTTCATTACTATCCAGAATGCCACGGCAGACACCATCGCTACAGCGCTTCTGGAGAGGCTAAGCATCATACTTCCAGATGGACAAAAAGCCAAACTTATCGGCCAAGCTTATGACGGAGCTAATGTAATGAGGAGAGCCACCGGCGGAGTGCAGCACAAGGTGATGGATGTCCATGAAAATGCTCACTACGTCCACTGTTATGTGCATCAGTTAAATCTCATCATGCAGCAGGCAACGTCACACATCGCCAAAATCGGCACTTTTTAAATCTTGCAGGATTTTCTGCTTTCTTCTCCAGGTCACCCAAGCGAACCACCGTGCTTGACCAAGTGGTTGCCCATAGACTTCCCAGAGCCTCTACAACACGGTGGAACTTCCACAGTCGCGCTGTAAACACAGTGTACGAACACAAGGATGACCTCCTAAAGTGTTTTCAGACCATCAGAGACAATGGAAACTTTGATCCCCTAACTGTCCGACAGGCTGGGGGCTTTGTGAGGATGCTTGAAGACGAGGCTTTCTGTTTTGTTTTATGGCACTGTTCCACAAGATCATGCCACACATGGACATGCTGTTCAACAAGCTGCAGAAAAGGAACATCAACCCTGTCTTCATTAAAGCGCTTGTGCAGAGGTTCACAGACAGCATGCAAACGATCAGGTAAATAACTGAATTTACTATTGGCTGATAAAGCCTTTGTTGTTAGAAATGTGATTTGCTTATTTCCAACTGTGTGTCTAAATGTGCCTAGTCATCCAAGTGGATGATTATTATAGAGCCCATTACAATTATATGTGTTTTAGTATTTTAAAAGCAAAGAGACCATTAGATTTGGATAATAATGCAGA
The DNA here is from genome assembly GCF_964197995.2 of Scardinius erythrophthalmus. NCBI lineage: Eukaryota > Metazoa > Chordata > Actinopteri > Cypriniformes > Leuciscidae > Scardinius > Scardinius erythrophthalmus. The sequence continues at coordinate 24,944,775 of NC_138224.1, read as the reverse complement.
TAAAGTAGTTTCTAACAACAGGCTTATTCAGGTGTCCACCAGGTCAATTTCTAGAAGAGGCCTAGTTGTTATTAAAGATTAACTTTATTGTAATTTAGACTATAAATTACACAGGCAAAATGCACATCAGAATGCATCCAACTCATAAATATAATAGAACAATGATAGACATTTAATTATGTACCTCACAGGTTACTAGCTGCTAGACATAGTCCTTATGTGTGTATACAGGTCACCCTTATGAAAAAGAAGTATACTTCAAATTCATCTTATGAAGTATACTTAAGTAATGTTCAAGACAGTATATTTTTAAATATACTTTACGTAGTAAGTATACTGATATCAACGTGTACTTGTAGTAAACTTGTAAGTGTACTATTGCAATACTGCTTGGGACTAAATTGGCCCACTTTTAGTATATAAAAGTATACGTTTAAGTGTACTATAAGTGTAAGAGTAGTAAACTTTAAGTACACAACTAGGTTTCTCATTTGTAATGCATCTGTACTACAAGTGAACTTATAAGTATACTAGTAGTTTACTATTTTAATACAATTAGAACATTTTTTAGTTTATGAAAGTACACACTGAAGTGTACTCAGTAAACTACTAGTTTAGTAGTTTATACTGCAAGTATACATGTAAGTTTTCTTTAAATGAACATAACATTGAACTTATAGGCTAGTTTACTATTTATATATTATTTTTGCACTTACTACTATGTTCAAATGTAGATATTATTTCTATACTTGAAAAATATATTTAACTGTACTTTAATTTTAAAAACATTTTATTAGCTTCATTCATCCTTTTTTAATCAGCACTTGAATGTCGGTAAGTTTCATAAAGAAAGGCAACATTGTAAACAAAAAAAGTTGAGAAAATCACATTTAGGTCAAAGACAAATTCATCCTTGATCAGATTGAGAATGATGATCAAAACACAGATGGAGTAGATCGAGTCCAACACCCCAAAAGCTTCACAGTCGTTTTCTCTTCATGGGTTACGCTTCATTTCATTTGGTAACATTAAGCAGTTTTGATTTACACGCTGTTTAATTTTTGATGATCACATTATTTTACATTTGAGTGAGCAATCTTCTATCACTTGTTTCAGCTTCTTCTCCTGTGTTTTGATCCGGAGATTCTGTACTAGAAGATGTGTCATACCCCCTTAAACTTTATTTTTGGACCAGGGCCTCTATTCCCTCTCCGTGTGGGGATGGTGCATTGGACCAGCATCAGCCTATAAAGCGACGGAGGATACTGGGAACAGGAGAACAACAAAGGCTGTTTGGAAATGAGTTCCTTAACCTTACCACAGTTTCAGAGGTTGAGGATAAAGGTACTATTAAAGGGATAGTTCACTTTGAAATAAAATTTTGGTATGTTTTAGCTTACCTCAAGGGCATCCAAGATGTAGGTGTCTTTGTTTCCGCAGTAGTTTCAATTTTGATATTTTTAGGTCAAACCGTTCTTGTCTGTCAGTCATATAATGCAGGTCAATGGTCACCACCTCAAAGAGCATGCACAGAGAAGTCCAAATTAAACAATTCCCCATCGTAAGTACACACTGATGGCCTAAGACACGAAACGAGCGGTTTGTGTGAGAAAACGAACAGTATTTATATCGTTTTTACCTCTTGTATACAACCACATCCAAGTGATCTGAGGGCGTGCGCGCTTCCGACGCTTTCTTCTTCTTGTTTTTTTATTACGGTGGATCGCAAACAAATATGTGCATTACCGCCACCTATCTCAGAAATGGACCATTGACACTTTCCTATACTTTGTAACACAAAGGAGACAGCCCGCGCATGTAATTAAAAATTGCTCAAACTCCTCGTGACCAAACCCCATTTGTCGTTGTCTGACTTGATTAGATTAACGCAAATTCTAATACACAAAACACCTCTATTGTCTCACAATGCCGCCAGGCAGGACGTGCGGACCCAAATGGCGCATGCATCGATTGCCCTCCTTGGAATCACGAGTCTGCCATCTTTACACCCCCTGGAGATCGTTGAGACACTGATTAACAGCTCAGCACAACAGAGCATTATCTACCGGACTAATTCAATCAACACTAGTAATGCGCACACACATAGACTCTATCCCGTGCTCGAACCCTCAAGACTGTCCGCACACACACACAAGGAAACACACACAGATCCTACCATTGTATGGATCGAAATCATCTTGTGAAATGTTTAAAATGTATTCTCGTGATGTAGGCATGATCCTTTGTCCATTGAGTGCAAACACACATACATACATACATACATACTGGTCTTCCCCCTCAGGAAAGAAAGGAGGGGGGGGGGAGCAGACGCAGTTCACGCACCGGACACACAAGCTGTGAACTTTCAGTACCCCTTTACACACACAGAGAAGCTCGGATGTGCGGACATTATGATCAAAAATCACCCTTTTCCAAATGTATTCTTGAAATGTATTTGTTTTATGTGATGGTCCTTATAAATCGGACCGCTATAACCTAGTTTTATGATATACTCAAAGAATGAAATGCTTGTTATAGTGAAAAATCTTATATCTTTACGACTTTAAATCATGACATAGTCGTCCACGGTATTGTTCTCTTCCAAAAATCTCAACGGTAGTGAATCTTTAACTCAAAATCTCCGAAGACGCATTCTTTTATTAATTCCGGTGTTATTAATATTGGGACCAAATTTAACTTCTCCATAACTGTTAGAAGGGGGCGTGAGCCTCCGCAAAAACGTCAGGAGGTAGTCGCCATCGCCCTCCCAGGCGATTGGGTCATACACCTCAAGAGGCGTGAGCTCAGCTCCTTCAAAATGCCGCGTAACTCTGAAAACATTGCAGTCTGCCAGAGAGAGAAGAATACCACGCTTCCTTCCTTCCTTCAAGGAAACCTTCGCTCGCTTTTATTTTCATTTTCTTCCAAGTTTTATTTTCCTAACTATTTTACTCCAGTAAATAGTCTGTTTCAACCAACAACGAAACCAACTTAAAGCTAAGATCAACTTGCTAAGTTTCGCTCGTTTCAAGGTGCCATAGCAACGACAACGCCGTGACCCACTGCTCCGGTGAACACGTGACCCAGGCGCTTTGGTCTGCACCTACGCGACACACACGCACCAGGAAGGCCGACAAAGAGTAACGTAGACTTTAAATTTGTAATCTGAAGTGCTGTTTCAAATGTCTAATATTACTGTGCCTATTGGGTTTTTGTTGTGAACGATTGAACTGTTTCTTCCTATCTCACAATTCTCTCACTCACACTGACTCACACTTCTTCGCATACACATAAATACATGCCCACGTGGTTCTGGACAAAACACCAGACCACGTGCTCCAACACACCCACACACACGAAGTCATTCTTAAAATCACTCTTACTCTCTTTTGCTCATCTCTCTCTCTCTCTCTCTCTCTTATATTCTCCTTTCTTCCCCTATATTAACCTTTGATTCTTACGTTTATTTTGTTGTTTTCCTTATTGCGATCGTATATTGTTTTGTTTATGCATATTTACTCCTGTGTGATTTTAAAGTAGTTAGTTCATTTAAATAAACTTGTTAAATCATTTGAATCAAGTTTGCTTTGTTTGTTTCAAATCTGAGTCCCTGGGTAGTGCAGATCTTACCTTAAGCTCTACGGTCAATTTTACTATTGAAAGAAATCTCAAATTGTCTAAACACGAGGATAATTATTTTCTTTGTGGCCACAGGAAAAGTGTTATCTTTTGGTGTTAAAGACGCTAGATTTCCGTTCAGAAATTGTACAATTCGTGTGCTGGACGCACATTTTGTACAATAAATGAACATTCTTCAACTTATACCTAAAATTTCCCCAAATTGAAACATAGTTCTATCTGCCTATATCATTAATTACAACGAGAAATCGTGTAATTGTTGATATACGTTGAAGTTGACCTACTCCCTAGTTGGGAATTATTTAATTCATGTAAGCAACATATGCATATTCTCATTAATGCTAATTTGAGCTAATTATTTCCCCAAAATAAGTCATTGTTGTTACAACTTCTTTAACCTATCAACCGACATAAATTCCCCTTATTTACCCGCATAGAGGCTTCATACAATTTCATCCGGCACTGCGGAAAAATTACCATTCCCCCCCCATAACAGAAAAAAAAAACCTCATTTAATTCCGGCGCTTGCGCAGCGCGCACACGTCACACACCAGGAAGCGCCTGCGCCCTCAGATCACTTGGACGTGTTTTTTTTTTTCTGTCATGTGGCGGTAATGCATATATTTGTTTGTGATCCACCGTAAAAAAACATGACCAATCAATGACCTCACCAGATTATTTGGATGCAAGCGATGAAGTGACAGTATTCACCGGAGACATCCCTGGAATAGATGAACAAAACTTAGATGACACTTTAGCCCTATTCATACTGGATTAGTATTATCTGGGGACCACGTGTGATTTGGAAATTACCCACCCACATCTGAATTTCGTGTGGCACATTCGCACGGGATAAGCCTGTGATTTTACTTGAATTTACTGACTTATCTCCCGGATATGAAGTCAATAGGCTATTGCTTGGAAATGTCTTGTCGTTATAGGTCTAGCTGTATGATGATATATCATAAACAGAAGAATGTTTCTTAACGCATGCTGCTATACATGTCATTCATCTCCATCTAATCATTCTTTTTGTGTTTGCTCTTCTGATGGTTTTCAGTTTTCTCTTTCTGCAAATTGTATAATTGTATGGAGTATAGCAATATGACCCAGCACCCAAAATACTATCAAAACACTCCAACACAGCCTCCATTCTCCAAATCACAGAGATGCCGATTCACACGGGACTAAAGTTATCACAGGACCTATGTGCTCTGCGAAATATGGTAGGTCATTTGCGGGGGAATTTTTACTTTAAAAATTACAGACATGGCCGATTCACACGGGATTAAGATCACAGACAACCTCTGCAATTATTACAAATGACTAGAGGTCACCAGGTAATACTTATATTAGGGCTTTAGTCTCTAAACCAGAACCCATATTTCCTAACAAAAAAATTATTGTTGTTCAGTGGACAGATATTTTCTGACCTTATTGCACATTTCCGTGATGAAACCCTTGCACATACACAGAGTGATGTAGAAGTGAAGTTGCTCCTCCCAAATGGACAGTTTGAGATGGGCCATGACGTCGGTGGAGTGTTCAGGGATTGCCAATCAGAATTTTGGCAGGAATTTTATGATCAATGCACACTGGGGAACCATTTTAAAGTTCCCTTTCTTCGGCATGATTTTGGGAAAGAAAAGTGGGAAAGTTTGGCTGGAAGACAGAGAAGTATCTCCCAACAAAACTTGCACCTTTCATCTTGGAGCAAGCAATACAAGGATCTGTCAAAAGTGATCTGATTGACAACTTTTTGAAGTATGTCTCAGAAAATGAGTGCGCTGTGTTAGAAAGCTGCTGAACGGACTTCTGTAGTGCAGACCAGGAGAAATTGATCGAGATCTTAGACAGTTACAGTTGTCAGAGAATTCCAACAGAAGAAAACTTCATGCACATTTTGCCAGAACTGGCACACAAGACTCTCATTCATGAGCCTGCCTATGTTCTTGAACAGTGGATGAGCATACTTGGACCTCTGAGCAAGAACCTTCAGGAATTGAAAATGTGTATTGTGCACTACAACCAACAGTGAGGAAAATTGTGCGATCTCTCAAATTCCCTGAAGCAATGAATGCACACCAGAAGGACATTTCATTTCAAAGCATTTGACAGCTCACTTGCGGGAGTGTGATGCCAATCGACAACTGACAGTCTCTGTTTCTGAGATTCTGTACAGGATCAGATTTATTTATAGACAAAACTATAACAGTTGATTTCACAGACCTTAAAGGGTTTGAGAGAAGACCAGTGGCACACGTGGCTGTTTCCTGAGGCTTTCAGTACACTATGACAACTACCCAGATTTCTGAAAGCAATGTCTGGGAAATGGACATAATTTGACACTGGCACATGAATTGGATACTGGCAGAAATTATTTATGGCCAGCTCATATCCTATTTTTTGTGGGTCATTCTTCATTCACTTACATTTATTGCACATGTATGCATTATTATGAATGTTATTTATTACAGGTTACACTTAGTTATTACAGGTTATGTTGAATGTTGAACAACCTTTTTTTTCTGAAGATATATTTTAATGACTTTCAATATTGAAAAAATTGAATTATGGCTTTGAACTGTTAAAATGAGTTAATGGTTCATTCTTCATACATTTACATACTGTACATTTATTTTACACACATATTCATAAAGTAAAACATTTACTTTAATTTGTTTACTTAGTTGTTGCTGGTTATGTTGAAATTCAAACAACTTTTTTTATTATGTTTTTAGATAATTTATTTTAGATTTTGTTAATGACTTTCAATAGTGAAATATAACATTGTTGAGGTGCAACCTACTGTTTACATAAAATTGTACAGATTGTACATGTTGCCTCTTCAGTCAGATACTATAGATGGCTTTGAACAGTTATGTGTTCTTAATTTAACTTTGTGCTTGTATACAAATGGGTGTCGCTTTATTGTGAACCTTTCACATACACTCACTTTCTCACACATCCTCACATACACTCACTCTCCCACCCACATCCTCACATACACTCACTGTCTCACATACACTCACTCTCTCACATACACTCACTCTCACACACATCCTCACACACTCTCTCACCCACATCCTCACACTCACTCTCTCACCCACATCCTCACACTCACTCTCTCACCCACATCCTCACATACACTCACTCTCTCACATACACTCACTCTCACACACATCCTCACACTCACTCTCTCACCCACATCCTCACATACACTCACTCTCTCACACACATCCTCACACTCACTCTCTCACCCACATCCTCACATACACTCACTCTCTCACACACACTCACATACACTCTCTCTCACAACACACACACACACACACACACACACACACACACAAGGACTGTTCTTTGTGGACTGCTCCTGTCTGCCTCGCTGCCTGCTGTGAGTGTTTTTCCTTCGGTGCTGTAAGCTCCGTCTTAGCCTCGTATTTCCTTGTTTTGAACCATCATTTACTACAATTTCTAGTTGTTTATAATACTACTAAATACAGCTTACCCAACATCTCAGATTAACCTGACATCGCTAGCTTCCGTTACTACTAGCACAACACGCTAGTAATTCGCTAGCCTGTTAACGCGCCACCCGTGCGCTCAGCTATTTTTATTTATTTATTTTTCTCTCGCGCGCTCGCGCCTTTGAGTTCATAAAAGCTCAGGTGAGTAAGAATCACTCAACAAACACGGTGAGTAATGTCTTGTCCTGTTATTGTCACCTGCACTTCATGTCACATGTTTAGCATAGCCTTCTCTGTTGGCAATAGAGCTCGGGCGTAGACGTTATGGAATGATGCATTGTGGGTAACCACGGCCATTTTAGAGGCAACGCAGAAGTGTTCGGAATAAAGTAATAGCGTAGCCGACCGGTCTCCACCGGCACCGAGAAAGAAAGAGAAAAAGTTATGGGCCGTGACAAAAAAAGTTGGCTATACTGTATACTGACAAACTTAATAATGAAGCCAAACAACGCTACTTAAAAAAAAAAAAAAAAAGATTTGATCCCTATGAATAAAGTCTGGAGGTGGCTAATACCAAGCCTCAGTTTCCCTGATATTTTCCTACCTGGTCTGTGGAGTAGCGCTTACATCTCCGATCCAGAGCCGGATTTACAATTTCCTGTGCCCTCGGCAACAACATTCACACACACATTTTAATTGTTTAATAAACAAATGGTTTTTATTTTGTCACATTTGGCTGCAAAGATGAGGTTGACGATGCTGATTGGCGATCTTTGCTGTAAGTGAACGCGCCAGAGAGAAATGCAAATTGCATACGGATTAACTTACATAAGCAGAGAGCTGTCTGTTTTCTTTCGTTTTGAATTGTTTGTTTAAAAGTAGACACTTTTAGAAAAGTAGAAACTTGTCACTGGAGGCTCACTTGCAGTTCACAAATGGATGAGTGCAAGATCTGCAGATCTACAAAGTAAACGCGGAGAAAACAATCGTTCGCACCGTTAACCAAGCATCAGTAGTGACACACACACACACACACACACACGTACACTTGTCAGATTCTGTGAGCTACGAAGCTTGTCTATGCGGGTTTGTTACACTTCAGGAGTAATTTATCATACGTGCAATAATCCACTGTTTTCGTCCGGTTGACGACCAGCGGCGACCCAAGCCATTCGACGAAAATAGGGAAAACTAATATGATTTATGAGGCGTTTGCCCTGTCGATCATGAGACCGATTACAGCAGTTCACAATACAGCAATACTGAACCATTTTCCAGAAAATAACCTAAATGAATGACCAAATGATCAACGTTACCTACTGCCTACTATACGCTACTATACAGTACAATCTTACTTCCGTACCGTGATTCCCACAATGCATTGCGGCGTGACGCAACGATCCCGAGCTCTATATAGGATTTATATGCGATAAATGCAAGGAGACAGTTAGGCTGACAGAGAAGATTTCAGAACTAGAAACACGCATCCAAACTTTAATTGAGGTTAGTAAGAGTGCTAGAGCTTCAGATACTATTTTGGATGCGCCTAGCATAGTGAACTCTTTACATGATGCGGTTCCAGCCGAATTAGTGCCTGCGCAGCCGGGCAAATGAGTGACAGTGAGGGATCGCTCTAGTCGCGGATTAAAAAACCACTCTTCCGTTCCGATTACCATAACAAATCGATTTGCCCCGCTCAGTGAAACACCCACTGAGAATGATTGTGCCCTAGTTATTGGCGATTCTATTACACGGAACGTGAAAATAGAGACACCAACCACCATAGTCACATGTTTGCCGGGAGCCAGAGCGCCTGACATCAAAGCAAATTTAAAAGTGCTGGCTAATGCTAATCGTAAATTCTCTAAGATTATTATTCACGTCGGCACTAATGATGTTCGACTACGCCAGTCGGAGATCACCAAAATTAATATTAAAGAGGTGTGTGAACTCGCAAGTACGATGTCAAGTACTGTAATTTGCTCTGGCCCCCTTCCTGTTCGCAGGAGTGATGAGATAGTTAGTAGATTGTGTTCGCTTAACGGTTGGCTGTCTAAGTGGTGTCCGCAACATAATATAGAATTTATAGACAATTGGAAAAGTTTTTGGGGCAAACCTAACCTGTTGAAAAGAGATGGTATTCATCCCTCCTGGGATGGTGCTGCTCTTCTCTCTAGTAATATGGCACATAGTCTTAGAGCTCAAACATGACAATCTGGGGCTCAGGTCAGGAAGCAGACAGACTGGCTAAACCGACCGTCTGCTAGCGGCCTCACGTCACCCAGGTCAGATAAATCCCATCACATAGAGCCTCTTTCACCTAGCTATCATCATATAGAGACTGTGTCTGTTCCCCGAATTTGGAAATCCAAAAAAACGTTTAAACCCATCTAAGGTTAAAAATTTAATTGATGTTCAACAAATAAAAAACAGCTATAATACAGATGAGCAAATGCTATAGCTTGGGTTGCTGAATATTCGATCGCTTACTTCAAAAGCACTCATTGTTAATGATATGATTTCAGATAATAACCTAGATGTGCTGTGTTTGACAGAAACCTGGCTAACCTAAACGATTACATTACTTTAAATGAGTCCACCCCGCAAGATTACTGTTATAAACATGAGCCTCGTCTGAAACGCAAACTATAGATGCTGTAATCTATAGTAATATTTTCAAAACCACTAAGAAATCAAGTTTTAAATATAATTCTTTTGAAGTGTTAGTACTTAATGTAAAAATATATAGTATAAATGATAAATCACGTTTGAGATTTGTAATAAAGATTTTATCAAAGAATTTGCGGACTTTCTATCAGAATTAATATTGACTGCAGATAAAGTACTAATTGTTGGTGATTTTAATATACACATCGATAATGAAAAAGATGCATTGGGATTGGCATTTAAAGACATTGTAAACTCAACTGGAGTTAGACAACACGTGTCAGGACCTACTCATCGTCGTAATCATACTCTAGATCTAATATTATCACATGGAATAGATGTTGATGCCGTTGAAATTCTGCAGCAGAGCGATGACATCTCAGATCATTATCTAGTCTCGTGTAAACATCATTTAGCCAAGGCTGCAAAGCCGACTCCGTGTTTCAAATATGTTAGACCTATCACTTCTGCCACTAAAGATTGCTTTATTAATAATCTTCCTAATCAGTTTCACCATCTCAGCATCCCAGATAGCTTAGAATAACTCGATATTGCAACAGAAACTTTTAACTCTTTCTTTTCCAGCACTTTAGACCCAGTTGCTCCGTTGCGCTTAAAGAAGATTAAAGAAAATAGTCCAACGCCGTGGTACAATGAGCACACTCAGGCCCTTAAGAGAGCAGCCAGAAAAATGGAGCGCAACTGGAAGAAAACAAAACTAGAGGTATTTCGCATTTCATGGAAAGAGAGCTCGATTGCTTACAGAGAGGCCTTAAAAGCTGCTAGATCTGCTTATTTTTCAAACCTATTAGAAGAAAATAAACATAATCCTAGGTATTTATTTGAAACGGTGGCTAAACTAACGAAAAAGAAAGCTTCAAGCACCGAAGTTTCCAAGCAACACAGCAGTAATGACTTTATGAACTTCTTATAAGATTGATAATATCAGGGAGAAAACTATGCAACAGTCTACTACAGTATCGCATCAGACAGTGCATTGTAGTCTCCCGGAGGAAAAATTTGATTTGTTCGTTGCTATAGAAGAGGAAGAATTTACTAAACTCGTTAAATCATCTAAATCTACAACATGTATGTTAGACCCTATACCGACTAAGCTACTGAAAGAAATACTTCCAGAGGTCATAGATCCTCTTCTTAATATCATTAATTCATCTTTGTCTCTAGGATACGTACCAAAAACCTTTAAGCTGGCTATGATTAAACCGCTTGTTAAAAAACCGCAACTTGATCCTACAGAATTAGTCAATTACAGGCCGATCTCGAATCTATCTTTTCTGTCAAAGATATTAGAAAAAGCAGTATCTTCACAACTGTGTTCCTTACTTGAAAGAAATGATATCTGCGAAGATTTCCAGTCAGGATTTAGACCGTACCATAGTACCGAGACTGCTCTCGTTAGAGTCACAAATGATTTGCTCTTATCATCCGATCGTGGTTGTGTCTCTATTAGTGTTACTCGATCTTAGTGCTGCATTTGACACTATCGACCACAACATTCTTTTAAATAGACTTGAAAATTATGTTGGCATTAGTGGAATTGCACTAGCATGGTTTAAATCATACTTATCTGACCGTTATCAGTTTGTAGCAGTAAATGAAGAGATGTCTCATCGATCACAAGTTCAGTATGGCGTACCACAAGGCTCAGTACTAGGACCGCTGCTGTTCACTCTGTACATGCTACCATTAGGAGATATCATTAGGAAACATGGCATTAGCTTTCACTGTTATGCTGATGATACTCAGCTCTATATTTCTTCAAAACCTAACTAAACTTACCAATTCACAAAATTAACGGAATGCATAGCGGATATAAAAAATTGGATGACTCGTAATTTCCTACTTCTAAATTCTGAAAAAAAAACAGAGTTTCTAATTATTGGACAAAAAACTTCCTCACGTAATAACCTAGAATACTGTCTAACACTTGATGGCTGCTCTGTTAAGTCTTCGTCGTCGGTTAGGAACCTGGGTGTGCTCTTTGATACCAATCTTTCATTTGAAAGTCACGTGTCCAGTATCTGTAAAACTGCATTTTTCCATCTTAAAAATATATCTCTATCATCAATATATCATATGCTCTCATTGACAAATGCGGAACAATTAGTTCATGCGTTCATGACCTCAAGGCTAGATTATTGTAATGCTCTACTGGGTGGTTGCCCTGCACGCTTAATAAACAAACTACAGCTAGTTCAAAACGCAGCAGCTCGAGTTCTTACCAGAACCAGGAAGTATGACCATATTAGCCCGGTTCTGTCAAAACTGCACTGGCTCCCTATTAAACATCGCATCAATTTTAAAATATTGCTGATCACTTACAAAGCACTAAATGGTTTAGCTCCGCAGTACTTGAGCGAGCTCTTAACGCATTATAGTCCTTCACGTCTATTGCGATCTCAAAATTCCGGCCAGTTGATAATACCTAGAATATCAAAATCGACTGCTGGCGGTAGATCCTTCTCCTATTTAGCACCAAAACTTTGGAACAGCCTTCCTACCATTGTCCGGGAAGCAGACACACTCTGTCAGTTCAAAGCTAGATTAAAGACACATCTCTTTGACCTAGCTTTCACATAATACATTATAGACTTCTATAATTCAATGTTAGGCTGCATAGATTAGGTCAGCTGGAACCGGGAACACTTCCCATAAATCCTGATGTACTCGTTACATAATAAGAAGAATGGCATCTACGCTAATTTTAGTGTCTTTGTTTATCCCGAGGTTTTCCCGCAGCCTGCCGGATCCAGGCTGTGTCCAGATCTGATGAAGGACCTTCGCCTGGACCCGATGACAACGCAGTGCTGAAGTGCCAACTAGTCTCTCCCTATGGAGGATCCCTTTACCACTCTACAGATAAAGCGTTGTCGGGAAACTCAATTCGCGTATCTACCCCGAATTGATAAAATAAAATTAAATTCTGTATCAAAAATTATAAGGAAACACTAGTACTTTGTTTAGGCTTGGTTTGTAGGGAATTACAAACCTGCGTACATATATTCAAACGCACATAACTATAGAACCAATTCTTAATGCACATGTGAACGCCATCAGCGTTTCTCACAGGTTCGCGTTTGAAGTCTATGTAGAGAGAATTGTGTCGTCTTAGTGGCCCCTAATTTAATAACAAATGATTGTTACGACAGAAGCGAATCAATCATAACTAACCTTAGCTGGAAAATAACTTTACTAAAGAACCGTTATAAAGCCAAAACAATCTCTGTTACCATAAATTATACGTTTATCTCTGTAAAGCTGCTTTGAAACAATCTACACTGTTAAAAGCGCTATATAAATGAAGATGACTTGACTTGACACACACACACACACACACACACACACACACACACACACAACACCCTCTCACATTCACATCTTTGCTGCCACTACAAACATCCCCTGTGCAAATTCCCACTATTCTGCTTTTATTGCTAATATATTAAGAGCATATTATACAATCCATGATTTACTGTTCAATCCTATTTGTAATTTCATTGTTTTTACATAAATTGTCCGCAATATTTAAGATCCTTAATTAAACATTAAAAAGTTCAAGAAAATACAGAAAATTGTATGTAAAATTACAGCTAAAAACTGTATTTTGGGTTAAGAAAAATTACTGTAATTTTATGTGTTGGTTATTTTCTGTCATTTTACGTTGTTTTTTTTGTTTGTTTGTTTTCGGCACCCCAGCTGGCTGAATATTACCTTTTTTTTTTTTTTTTTACAGTGTACCCATGAAAGATAATGTGAAATATCTCAGTATATCTCAAATATATCAGTAAATGAATTTTCTAACTAAAATTAAAAAAGCAAAACTAATATTTAACAATTGGCTTTAAAGAGGTGTATCTTTTCTTGGTCAAGTTCTTTTAATAAAAGCTGAAGGTCTATCTCGCTTTATACATCCATCTATTTCATTATTTGTCCATGATAATACCGGTAAACAAATTAATAGTTTGTTGTTTAAGGTTTTTTTTTTTTTTGTGTGTGGAAAAACAAACATCAGCATCTGAAGATTTTTAGCTTTGTTAATAATACGTTCAAAGTGTATTGGGTAAAGAATTGTGTCAACTCTCCAGATTCTAGGGTAACCCTTCCTTTTACAGTCCCCTAATTCCTAGGTATTTACCTGGTAAATATATGGAAAGTTATAGTTGGTTATTGGTAATTGCCACAGGTAACAAGTATGTAAATGCAGAGAAACTACTAACTAATTACTAGGTATTTACCGGGTAAATATATGGTAAGTTATAGTTGGTTATTGGTAATTACCACAGGTAACAAGTATGTAAATGCAGAGAAACTACAAACTAATTACTAAGTATTCACCTGGTAAGCATATGGTAAATTATAGTGTTTTAGTGTGTAATTACGAGCCAGATCTCACGGGAAAACGTACAAATTCTACGAGGTGGCTTATTCGTACGAATTCATACGACCTGGCTCGTACGAATTAGTAAGATTTTTGCAAAATCGTACATATTTTACGAATTGGCCAATTCGTGTGAATTCATACGAATGACCTACCCCTGACCCCGCCCCTAAACCTACCCATCACGTGGGTTTAGACAAATCGTACAAATTCGTACGAGCTAGGTCGTACGAATTAGTACGAATTAGCCAACTTTTTATCATTCGTACGAATTCGTACGAATTGGTCGTGAGATAGCGTTGGAATTACTTAAAGTGATTAGTATGCAATTACAGAGAAACTACCAGGGGAAAAAAACACCACTGTTAAATATCAACTCAACAAAGTACTGTGTACTTGTTACCTGTTTAGGTTGGTAATAACTCAGATTTAATTGTGTACTTCCTCAGAATGTAGGCAGCCAATTTTTAGAAACACCTCCAGTATTACCCATCAATTCAAGTTAGGTTTGTAGTTATCCTAGGGTTATGTTGGTAACAGTCCATGTTTATTCATCACTATCTTGAAATTAAGACAGTGGTTTCCAATAAATTACCTTGTCTTACATAGTTGTTGTTCATTGCTACACCCATTTATAGAGGGTTTATCAAATAATTTACCTTACACTTACCTGGTAACTACCCCGCAGGAACAGTTTTCCCTAATGTCATAGCACAACCTAAATACTGGGTATGTTCTTGCAGATGTTTTTACAATTTACTCAGTAAGTAAAGTGCAACTGTACTGTAAAATGAAGCCTTGTTTATTTCCATGGTATTACTGGAATTGTACCATATAACCTGATCATTCCCTTTTCCATATAGTCACAATTTTTTACCTGTTATGTCCTGCAGCGTTACCAAGGAAAACATGACAATTTACTCAGTAAGTAAAGTGAAACTGTACTGTAAAAGGAAGCCTTTTATTTCCATGGAATTACTGGGATCTTACCCTATAATCTGTAATAGCTACGTGTAATTTACAGATTATAGGGTAAGATCCCAGTAATTCCATGGAAATTAAAAGGCTTCCTTTTACAGTACAGTTTCACTTTACTTACTGAGAATGTTCAACGTGATCTCATGAGAATACGTGTGTATTTTTACGTAAAGTGTAATTCTGTCATGCAGTTAAACAAGAATACACTTTAAAACCTTAAAAATACCTAATTTAATCGTTTAACCATTTTAAAATTTAGTTTATTTACAGTGAGACAAAATGCGGTTTCTCCAATAGAACAATAATACACCAAAACCCAACATAAATTCAAAAAAGGGTCAGGGGATCTCTGGATAATCCGTAATTCGTTTGTAATTATAAAACGAAAATACCGTTTTTCTGTTTTTTTGTTTCAAAACGAAAAACCAAATAACCGTTTTTGGTGTCAGAATAAAAAAAAAAAAAAAAAACGAAAAACCAATTAAAACGGCCCGTTTTTCGTTTTTGGCGATCATTTTATCGTTATTCGTTTTTGAACAAAGAATGAAGAGAGTCTTTGAACTTCAGTCGATTCGTTTTTCGTTTATAAACCAAAAACGGAAGTCACGTGGTCTATTCCTTTTTTGGAAGCGAAAGTAACCGGTAACACTTTCAAAATAAAAGTAACTATAGTTAGCGAGGTGATTGTAGACTCAAACTGAACTAATATAACGTTTTTTAGTACAACTAAAGTAGCACTGGGTGTGAAAAAAAAAAACACTTTAGTTATCTGAAATAAAAATTAAAACTAATAAAATAATAACTCTGGCTGTTAGGGAGAATTAAACATTTGTAAGACCATTGGTGACCTGTAACTTCAGATTAAGACAAGTGAACTCATTTTATATGTAGCTTAGGATAGCAGGTAGCCTATTTATTTATAAGTTTCTATTATTTAATTCACATTTTAGTTTTGTAACATATTTCTTGCTATGTGGAAGCTCAACCAGCAGAGGTCACCCTACCCCCTTCTGTGCACCGACTCTTTCTGTGGTGACAACAGGCAACAAGGGTTTGTCCTTTTGATTTGTGTTTATATCAAAGAGAAGTCAAGCACTGCTACCAACAGAAGCTAATCACTGAGTTTGAAGGGTGTGCAGAACTTCACCTGCCTTCCAGCTCCTCTTTCTATGGCACTATAGCTGCTAAAAACTCTCAGCTTCCACCATCTACTGTTACCCCTTCTGTGTCAAAACAAAACTCTTCCAAAACAAATCTATAAAGTTGTATACTTTTTATTTTCCTTTGCATTTTTCTCCAGTGTAATATACTTATTATGTAAGTAAAGTAGATGAAATATTTTTTATGCAGCTTGTAGTTTTCATTAGTTATGTAGACCTACTTGTGTGTGAAACCTAGCCTTAGTCAAAAATCAATAGTAAACAAAAAAATTGTTAAATTTTTACCATATGTCTTGGACTTGGATTATTGCAATAATATTGTACCTTGAGTTCAGTATCATGATATGTAACTAGGGATGGGAATTGATAAGATTTTATCAATATCAATACCACTGACGATTCTGCTTATCGATACGATTCTTTAATGATTCTCTTATCGATTCCTGATAGCACTGTGTGGAAAAAAGTAGTCATATGCTTTTTCGGCAAAAAAAAAAAACAAAAAAACAAGTGGTTTTATTTGTTTTAAGGCTTACACTTGAGTAAGCAAACTGAATAATAAACAATTCCAACGGCTCAGAATCGATTATTTCTGGAATCGATTCCCAGCCCTACCTGGAGTAGTTTTAGTCTTCTTCCAGGGAATCATCTTATTAAATGCTGGACTAGACTAGACTAGACTAGACAAGACAAGACAGAGAAAGCAGATTTCTAATCTGGTTTAAAGGGCCATTTTAGTCCACCATTTTAGTCCGTCACCACTGTCAAATATTTATACATATATATAAAAAAAGCATAAAATCAGGCAACTACAAGGTCAACTACATCCCTGAGGACCCCATTTTCAAAATTTCAGCTCAACTGCATGCTTAAAGATCTCTCAAGCTCCCGTAAGTTTGCTATTTTCTCTTAAACTTGTTCATATTTTTGGACACTTCACTGCTACTGTCACAACCCTACATGTCAACACCGTCTCTTTTGTATAAAAAATATTAGATTAGATTATGACATAAATGTATACTTTTTAAGAAGAGGTCTAAAGTAGCTAGCAACTGAGAGGAAACAAGATGGCTAATGTGAACAACTCATGCATATCATGTGAAAGAGTAGGTTTTTGTCACCACCGTCAGACGTACAGTGGTGGTGACAAAAACCTCCAAATGGTCCTCAACGGAGGCCAGAATATAATTGTTGATCACAATAAAAACCAATATGACCTATAAAATTTCATTAACCTCTTTTGTATTTTTATTTATGTAATTCCCCCTATATTTCTTCCATACAGGCCTACACTGCTGCATGCTACTATTAAGCAATATGTTCGTGAGGATGTTCGTAGATATCCTCACGAACACGAGCGCTATATTGCTTTTATACAGCAGTTCCACTTGCATCTGAACACGTTTGAAGCGATTAAATTGTGTTTACTAACGTTCATTTAGATTTTCACCTGAACAAGAGTGGTCCTGAGAGGACTGTGACAGATCTATCTGCCGATATAGTTCATTGCAGAGATTGGCTTGCGGTCATTTATGACTAGAACTGGTGTTTAGCAAAGGCTGTCACTGTGGATGCTCATCATCAAGAAGTGGAAGTGGAGTTTTTCTATTCTCATGGGCCCAACGCACGATTCTATCCAAAAGGAAGTGGAAAGGGCTGCATATTCTGGTCAAACTTGTGGAACCGTCATCACCAGGTCGTGCAAGCAGGAGGGAGATATACAACCTGTCTGCTGAAGTCATGGACTTCATAGAGGAGAAACATATACACCATATAATTCCTGATGAAGCTAAATAAGTGGTGGAGTGATGTAAATCAGTCAGGGAATACTCATAGGAGTTCACATATGAATTATTATTATTATTATTGTGCCAGATGTGTTTTGTGGTATTTACACAGAATGATTTCTGTATTTTGAAACATACAGAGACTGTAAGATGTAGTTATTCATTTATTATTTCAGTTTATAGTCTAGTTTACAGAAGAATATGATCTATATTATTTTATGCGTGGGGGGCACTACATGACAGTTAAATATGAGGTCAGTGATAAATTCTGTCTTATTACTACTGGTAGTGATTTCTTTTTTTACTTATGATGATTATTAAGGTGTACTTTTATTAATGATAGCCTATTGATAATTGAACCTATATGTTTCTTATTGAATGTTTGCCACAGTGCTCACAATTGTTGTTATACATTTTACAGTCCAATATACAGTTTACAGTCCAGTTTTCACAAGAATATAATGTATTATTTTATGAGTAGCAGGCACTAGATGACAGTTTAAGATGATGTCAGTGATGCATTGTACATTATTCCTACTGGTAATGACTTTATTTTTTTACTATGATGATTTGATATTTGATGATATGGGGATGGGGTACTTTTAATAATGATATTGCTTATTGTACCTTATATTCATTGAAAAAAGTTTATCACAGTGCTCAGGATTGTTATTTTTTTGGACCAAATAGTTCAAGTTGTTAAGCAAGAAGCCATTGACTTGAGTGGTATACATTTTGGGATTGTATGTTGCAATGAGGCCACTGTCACCACCGTCAGATTAGTGTCACCACCGTCAGAGGGAGTTTTATTTGTTTTAAATGAATATGCTTACAATGTTTCTTCAGTGCTGTTGAGTTATTAAAGTAATAGTCTCTTTTAATACAAAAATATGTTTGCTAAATAAAAAAACATTACTTTTTCTGTTTAGGCTTAAAGTAAACATTGTATGATGTTATATCTTTTAAAGGAGTACACGTGAAACAGAATAAAAAATGAACAAACGTGAATATTCAACATTTAACAACGTGTACTAAGAATGCCAGATAATGATTTAAAAACTCTAAATACATATTAGACCAAATAAATAAAAAATAATTTGTATTGTGTCTGACGGTGTTGACAAAAAAAATTTTATGAAAAGAATACAAAATGAGGAGGTTTCACCGGTACATTGCTGAACAGCCAAGACCTTGGTCTATAATGATATACCTTCAGATTTTATAATGTAACTAACTTTTTATTATCAAAATTAAAACCTGTTTTATCCAAATTCCCAAGAATCACTGATTCTTGATATTAAGAAAACATTTTTTTTTTTTTTTTTTTTTTTAGTGTAGTAGCCTATAATATAATCGATAGGGCACACATGCGCTGAATACCTCTGAAGTAAATTAACCCTGAAGCAAACTGCTTACCCCGGTGTCGCATAACCTGCTTTCTGAAAACCCCTCCTGGACTTTTATTTTGGTGTGGTCGTGTGACGTCATAAACATGCGCTGCGCTCCTGCCTCTGTTGTGATTCGGCTAATGAAAGGTTTGTGTTTTTTTTAACGTTTGTGATTTGGGGAATATTTGGTGTTTAAATGGGAATGATTGTTTAATCAATGTATAGCATTTACAATTAATAAATAATGAACGCAACATGTATGAATGTTATTTTTGGTGAGTATAAAACCGCATCCACGCATGAGTCGCAGAAGGGGTACGTCTCATTTCGCTCCCTATCGCCCTATATCGTGAAATCAAATAAAGTAACTTATATCGTAAAGTGAAATTCGGTCTCTGACAAGTAGTGATTGGAGATTCAAAGCTTTGGAACTGTTTCAAAACAAGTTACGTTTGACAACTTTTACAAACTAACTGATTCCCCACTAACTGATTCCCTCATTATGGAATGAATATGTTTAGATACAATATGAAGAGTCTAGCAAAATTAATTTGTAATATTTTAGGTTTGATGGAGACATTTAGTGACTGACTGACTCCCTTACCAGTACACCAACTACTGAACTAGGGAGCTAATTGAGACGTACCCAGAAATTTAGTTTGGATTTATTTTTCCTTCTTTTAATTATTCACATCTTAAACAAAGTGTCTAAACACACAGAAAAAATTCCTGGTGATGCAACTGAAATCCATGTGACATACAATTATAAAGATGGCGTTTATTAAAGAGGAGAGTGAAGACATGAAGATTGAAGAAACATTCAGAGTGAAAGAGGAAGATACTGAGGAACAAACAGGTTGGTTTTATTCTCAAAGCTGAACTCTGTCACTTGATCCTTATTCAAAAGTTGACTTCAAAAGTGCTCTCTGCATCAAATCAGTAGCTGTGTCCCAATTCAGGGTCTGCATCCTTCAAAGGTCGCATTTGAAGGCTGATTGTGTCACAGCAGCGTGACGAAGGGTCCTTCGAATGCGGCCTACTGTCCTTCTTTCCCCCAGCTGCGAAGGATAGAATGAGTGGATCCTTCGCAGCCTAGCCTATCCCACGCCGGTGATGACAGTATTTTTTAATTTCAAAGAAAATTGCGTGTTCTTCTGTGGTGGCCGAAGAATTCATGTATAAAATGTAAGTATTGTTTACATTTACTCAAATGGCTATCGAAACAAGGGCCACGTAAAAACATGAAATTTGCTGGACTTTCGGGCACTTGTAAATAAATATCACCATACTCTGAAGAGTGCTACGGGTTGAGCCATCATTTTTATTCAGAGTATGGTGGTCTTTATTTAAAAGTGCCCAAAAGTCCAATAATCCAGCAGTGAATATGCATATGAAAAAAAAAAAATATATATATCATACATACATACATACATACATACGCACACGCACACATACATACACACACACACAAACACAATAAATAAATAAATAAATCAAAAAGATTTAACTAGACGAATATGTACACAAACTCACAAGTATCCACAATATAGCTCACGACTCCGCAGTTGCACGTTGGCTCGACTTGGTAAACAAGTCCTGTTCTGGAGTCTGGCTGCTGCTTTTAAAGGCCAGACTCCACCCCTTTTCTCAGGCACCACCATTAATAGGTACGTGTCATAAGGTGAAATCTTCCAT
Source organism: Scardinius erythrophthalmus (assembly GCF_964197995.2). Classification (NCBI taxonomy): domain Eukaryota; kingdom Metazoa; phylum Chordata; class Actinopteri; order Cypriniformes; family Leuciscidae; genus Scardinius; species Scardinius erythrophthalmus. The sequence goes on along the minus strand of NC_138224.1, from coordinate 24,923,592 downwards.
ATTTAGATTGACATATTCCTCCACCTTGTAACAAAACAAACTTTATACAAACTAATTTCAATAAATATAATAACATAATAAACAAGACAACCCTAGCTCAAATTAATGTTTGTCTTTTAACCTAAAACTTGGGTACCCCACATATAGACACAACATGGGTTCTCCGGGTTCTGGTCCACTGCGCAGACGCTCACCCTACCTGAGCTCGAGTTTGCTGGTGTTGTGCAAGGGGGTAATCCAGCACCCGGAAAGCGTACCTTCCCTGGGGGCCGCCATTGGTTAGCAAGCCATCACCTGCTGTTAGCATTCCATTAACTCCGATTCATTTTGGTGTCACTTTGACAGCGAATATCTTTACATCTGAGACGTTTAAAGACTCTATTTATGCATTGTTTATTTCTAAAGAAACACGACAATGTATAAAAGGCTCCATTACCTTGTATCTTACGTTATGGCCCTGTAGAAACAGTTTTTGTAAAAATAGGCTAACAATGGCGTCATAGCCACGCGGCTCTCTGCCACACAGTAGAGAAATTACCGTATAGACAGGAGGAGAAACTCGCGGGCAATCGGGGGGACGTGGAGGCATAAAGTCAAGGGAGAAGCCCATAGAGAGTCATAAAGGCCCGTACACACCGGGACGAATATCAGCGCGCGTTATTCGCCAGCGTTTTTCAATGCGTTTTTTGTGTTTACACCCAAGCGATTTTCGCTGACGATGAGCCGAGTGAACATGCAAATTCATTCCCTGACATTAGATGGTGCTTAATACCACTCCATAACAGTTCTCTTTTATCAAGATTTTTGTAGTCGCTGTCGCGTTTGTCATAGTTCTTTATGTTCCGACACCAATGAGACCAGCAGCTCTACAATCATCTTGCCTTGCATCTTCCTCGTCTTATTTCTTCCCGGCAGTGTTTAGACGCTACTCGGCATATATCTTCTTCGCCGTTACGTATGTGTGCTCGGCAAGACCGTTTTGTGTTTGAGCGCCCCCAAGTTGTGTTTTACTGTAACTTCAGAAGCTCCAGACACGTGAGCAAAAGCGCCAATCTCATTGGTCGGATAGTTAATCAAAAAAACGACGCTTTTACGCGTGGCGTTTTTCGCGTCGGTGTGCACACTCACATTAGCGCCCTTTGTTTAGTCACGAGGCGTTAAACGTCGGCGAATATCGCGCGCGAAATTCGTCCCGGTGTGAACAGGCCTTAAAGTTGCTCCTGCTCCTAGCTCATGGACAGCTCCTACTCATGCAAGATTCGGAAGGGAATGATTCAGATTTCTCTTGGCACAGCTACTAGAAGACTTACAACTGTCAGACAGGTTACTCACGTCACATCTACGTCGTCAAGCTCAGTTTGAGGCTGCGCAGAACGTTCAGCCATCAGGAAGTGAGTGCTTCTAATTGACTTCACTTTTCTCCGTTGAGATCTATGGGTTCGCTGTGTCCATTGACCATTTCTTATACTGTCTATGGTGTTGTGCCAAATTTCGACTCCCTGCCAGAATCTCACTCCCCTTCGCGTGCACACACATGACGTCACTTCACTAGCCGCGGCGGTCTTTTTTTAATGTTTTTCGCCGGTAATTTCCACAAGTGTAATTCCTGTCAGGAACTCTGGATTAAGTGTTTTTTTTTTTTCTTTTTCTCTTTATTAGGCTAATGATTGGTTTGCCCTGCTTTAATTTATACTTTGCGTTCTTTTAACTAGCCAATGTAATTTTTTTTTCATTAAACTCCTACTTTTGGGTTCACTAATTTCCATGTCAGTCTCTCTGTTCCCTCCACACATTTAAATGTAGGTTATCTATAGACACTGTAGTTCGTTTGTGTGTGTGGATTAAATAGGGTAAGTGTACCCATTAAGCCTACCAAAATCTAAGTTTAGTTTTTTTTCATAGATATTGACATGTTTTATAAGAAAAATAATTTGTTAAAATGCAAGATTTATCTTTCATTTGAAAATGTATTAATTAGTTGATGTACATTTTAGAATATAAATTTAAGATATTTTAGGAATAAAGTCAGAAGTCTGTCATGGGCTTAATTGGTACTTTGGCCCCCATGTGTTCCAAATAAGCCCACATCATGAATGATTCACAAAATATAAAGATTTATTGATTTTAAAGAAGTAAAACATCAATATATTTATTCAGTGACCGTTTTTCAAAATATTCCAATTCCAGTATTCCATTTAAAATATACTAATGGTTGCTATAGTGCTCATCACCTGTACCAATAACATTCAACATGAAACAGTATGCAAAGCAGAACCAGGGTTCTCAAGTTTTATCAAAAGCTTGGAGTGAGATCACATGTGGTTAGGGGGGGGAGCCCTAATGGAGCCCCGCCCCCGCCCCCCAATTTCCCATTGTTCATAATTAGCCAGCACAAATTGAAATTATAACAATTGGTTAATCTGATAAATGACAGAGCAATTCATCACATCAAATATACTCTTTAATGTTATATTTCAAAATTACAAATATACAAAAAGTACAAAAATATAACAAATTGCTCCAAACAGTTTGGAAAAACAAATCTTTTTGCATTTTGAATGTGTCTAGTCGAAATGGTATAATGATTTATTGTGTGGTGGGACATTGTGAACAAATGACATATTCGAGTATTAAGGTTTGTGTGTGTGTGTGTGTACACTAGAGTACACACTCCAGCTTATGAAATGTGTTTTGTGTTGTAAGTGTTTGTTGCACATTTTGATTAGAGGTCGACCGATATGTTTTTTTTCAGGCCGATGCCGATGCCGATCTTTTGAAATCCGGGTTGGCCGATGGCCGATAAATGCTGCCGATTTATTTTGGCCGATTATGCGCATGTTTTTAACCTCTATTTGAATGATAAAATGTAACACAAATAATTACTTAAGATAGACACAATTTCTCAACAAAAACATTTATTGAACACTTTACCAATCTACAAAAAGACCTTGAGATATGTTTGGTAATTGTACCTGAATGAATTGAAAATTAATATTAATTATTATTATTAAGATTAATATATTTGTTTTCCTTAACATTTTAATTAACAGTAACTTAAACACTTTGCAGTTTGAATGATGTCCTGATAAACAAAATGACAGAGTATGTTTTTATGTTTCCACTGTTCGCCTCAGACACGCGCGCGCGCACACAAATATAAGTAAACACTTTGTGACTTTAAACACACGCGACTTTTCGATCGCGCCCGCGCGCCTCTCTCTCTCTCTCTCTCTCTCTCTCTCTCTCTCTCTCTCTCTCTCTCTCTCTCTCTCTCACATACACACACACACACACTCCAACATTGCAATCTTTACATCGCAGCCGGAGCTAAAGCAGAGCTACAGATTAGGTGTCCCTAAAGAACACGCGTATCTAACAGTAGTTCCGCATTACTTTGCACGCAAGTTTTATTTATTTTTATAGCGTGTATTCTCCGTGGAAATGTATACACCGAACCGTGACACCTGTACCGATTCGGTTCAATACGAATAATTTACATGTACCGTTTCACCCCTAATCTACAGTGAAATACGACATTACACTGTTTGGCCAGCATTTTAACCGTGTTTAATCCAGCTAACGGTATGCTAAAGTTAACTTCTGACTAGCGTCACGTGCAGCGAAGCGATGTTTCTGTTATTCTAACGTCCGTTTTCAAAGCATCCAAGAGAAGCACAGGCATAACAGTAGCACCAAAATGAAGCACAGAAATCCGTTAAGATATTCGGTCCGGTAGATAACGGTCGTTAAGACACCAGTGCCATATTAGCACTGGGTCTGTCTGTAGCTACCCAACCCTTGCAACGACGCTGCTAGCAAAGCAAATTAAGCCAGTCCTTCACTAGCCTATAGTTGGTCTCTTTTTTTTTATTACTTATTTCTCTGCATTGAGTGACAACCCTCTCAAATATAAGACACACAAACAAAACAAATAAAAGTCTCAGATTCACTGTCTGTAAATTATTGCTTACTTACTGTGATAATGCAACCTCAACTACGCTATCAATTTCAAAGTAGCCGAACGTCATGTCGCCTATTCATGTTTTTTCTCCAAGTTGGCAGTAACATATCAAAAGTTTTTAATTAAATATAAAGGAGTTTTCTCCAAGGAACTTGGCTTCTTCCTTAGGCACTGGATGAGGTCTGCTCACTCTGCTGGAGAATGACTAGGCGCAGCGTGCGCACTACAACAACAACAACACTAGGCTGCCCACAGATGCGCCCGCCTAATAATCGGCTTGATACACTTGGATATTGGCCGATGCCGATTATGTAAAAAATGCAAAAAATCGGCCGATGAATCGGTCGACCTCTAATTTTGATGCCTTGATAACAGGGGTGGGGGGCTCCCACTTGAAGCACTGTGGCAACCTTTTTAGGGGGCTTACCCTTTGGTGCCCAGAATGATAAAATATATTTTTGCTTTTTCCCTGACATCTTTGAAAAATACAAATGCAATGGCAATAATTAATGTATGTTTTGACAGGATATAAAATATTACCCAGAGCACTCTGCTTTAATACATGTAGCCTTAATGTAACTAGAAAGACTATTAATACAGTATAATATATAATTTAAAATAAAATGAAGAAATACATCTTCATTTCTTCCCATACCCACTAACATTTCCCTTAGTTTCAGATAATGTAAGCTAGCCAAACTGAGCCAAAGCTTCTGGCCTGGTTGCAAAGTAGTTGTAGAGTTTTTGACTGCATCAATAATAATGTATACAATGGGCTATATATTAAATGTTCTAGCCTAAAAATGTTAGATGAGCTTTCTTCCAACTTACCTTCTCCATCACGACGTGTGTTCACGCGATGTTGTTGGTTACCTAGTAACGAACGTATGGTGCGGGTGGCCGAGAATGTTCCGTCAACTTCCGTGTGTTCGCACATCTATGTTTCCTAGTAACGAATGCAATCTGACGGAGATACGTGCTGGTGGCAGGAAACTTCACTTTGTGTGCCTGCGCCTCGTATACAACGTTATATATAAAGCTTGCAGGACAAATTGGTTGGCATTGCCTTTTTAGCGTGAGAAATACACAGTGTGGCGTGTGAACTAACCTAGTTGATTTGCGTGTGTCTCACGGCCAATGCGTGAGACTTGAGAACCCTGCAGAACACTTCATGAACAAAGAATGCAACCATTTGCAATTACTGTTTTATTACTGAGCTGATTTCATTGATTTAAGTTTCTGTTTGTAGAGGTTCTCTACTTCATTGTGGTTTGTCAGGTAAAAAGGGCCAGCACCCTCCAGGTTCGCCCTGCAAAGAATAAACCTGCGCTCAACATCTTCAATCTCCCGTAAAGGGAGATTGTAAGTGTTGCTTGGGCCTCTGTCAAGGAACTCGCGGTCAAAACGCCGTGGTGTAGACAGTTTGATGTCGGGATATTCCTACATTCAGCCAGGTTTATTAAAGCCAACCAACCCCGTGACGTCACATGTTAGAATACTGCACAATGGTGGCGCCCTGGCCGTGAAAGATATAACGTTTTTTTCTTTTTTCTTTTATATGTTTACATTTGTCATGTTTCTTATATAATTGTTGATTATAGTGGAAATCCATCTTGTAAATCATGTAAACTTGATTGACTGCTTCATTTCCCCTTTAAGATTGCATGGAACTGATAAGCATGAATGGCAGAAGAAAAAGATTGCAATTAAAAAACATAACAAGAGAAAATTACTTTAATGCAAGCAATAAAAAACTGCACACATCAGCTGTGAAATAAAAGAAAAGAAATGCACGGTTAACTAGCTTAAGGCATACTCCTGTCTTAGTCTAAACCCTGTCCACCACCCTCAAAGGTTTCACAAAGTTATTCTTGCCACTGTAACTTATGGCTTCCTAAAGACAGGTTTATGGGTAAATAAATGAATACTAATAATAAAAATATACTAGGGCTCAACATTAAGCCTTTTCATTTGATTGTCCTTCGGTCAGTCATTCACTTGTCCGAGTAAAAACATTTGTTTGTCCAGGATTTTTTTTTTTTTTTGTGTGTGTTGTTTACTCCGAATCAGTATTCTCATCACTGTTCAGTCAGCTTTAACATATATAAATCGGCATATTTATGATATTTTAACCTTTATAAAGGGCATTTTTCCCTAATCATTTTAAATATATGCTGCTTCTTTCATTTAAAATTCTTAAATTTGATCAATAAATTAAAATAGAATAATAAGATGCTAAAGGGCTGTTACCAATCAAATTAAACTGCATTAAATAATGTAATGAGATTATTTTAAATATGTTTTGAATATACAAATAAGAAATAGTATTTGTATATAGAAATATTTATAAACCACCAGTAGGAGGCGGCAGGCGACCGTCTTAATGAGTGAGTCATTGAGTCATTTATTCAAATGATTCATTCAAACGGCTGATTCATTCAGGGATGATGTGGTTGTAAATGAATAGGAGTTCATTAAAACTTTGACTCAACTGATTCGTTCAAAACACTGAATCATTCGGTAATGAAACAAGGTTGAGTTTTCCTTTGAGATGCACTGTTGAACTATTTTTGCTGCTGAAATAGAACAAAAAATGCCAATATTGTGTCTAAAATTCAACTGACTTAATATTAATTACTTGTTTATTGAACTGTAATATGAAATCAGTGTCACATTTTCAATCTTGATGGTATTCAGCGCTCTTGGTCATGTGATGTTGCTTAACTTTATCATATGTTATAAAAACTCCACATTTTGAATGTTTCATTTGTTTCCAAATTAGGTGCGCACAACCGTGTTATCGTCAGTAACCTACATTATATATTATATTAGGCTATTGTATTCTCTATCAGTCGCCACTTACACTAAATGAATGCAGAATAATAATTTTTTGTTATTGACGTTTTAATCAGGCTATTTGTCTGGTCGGGCAAGTAAAATTCTCTTTCATTTGCCCCTTCAAAAAATCCACTTGTCCCGGACAAGCGTAAATGTCTAGCCTGTAATACATATCAAAACATATTTTAAATATGATGTACTATATTTCATTATAACACTCATCAGCCTGCAGCATCCAAGACAATGTTTACTGTAAACAACACAGAGACAGAACAGCACAAACAAACTATAGGCTCATAGCAGAACTCATGTCTCCATTTGTGTTTAAAATAGTTACAGTTTTTAGACTTTAAATACATTTATCACCACTTGTGATTCACAAAGTGAAAATGAATTTTAAAGGGGGGGTGAAATGCTCATTTGCACTCAATCTCCTGTTAATCTTGAGTACCTATAGAGTAGTATTGCATCCTTCATATCTCCAAAAAGTCTTTAGTTTTATTATATTTATAAAAGAAAGATAGGCTGTACCGAGTCTTTCCGGAAAAAAACGAGCGGCTGGAGGCGTGCCGTGTGGGCGAAGCTAAAGCTGTGCTTACCCGCCGAGCTAACAACACACAGAGACATTTGAAGCAGTTTTACTCACCGCCCGGTTCCAACGCACGACCGCGAACCTTTATCATTGTGACTGCTCGATCCTTAAGCATTAGACGATGTGCAAATCCGTCGATCTGGGCTTTGTTTATAAAACAATCATCGTCGAAATGCAGGGAACAAACAGTCTTGCACAACTCCATCCACTGGTCCCTTAACGCCGGGTTCTTTGGGAATCTGTGCAGGGTTGTCTTGCCCTGGCAACCAAAAACACACTTCTTTGGTGACACTGACTTCCCAAAAGCCGAGCAGAGCGCTTACTGCTTTCGCTCTCTTTAAATTATAATTTATAATATGGAACGCATTTACTTAATTTACAATGTAACATTTATTAATTTACTCTAGCACTGAAGAAAAGGCCACAATAAACTAAAGGATTAAAATGTGGGTAAATCTAAAAGTAAGTCTGCTTTAAAAAATATTACAAGTTCGAACATGGCCAGAATGTGCGCGTTGAGAAACACGTTTAAATTGGTCGTCTTAACATGGAAAACTGGGCGTCTTTACACGTACTAAAGTAACGCGAGGACAACTGACGCCTTAACACGACCAGAATTTGCGTGTCTACACATACAAAAGAAACACGTAAAAAATTGCCGCGTTAACGCAGACAAACAGTGTGTGTAGACGCAGTCAAGACTTTTGGCCCCGTTCGCCTTCCATACACTAATAGCGGCATCAACAGGTGAGAAAAGTGTGTGTGTGTGATTATGTGTGCCAGTGCTGCCGCTTGCAGCGGTGAAGAAGGTCACTTCTTCACAAACGTTCTATACATTATTTTTTAAATAATTTTTTTATGAAACAAAAATAATTTGTGCATTTTTTTTGTATGTGTGTTTATTTTTGTAATGCAAGTTAAATTTGTAAATGAAATCAAATATTATTCTGTACATTCATTTGACATCAATTAATTTTTAAATGAAACAAAATTTGTTCTATACATTTTTACTTGCAGTACATTTTACAACTATTTACAGGATCATTTTCGTTTAAGATCAGAGAATCTAAATTAAATTTTTATATTTCCACTGTCCACTGCGTTGTCTACCAACAGATTTCCAGGTCTGACTCAGTTGACGGCTGCCATGTCGCTAAGATGTTTTCAGAAAGAGGAAAGAATAAATTAAATGAATTCACATCTTCAAAAAGCAAACCATAAAATATTAACATAAAAGCAAAACAGGACCGACGTTGCTTATCCCTGATCTAGAAAGACATGTGTAGTGTGTTTATTATATACTGTTCTTTTTTTATTTTATTATATCTATTTTCAAAATCTAATACTCATCTGTAAAAAGTCAGTTTTTCCTAAAAGTACAACATTTGCTATACTTAGTTACTCTCTACTTAAGAGTAAATCTATTTCGTTACGTTCCACCGCTGGTTATTTGCAAAATTTCTAAATTTACGGTCATAATATTAACAAATTGTTGCTAACTGCCTCCTGGGAGTTGTTCAATGGGAGGTCTGTTCTTGTCGCCTAGCAACTGTGACAGCTGCCTTACTGAACTTTTTAAAGTTATATAAAAACTGCCTAAAACAAAACAGGGTTGAAAACCGATCTAAAAAATGTCACCTTGGTCCATTTATGTACATAATAAAGAGAAGAACTATATAAAATCGCATGCTGGCAACATAAGTCAACATTTGATCCTTGATTGTATTTTTTAATTTGTATCATTACATACAATAGATTATTCGAGTAAATTGAAACCCAATACCTACATTTTAAAAGTGCAATTTGGCAATTACTTCCTCACTGGTGAAAAATCCTCACTGGTGTGCAATGAATCATGGGGTAGGCAAGGCCGTGAAGGATCCATCTGTTGTATCCTTAAAGGGATATTTAAGGGATACACCGCTAGAAAGATGAATGTGTATTTAAATTGGGTCATTTATGTAGTAGAAATGTGAAATTATTTTAGAAGTTGGTGCCTTCTAGACTGAGAAAAGCCAGAAAATGTATTTTTGGCTCATGTAGATGAAAGACAACAACTCCCAGAATGCACTTGCTTCACTGCCCTAAAAATGACGATTTTTGTGTCATCTGAGGTTTTTTCCCAGACACACAATACAGAAATCTCTCGTCTCAGGGGGACATGAGGGAGGGAATCACGGTCATTCGAAAATACTTCCGGGTTTCTACTGATACAAATCTTAATGCTAATCGGTTAAGTATCCCTTTAATTTCACGGGAAACAAAGGACGCATTTGTTGGCCGCGGCCTTCGAAGGATGCAGCCCCTGAATTGGGACACAGCTAGGGTCTTGTAAACACAACTTTATTTCCTTGGAGGAATTCCAGAAAGCAGGGTAAACTTATCACATAACTTTAAGCTTATTAACACAAAATTTTCTTATTTGAGGTAATCATTTCCAAAAATGTGACCAGGAGTAAGTTCAGTGGAAATGGA